>NW_027437192.1:17863699-18381199 GCF_033239565.1 Halichoeres trimaculatus
TGTCTCTGTAGGATATGTAAAAACTGTGGAGTGGGATAGTTCAAAAATGAGAATAGTGAGTAGAGTAATCAATATAATGTTACAATTTGAACTTGATTTATTCAAAATGTTTTAGGAGTAACTGGGATTGACAAACAACAAAATCAAGAGGTCTTAATCTCCGTAAATTAATCGAAGGATAATTAAAATGTTTACTCAATAATATAACCAAAGTCACTTTTAATTTTAGTCTGTAGATACTTGCATTTGCAGACAGTTCAAAAATAATGCACGTTATAAAATTTGTTCATTGTTAATTTTCTAGATCTTGTTGATGCTTCTCGTTGATGCTTCTTGCGGTCCACCCTGAGAGTGAAAATGTCCGACAGTGAAGGATCAGCACCAGAACCTGCTGGGCTGGATGGTCTTCCACCTATGTATAGCATTGCCAAGGGTGAGGTTGTTTCTGTGCAGACCTATGGAGCCTTTGTCAGACTACCAGGATACAAGAAAGAAGGTTGGTTAAAAAAAAAAAAAAAAAAAAAAAAAAAAAAAGGAGGGGGGGCACTGACACTTGTTTCTTTGTACACTCTCATTGCCAATACATATTCACTCCATAAACACCTTATGAAATTTCAAAATTATGAGGAAGTTTACTGTGGAAAGGCTTTAAAAACAACACAGAATTAAAGAAGTAGTAGACATAGTGGGTTACTCAAGAGCATGTAAAAACAATGTAAATTAAGTCTGGAACAGTTAAACTAATCCTTACATACAGCTTTAGACCATAGAGACACATGCAGCACTACAAAGGGTCTGTATTTATACCTACATCTACTACTAGGTAAAACCACTGCCAGGGAAGGGATTGTGGTCAGAACCAAAGGAGAATGGGCCCAGACAGAAAATACAGAAATACAGAAAATAAACTGAAAGGCACTGGATGTTCATCAAGCTTCCTGAGTGTTACTCATCGTGTCTGACAGTCTTTATTTGATGCTTGGAAAGCTTGGATGACTGATAATTTTTATGTGTTATGTCAGTTGTAGAGTCTTAAAAGTGCGGCATTGTCCTACATTGAGGTCACAAGGGAACTTAATACAGGACCTTTACATATATTCATTCAAACCCTTGGTTTTATTGTTCACAGTTTATTTTATTAGCATAACCACGGTTAAGATAAATTTTAAGTCTAGTTTTTCTGCTCACTGTAAAATTGTATGAACAGAAATCCAAAGTAATAATAAAGATTAACTCAGTGGGTCTCAAAATAGTAGAATATCAATGAAAAAGTGCATTGTTTTGTGAGAACTTGATTAGTAAACTCAAAATGAAATACTGTAGGTTTAAGTATATGTATTCTAAAACTGAAGAGATGTTTGACATTATTTGACCGTGAACATAAAAAAATGAAAACATTTCTAACAAGTTCACATGTTATGAGTTCAGACATTTAAATTACTGGTGGGAAATATTGATGCCTTTCTCAATAGTTCAATTTTTTGAGAAACAAAAAGGAACAAAATAGTTGATTTGGAGTCAAGCAGAGAATAATAAAATTAAAAGGGATTCTTTTGCAAATTTTATTCTTTCACTTTTTATAATGTTACATTTAGGCTTCGATATGCTTCAATATGCTGCATGCTGCGCTAAATCAAGCTTTTCTTATTGTCACCACTGGGGGGTGGTATGAGAAAAGATTACATCAAAACATCATAATACTCTAAAAATAGATGTTTTTCTCTTATATGTTCAAATTTAAGTGCATTCATAACTTTATTAATGTTGTATAAAAAAAATGCAGACAGAGAGTGGCTGCAACAACCAAGCTGCAGTTTTTGCAATGTTTTGATACTTTAATTGAACCTTATAGTTTTTTTACATTATAAATTAAAATCAAGTAAGGTTGACATCTGTTTCTCTTTTCTTCTTAGGCCTGGTTCATGTGAGTGAGATGTCAGCCTCTCGGGTTGAGAATGCCTCAGAGATTGTCGATGTCGGGGAAAAAGTGTGGATCAAAGTAATCGGTAGAGAGGTAACAACAGACACACACAAAACAAAACAAAACACACAAGGGTCTGTGAAGTGAGAAAGATGATTGCAGCTCTGTCTCTTCTGTTTTTTCCAGACTCGGGGTGACAAGGTGAAGTTGTCCTTCTCTATGAAAGCTGTCAATCAGGGAACAGGGCGGGACCTGGATCCAAACAATGTTATGGCAGAGTAAGAGCTAACAGAAGATTTGATTTCTTCCCGTGTTTCCACACAGACAAGTGTAAATCAGTTTTGTGATTTGTGATGGTAGGCAGGATTCAAGGAGACGTAAGCAGTTTAGAGATCACACAGGCAACAGGATCACACTGGAAGCTGTACTCAACACAACATGTTCAAAGTGCGGCTGCAAAGGTGAAAAATTGCGAGCATAATAACAGAGACTGTATTTTTATGAACGCTCTAATTATAATAAAGAACAGTAACTGCTTTTAAAGTTTTTGCAGCAGATTGAATCAGTTGTTGCTCTCTTTAGGTCACTTCACAAAGGACTGTTTCTCTGCCCCGGGCTTGCAGTACGCTCTTTTGCCTGAAGAGGACGATGAAGCTCCACAGCCACCGCAACAGCAGACCACCACAGTTGCACCACAGCAAGATGCAGACAAGAAGAAGAAGAAAAAGAAGGTGAGGAGGAATTTATTTTATGTCCAGTGATTCCCTGTCTTCTTTTTTTTGTGTGTGTCTTGGCTGTGAGTCATCTGGCACAACAACCCACACATCTCCTGAATTATCTGTACTGCATTCCACATCTGTGGTTGCTTAGGCCAGAGATACTAGCAATTGCTATTAGATTTTGAGGAAAAAGTGTTTCCTGCATATAAGACTATTTTATTTTTACTCAAAACAATCAGTCTTCATGTGTGTTTATCCTCCAGGAGAAGAAAATGAAGAAGAAGAGGAAGAGGGAGAGGAAGGAGTCGGAGAGTGACAGCAGCAGCAGTAGCGAATGCAAAACCAAGAGAAGGCGCCGTGACTCGGACAGAGAGGACAAAAAGAAGAAGAAACACAAGAAACATAAATCACACAGACACAGCTGAGGCAGACACACACACACACACACACTGCATGCTTTTCTCAGATAGACACAAGAGGGGAAGTGGGTGATAAGATGTGTTGTAGCAGACTTCCTCCCATGTATTATTTAATTGCATCATATGATCATGTATTTAAGTTGTGTCATTGTACTATGATTACAAACAAAATGGGCAAGGACACTGCTTTAAAGACAAGGTGACTCGGAGCTTTGTCCTAAAGTAACCCCTTGCTCCCCCACAGAGGGTGGGGCTTCCACACCACATGAAACAGGATAGGTATAAGCAGTATGGCAATGAGTGGCTATCACTCTCTAAAACCACGTATTGTTTACAACTATCTGGTTTCTAACACTCTGGGAAATCCATTAAGTGGACGTGAAGACAGTGAAGCCAGCGCTTGGAGGGGTCTGACATGGAAAGCCTTTACAGTGAAGACAAACAAAGACAAACCCACACACAGAGACAAGGATACACATGTATAGGAAGTAGTCAGACACAAACAGGATGTGTATTGCAGCACAAGTGAGCCTAACAGGAACTTGTAGCTGAAGTGATATTCTGAGGCTGTCTGAACCTTTATTTGTGTGTACATTAGTGTTGTGTATCTTGCCTCTGAGGGACATTTTACTTAACACACACACACATATCCACACATCTGTCTTGCATGTCAGCTGTTAGCTCAATTAAAGGGGTTTTATTTTTCCTTTTGTAATGCTCCTCTTGATTTCTTTGTTCATGGACCTTGAACTCACCATGTTGCTTGTTCTCAGGGGAAATGAAGCAAACAGGCACATACACATCAGAATTTCTTTGGTATGGTCTGCTCTAGCCCCAGGTCATATAAAGCTAATGTTTTACAGAAAGGAGTAGTGACTTAACCTTGGGATTTACACAATTTGAATTCTGTCATATCCCATGAGAACAAAGTTACACCCAGAGTGGGACAAATTTACTGTTTTGTTTTGTATAAGCTTGTAGAGAAACAGATTGTTTCCAGCTGTAGTGGTTTGACATACTTCCAGTTCACTCCTCTGGCAGTGGTTTGCAGCCTCAAGATGCCTCTTCATTTCCCCATGTTGTCCTTTCTCCTGCTTGCACTACACAGATGTCCAAGATGACACATAAAATGACCAGTTAAACTTGAAGGGATGAGCCCAAGCAACTGGAGTTTAACTTTATGTTGCGTAATTGACTTTTAATTTAAATACAACAAATAGAATGAGTAAATGGAAAATCTAGCAAGTCAAATCTGCATACTTTTTCCTCTTGTATTAAAAAGTTTGACTTGGCTTAAGGGTTTTTTCCATTAGGCGGGATATTCTATTCAGGGTCCTGAAACACATTATTTGCAAATTAAAAGGAAGCTTTTTCTTATTTCTTTCATTTTTAAGAGTGTCCTAGCCAAGATGGGCCACAACTTGTTTGAAGTCCCAATTAGGAGAGTCTAGATTTCTATTTGAGCTACCTGACAAATCCATTTTTGCTTCCTTTTTTTAAAATTTGATGTTGGACATAAATGAAGACTAATGTTTTCCAGAAATGATGTTCCAGTTACTCTGTACATACATCTTCCCAACTTTCTCTCAATTTTGTAGCATGCTCATTGGGACCAAACTCAATACTTAGATATTTGTTTTCTGTTTTATTTTGATGGACTTTGCACAGAATGTAATCTGTGCCTGTGTCAGAGGGTTATACTGATTTCTGTTGGAAGGAGGAAATATAGAAGGAAATATTGAGTTCAATTTCTCTGTGGACACCCTGAAGCAGGACAAGCTGAACATGTCCTGCTATTTTGCCTTTGCCTTAAAACCCTTGTGGAAATAATGTAGCTTGTATATATGACACAAAAGACTGTTGTCAGGATCTATTTTGACATCATGTGTAGCTCTTTCTGTCTTGTGACCATTTCAGTTCAGGGTTACTACAGGTGGTGGCCTGGATCACCCTTCCCCCTTTCACCTCCTCACCCTGACTCCAGTTGGCAGTGTGTCAGCAGCACATGACGTCCATCTACTGTAGGAGGGAATGATCCCTATTTAAAGAGCACACACTCGCCAATCAGTGTACAAGTACAGGATACAACAGTACCCGCCCAACAGGTCCAAGCTTTAATAAAAATTTCCCCTCACCTCGCCAGACCAACGGCGAGTGAGACACACAGGAGCTAAAATTAAGTCTCTATGTAAAACATGGTGTGATGGAAACTATGGCCACACTGCTTGGATCTACTTAGCTGTCCATTTGTGTTGCACTTCAAATCTTAACCCCTGGTTCTGTGTAATAGCCAATGAAAGCTGCATGTATTCAGACATACCAACTTTGATCCACTCTGGTAGGAAGCTCCCTGAGAGATGTGTCACGTAATTACCTCTTTCACTGCGCTTCATAGTCAGTGGGTCTAATTTGTACTACCTTCAGGGTAGCAGCAGAGTAAACTCAGCCGTTAGCGAGCAAACTTTACATTGCTGAACTGACATAGCTGCCATGTGTGAACACTAAACAGGAAGAGACACAACCTGAAGCAGTTTCTTTGTTTATCAATTCTTTTAATAGTGTGCACACTTTTTGAGGCGTTCATAGGCAAACCTTTAAATTCTTCCCAGGTTTATCGTAGGCACCATGCATTACACATTTTCTACAAAACAAAAGAAAATCAAATAGACCTGGGATTTTAGAGAAGAAAACAACAAATCATTGGAATTTATTCAGTGTTTTACAGTCAAAGTAAACCATTTTAACAGAGGAACATGAGGAAAGGGAAGGTCACAGCCGGCAGAAATGTTAACACTGCTCGCACAGTTCACAGGAAATTAAAGAGATATACTCTTGATCGGGCACGAGAATATGTTGAGTCTTGGGGTTGCAGGGCTTTAACAGATGCTAGAAGATGCTGGGGAAGGGTTTCAGTGTTTGTTATTTTACTCTGTCTTCTCATAGTGACGTGTAGAAACAATGTCTCCCATTGTGAGTGTCTGCGGAAAAAATAATAATTAAAATTAAACTAAAGCAACCACACATGCATGATATTAAATGTAGGCACTTTGTTTAAATACTTACCAGTGTGAGGTTGTTGCCATTGACTTCCCTGACCAGACTTGTCTCTTTGCCGTCCCACTTCTGTACATGAACCAGCTTCCCGTCCTCTAGCGTCACAACGGACTGGAATCAAAAAAGACAGTTTTTTAGGAAACAAACAAGATCATAAACCTTTCAATACAAACTTTTCCTTTACTTTTCAGCACGGGATAATCCTCTGTGCCTTCAAATGAAGAGTAAGTAAGGCTGCTGTGTGACAGGTTTAATTTCTTAATGAAGAATTATGAAATAACGCTTACACTCATTTCTCACCACAGACCTCTTTGGCGTAGGCCGCTGTGCTCACTTTCACTACAAATATCACACCTCATACTATTACACATCACAGTACTTTGTTTATTCCTTCACTGCAAAAAACTGAAATCTAATCAAGTGTTTTTGTCTTTTTTTAAGAAAAATTGCCTTTTTATACTCGATATGAGCCACTTTCAACTTATTAATCCAGAAAAATGTCTTGTTTCAAGTTATCAGAGTACAAAAATGAGGTTTGAATCACTTGTAACCAGTAAAAAAATCTGCCAATGGAACAAGAAAAAATTGCTTGAAAATTTAATTGAGACTACAACAATGTCTTAAAACAAGTAACTTTTCTCCTGTTCCATTGGCAGATTTTTTTTCTGGTTACGAGCAATTCAGACCTCAGTTTCGTCCTTAAATAACTTTAAACAAGACATTTTTCTGGATTGGTCATGTGAATTTGACTCGTATTGAGTCTAAAAAGGAATTTTCTACTGAAAGAAAGACAAAAACACGTGATAAGATTTCAGTTTTTGCAGTGTTCTAATCCAGTTCTAAAAGTCTGATATTCAACACCGGAAGAGCATTCATCATTTTTGCCCCCTCTTCTGTGTTTGTAGCCTGACTTTTGACCTCTCACCTTGACTTTCCTGTCATCTGCAGTCGTCTCATCAAACTCCTCTCCAAGCTTGAAGTTGATCTCTGTGTTCCTCACTGCGCTCTCTGTCCTCACTGTTACGGTTTCGCCGTCAACTGTGATGATGGTGGTTGGCTTGGTAAGGCCGCCAATCTTACGGGTAGCATAACCCACACCTGTAGGAAGAACATGAACACATCAAAAACATGTGACAAGCGAACACCCCTCATCTGTGATGACACAGGTAGGCCTTGGGCTAAATGCGCACATGGATGAGTTGCATGCAAATAAGCACTACCCACATGGTACACCTGATGGGAATAACTTCAATCTTTGATGTTTACATGTTGGAGAAATTTGAATTACATTGTGATGATCATACAGATATAAGTAGTATAAGTCTTCACTAATAAGAGAAATAACCAAAGCAAACACATAAATATTCATGTAACGCTTCAAGGATTTCCTCTGGACCTGATTTGACAGTTCTTCTTTTGAGCAAGCACATTTTAATGTTGTCGCTCTTTTTACAATTTACCTAAACTTCATGTGTCTGTAAAGGGGCAAAAGATTTATTTTTTTCATTGCTTTTATTACTATTAAAAGCATATGCAAAATATTCTTGCATCAGTTTATGGGGTTAAGGGTTCAACAGACTGTAAACGCAAAGATAAGTTTCGAACAAAAACACTCAATGTTAAGTAAAATCATCTAATCAAAGTTGTACTTTTCATTACGGGGCCGGTGTCACTTGAAGAGAATATATCACCCCAGTTTGATTAAAGTGCTGTCCAAATGACCGCAATGGACATCTTGAATCTGAATGAACCCATTCAATTAAAGGCAGACTGATTCATGGTTAATATACAATAAATAAATAAAACCAAACTGGGAATATTAACTGGCTTGACTTTTAGACAAATGTAAACACAGTAGCTGTAAATTTACCCTTTGGGTCTTCTTCAGCTAACAAAACCTCTTATCACTGTTTATCTTACTCCAGACCTGCAGCTTGTTTTAAGCTTTGAGAGCCCCCATTGATCTGTGTGCCTGTCCAGGCATGTGTGTGCTTGTGCAAATGAACACACATTTGCTTTAAAGTGTGTGTGAGTGTGTGTGTGTGTGTGTGTGTGTGTGTGTGTGTGTGTGTGTGTGTGTGTGTGTGTGTGTGTGGGAAAGGATCAAGAAGGTGAATTTCATTGGATGGCAGTGACTCACACCCTTTTGCTAGCATAACTGAATGTGTGCTTTTTACAGGCTGACAATCCAGTTTATCTCTAAAAGCCAGAGTGGTAACTTTTTCCACAATCAATACGACAAAAAAGCCACTGTGTGTGTGTGTGTGTGTGTGTGTGTGTGTGCATGCATGCCTCATTGATAGAGTGGATTGGGGTTAGGGGTTATAGGGTCTCTAGTTTCTATGGTGATCAGCGGACAGGAGGTCAATGTTAATATGGCTCTAGGGTCAGTGGACATGAATCTTACACACACACACACACACACGCACGCACACACACACACACACACACACACACACACACACACACACACACACACACACAAATGGCAGTGTCATTCTTCACGGTTGTAAAACTCTGAGAACCTGCCCCTATTACTCACACACACACAAACAAACTATGTGTGTAGTACTTTTAATCCCACTTCGCCCTGTCTAGTTTGGCTCATGGTCCATCTCAGTATTCCTCCCATAGCCTCAAACAATGAACAGCTTTCAACGCAGGTCACCCACATTACGCGCCTTTAAGTGTGCACGCGCCTGTGTGCATGCGCGTGTGTGAATGCCAGTTGGTTGCCATTCTGAGTTTCCCACACTGAGGTTATTTCTTTCCTCCACCAAGAGAAAGCCCCTCCCTCGTTTCCAGCTCTTAGACCATGCGGTCAACCAGTCTTTCTCTAATACTCTTCAGCTTTCTTTCTTCATCTTTTTCTGCCGCCTCCTCCTCCTCATCTTCCCTGTTTAACCTCCCTATTGGCATTAGCCCCTCTTTCCTCACCGTATTTCCAAATTAAACACAACGGTTATCACCACTCAGCCTTATTTTGTGTGCTACATGCAGCACTGTCACCCCTGCATCCTTTTGGTGAACGCGCATGCGTAGACGCACGCAGCATGGTCTTTCAAATACAAAATAAAATCAGATACTCACCCAGCTCCTTCATGTATTCGTCAAACTTTTCGCTAGTCTTCAGGTTCCACTTGCCAACGAAAGCTTCGGCCATGGCTGCTGCGGTAGGGTGGATGTACGAGACGGTGTGAAGGCGTGGGACACAGAGACAGAGACGGGCTGCAAAGCGAGGGAGCGACGGAGTGAGAAGAGAGAAGAGGGAGAGGGACGGAGACAGTGTAGTCAGCACCACCGGCTGCTGCTGAGCGCTCACTGGCTGGATTTATACCGGCTGTTCGTGACATCACACAGCTCTGCTGAGGAGGAGGAGGGTGACAGAGGCAGTGATAAACTAGTTTGGCTAAAATAGCTTCTATGCAAATATGGTGTGATTGAATGCAGAGCGTATGGATTTTATTTTCATGACTACTCAAAAGCCCTGACGGTAGTTATGTAGTTTTTGTAACTGGTTTGATGTATTGTAACGTAAACTGCACTTCTGTTTAACTCTGAATGATAAAAATTACAGAAAGTTAATTTTAGATAGTAGAGTGGCTCAATAATAAAATTATCTTTAATAATAATAAGAACTATAAAAAATAAAAATAGTATTCGTATTTGTACTGCACCTTTCAAAAAAAAGCAGTTACCAAGTGCTTTACACCAAAAGTTAGGATGCACACAGAAAGGATAAAATAACATCAAAACTTGGTAAAACATCTGAAGTAAGACCTAATCTGTTCGATAGTTTCAGATAAAGAACAGTCAGGTTATGTCTGAAATTAAAAGTAAAAAAACACTGAGCCAGCTGAGTTATAAGATGAAGTGGCAACATTTAAATTAATCACTTTCTCTCCCAACAACTGCATCCAATAAAGCAAACTCCAGTTATATAGAACTGAACTGACTTATTACAAAATTGGAAAACACTTTATGGTTGGAGTTTTAGAGAAAGTGCTATTTTCCATAACAAATATTACTTGCTTTATGTTTGTCCATGGAAAAATGTCACTTAGTTTCACACTCAGTTGGTATATAAGCACCAAATATTCTATCCATACTTCAATATTTTGACTACTTTATTTTAAAAATAAGTTGTGTTTTTCTTTTAATTTAAAAAAGTGGCTTGTCGCTGCAGTTGTTTTACTTATTTCAGATAATGGAGATCTTTTTTACATGCATGCCTCTGCACAGTGTCTCCATATGGTCTATACTGCCTACCATGCCTCCTCGAGGCTCATAACCTCTGACTCACTATTGTGAGTTGTACTTTCGAGTTGGATGGCCTGCTTTGGCGATCCAGAGGCTCAAGCACTGGTTCATTTTCATCTCTAAGGCAGTTCTTGATGTGCTTCCTCACTATTTATGTTTTTATTATGCAGTAAAATACCAGACAATACTCTCTGTGTTCTCAGGACCCCTTTTTGCTGTCCCAAATGCTCAGACAGAAATTGGGAAAGGGCTTTCAGATTTTCTGCACCCATAACTTGGTACCAGTTGCAGAACAACTTCAAGCTCAGGGAGCTGGTGTCCGTCAATGTTTTTTAATCTGTTCTGGCTGTTTAAACAATTGATCTCTGGAATGGGATTTTAATCCATAATATTGTGTTTTGTTGATTGTGCTTTGTCTCATTTTTGTTTACCATGTGAAACTTTGTGTTTTTGCTGCTGCCTGTCTTGGCCAGGTCTCCCTTGAAAAGGTGGTTTTTAATTTTAATGGGACCAACATGGTTTAAGAAAGGTTAAATTATATATATATATATATATATATATATATATATATATATATATATATATATATATATATATATATATATATATATATATATATATATATATATATATAAACACATTTAAGAGTTCCTGTATCTCATTCATAAAGATTACACTGTCATATTTACTGTGAAGAAATTCTGTTTACAAGGAGTAGCAGATCATGTGAGAAAATGTCAGACAGAGAGGATCTGTGAGAGAAACAGGGCTACTGCTTGAAAATCTTAACTCAGAATAAAAGGCAGGGAAAAGAAAAAAGAAAAAGGGGATGAGGGACAAGGAGGGGCTGCTGAACAAACCCCCTGCTGTCAGAAGGAGAATGGGAAAGAAAACAGATTGGGCCTGAGGGGAAGAGGGGCTTGTAGGGGGATTTTTTCAGGAGTGGGGTGTGGGAGGTTAAAAGAATGTCCTCAGGGTCGTCTCTGACCCCCTGATTAGTCTCATTGCTGTTTGCTTTGGAATTTTTCCACCTGAGTTTGTGCTTGTTTGACTTTAGCTGACCCCACTCTGGCCTGCAAGAGCACAGAGGCCAACAAGTGTGTTGCATGTGTTTGTGTGTTTGCGTGAATTGTGCGAACACTTGTAAACTTACACACACGTGGACCATGAGCTGTTGCTGTAAGGTCAAAATGAGGTTGTTGTTTCCCATTGATGTAAGGACAGAATACAAGCATACCCACTTACATTATGTCCCTGATTAAAAAGTATGCATATTTTTCAACAAAATAATATTTTATGAATGAATTTAACCTTACATAGTAAACCTATTTGTTCACATGTTTAAAAATTGGTGTAACCAGGGCAGTAAAAAGCCTAACAGCTAATCAGGAGACAGACAGTGCCTTGCTGCTCTTTGTCTTTACATGAGATTTGTTGCAGGTAATAACAATGCACCAGCTCAAGCGGGGACATGCAAATGATCAGATGCTAAAGCAACATTTCAATCAAAATGGATGTGAGATGTCAGATCGTTTGCATATACTGCCAGACCACTTTGAATCAGCAACCACACTGTCTGTAAAGGATCGTTTTAATCTAATCACTCTTGCTTGGAGAGATAAAAGACTGTGAGCCAAAGCTTTTATCAATCATGTCTTTATTTAAAATTTGATGGTATTATTTCTAGATTTGTCCAAACCCTTTTCCCAACAAACTATACATTAAACCCATAGAATTTTAACTCTCTGTTTATAGTTTGGTATCATTGACGCACAATAGTAAAGGACATTTAAACAAATAGCTACAGTGCCAATAGAAAAATAACTTTCTCAGGCCAACCTGTTTCTTTGTTTTCATTTCTTTTTTCTTTTATGCAGGATGTAAATTTGTTTATAAATTGTCTTTTGTGAATGTTTGTATGATTTCTGCAGCCAGCCTTGAGTTGCTATAGAGCCAGGCTCTATAAACTGCAGTTTTCACTCCTTCTCATTGGCTATTTTTTTTTTATCTATTGGAACAACCATGTTAACTTGGTACATGTATTTAAAGGGGCTGTGAGGAGTTCCTAAGTGATCTTGAAAAGTCTCCCTTCTTGACATATGCCTGATTGTAATCCGCACTTAAAAATGAGATTATCAGCGCCAATGTTACACAATACAGGTTATTCCTAAATGCTACTTCTTAGCTTCCTGATCGGGTTGAGCAGGAACAGACTGATTCTCAGCACATTTAAGTCTCTAAGACAAAATGGATAGTGAGAGGGCACAAGCTAAAGGCTAAAACACGAGCTAAAGGCTCAAAAAAACAGGCTTAAGTGTTCGTGATTATGTCCATTCCAACCCACGTGCAGCAGTTATTTTGCAGTGGTCTGTTCAAACTTGAGAGTCTATCAATAAAATGAAGAGTGAGGTTACGCTAGCTCTGCTTGGTAGAAAACTGGGTAGACATGACCAGGATTCACTAACTTTACACATTACGGACATGACTTAGAGCTGACAGTAGGGCCAAATATAGATGGGTACTAAACTATGGTACAATTTGCAATGTTTGCCTGTTTTCATGCTTTAAACAATGGAGCTACATAACTGTTGATATACATCCTTGGCTCGGGGAATTGCTTCCTGTAAAAGTTGTCTTGAACAAAGTAAAGGCCTTGTTTAAAGTCACGTCTTCACGACAGTGTCTATGAGACTCTGGGCTAGAAAGTGTCACTACAATCCAGTTTAAACAGATCCTTCTCGCAGCCTCCTTAAGTGATGTAATGTATGTTTACCTGAGTGGAACCATGTAATATAATGGTATGGTTATTGTAACATGGTTTGTGGTCTCTATTATGGTACATATTCAATTCTGTACCATTAATAGCTCATAATAAACCGAACATGTGGCTGTGAAAAAAGATTAAAACTGTTCCCTTAAGGCCCAAGAGACTAGATGGTCCCAAAAGGCTTTCTGCAGATGTGGAGACAGGACATCATGTCCTCACTTTCCATAAAAGTCCCCACAAAAATGTTTCAGTATACAGCAAAAGCATTCATTCAAAAAAGTCAAACGCCTGCTTATCATCTTCTTATGAGTCTTCCTGATGAAATTTTCCCAGCTGCAGATGGTCTGATGATCCTTGGATGTTATGCAATAACAGAAATGCTTAATGAAACTTGTGTTCCCCAGCACACACACACACACACACACACACACACACACACACACACACACACACACACACACCCACACACACACACCCACACACACACACACACACACACACACACACACACACACACACATACACACACACACACACACACACACACACACACACACACACACACTCAAAGATCGGGGAAGTAAAGATTTAGCAGCAGTAAGGCAGTGAAAAGAGAGACCTATTACATCACATCTGACCATATCACACACCCTGTCCCACTGCCCTTGTCCTTGCGTTCCCTCCGAAGTCTCCTACATTAGTGTGTCTAAACTGGCACATATGTGTGTGAGAGAACAAATGTGTGATGTGCACGAGTGTGACTTCAGCAGGTGTGAGAGAAGGACACTTCAAGAGAGGGGGAAGGGGAGAGGGAGCAAGAGAGAGGAGGTGAAAGGTCAAAATGATTTATCTGCAGCCTAGATTTTTAAGATTGTAACGCATGCATTCAAAGTTGTTTGCTTGTATACCATGCATATTGGCAACTCCAAGAGCAAAGTCTTAGCTGTGTCTGAGGTGAACCTGACTGATCTTTGTGTACATAACAAAATCAATTTTCCAGACCAGACAGCTGCTGAGGCTATTGACCCCAGAGGTGATTATTTCCCCCATGCTGTTCAGGCAAAACCCGCGCTCTCTTTGTTTGGGATTGACACATGAGTCTTTGACCAAGCTGGTATGTTTATATGTGTGTCTATGGATAAGTGTGTGTGTATGCATGTGGCTGACTGTGGGAGAAGTGCCTAAACTGTTGAACTAATTGAAATCCCCAAACAGCTAGAGGAGGAGTGGGAACGCCACAAAGCGAGGAATGTTGATGTCTCTTCCAGCATGCCTTTGGCTTCCATGTGTTTTTGTGGCTGTGAGAGTACTATGAATGATTAACAAGCTGCCACTCCCTCCTGAAACACACTTATTTGTGCAATCATTTGTTACAATTAGTATATATAATATTCAGTCACTCTTTCTGCATGCTCTTGCAACAGCCATTTGTACCCTAGAAGTAAACTGTTAAACGTTTCCTGAAATTTTCAAGGTGGGATGCATGAAATGCAAAAAGCCAAAATTTTCAAAATAGTTTTGAACGAATTTCTTCTGGTTTAAGTTCAACAAAGAGTCAGATTTAAAAAGCAGCGGGTAAAAGTCAGGGAAATTCACAATGAGAGAGTAGATATCAAGTGACTAGTGTATGAGTATAATCAACATGCATGAAATAAAGGTGTTACCTTCTGATCTGTGTATCTTTTTCCTCTCCTATTCAGTAGTATTGTGACTGTGTACAGCTATACCTTGCACTTGTGCTTTTGAAGACTGCCCATTCAAGGCAGGGTTTTTACACATTGTCTCCAATGTGTACAGTTAAGTTGTCTTTTGATCTTAAGGACAGGGCTTTGTGATGCCAGAGGGGTGTGGTTGTAGGTTTAGGAGGCTGTCATGTCAAACATTCATATACACATCACACATCTGCCACAGACAGAAAATGTCACCAACACTGAGAAAATGTCTGCACATTCCATGTCCTTTCTCTGAGTCACTCTTCTCCGTGGCAGAATGGGTGGACTGGGATATTGTTATTGAGAGTTAGTTCACTGTCTTCGCAAAAAGGCGAGTGACAGCAATAATTCTTTTCAACGCTGCAATGAGTGCATGTGGCTGTGTGTTCTAAGCAAAAAATACTTAGCATAGCCTTTGACTCTCATTTATGTTGTAGAATCCCAAGCTGACTACTGCAGCATCCTTGTCCTGCCTTTTGAGACCAGCAAAGAAAATCCCCTGCTGTGAGGGACATGTGTGAATGGACACTGAAGCTTTTGGGGGTTGGATTCCTGAAATTTTCGGGACTGCATGTATGATAAAGGAAGTGTTTTCTTGCTTTTTCCACTGCTTCGGCTGACTTCAAAACGTGCAGTATTAACTGTACTTAATGGTGTTAAGGTACAATTAATAGGAGGACTCAGATAAATGAAACAGTATTGAAAAGACAAAGAGTGATAACTGAGTTGGCTGATCACCAATTAAGTGATTGTATTTACAATTTGTCAAACTAATGAAATTAACCTTCATAAAAAGGTACAAGTGTTTTCATCCGACCTGATAGCAGTTGTTGGCACAAAAACAGATAAACAACAGAGCAGGGTGTATGTTTGTGTATGTGCAGAGATGGGCCTTCACTTGCATTCCTTCACTTGCCTTTTAAACCCTCAAGTGAGCCAGCTACAGGTTGAAAAAAAGTAATACAAAATAAAAAGGCCAGACAGAGTTATTCAAGGACGCCTTGTTGAGTCAGATGGTCAGATTTCACTCCCTTTTCCTTGGAAAATCTGCACTGCACAGAAGGTTGTTGGATAGATTTAATCCTGTATCATCACGTGGCATACTATTATTACATACAATACCACTGAAGGAGTTCACATCTTAACCTCAAACACAAACATGCTGTGATTTAATAAGATGATCTGGTTGGTGTTTATATAGCTACATTTTTTTCAACCAGCCACTGTCCTGGATCTGAGTCCACCAAATCACTCTGCAGGCAGAAACTACTACCCCTGCTGGCCTATGAGCTGAACTGCACTATAAAAATAAAAAAATCTTTAGGCCTCACATGTAAGCAAGCATGGTACTGACACATTACATTAACTTTGATTACTACTATACGAACGAAAATGCTTTCAGTGACACTAAATAATCAACAGAACTTAAAAGAGAAATATGACCAATATAAAATAAATGTTTTTAGACCTTTACTGCACGTGAAGAATAGGAGAAAAATATTTACTACCCATATTTTCCCCCATCAGTGTCATCTGGATAAGATTTTACTTGAGACTGTACACACACACACACACACACACACACACACACACACACACACACACACACACACACACACACACACACAAACAATGTTTTGGGGTCCTCCAGGATGAGAAGCAGGAACAGAAGTTGTTGCTTCCTGATCCAATATTAACTGTAACCTAGGAGACTGAGCTGCGGGGGGCAGTGTATTAAAAGATCATCCAGACACTGTGTATAGTTGTATGTAGAGAGTGTGTGTGTGTGTGTGTGTGTGTGTGTGTGTGTGTGTGTGTGTGTGTGTGTGTGTGTGTGTGTGTGTGTGTAACCAAGAGAGAGTATTGGATTCCATCAGTGAAACTATGGTAACTGTCCATGAGACTTGCAGGTCTCCTCCCCCCTCTGTCAGTCCAATTTTACGCAATAACCTCTATCCAGCATCTGTGACATAAAAGGTTTTGTGCGAGAAGTGATTCAGGTTTTTATTTCTCACTACTTTGGATGACACAGAGACAGTTTTTAACAAAGACAGAAGCTACCGCTGAGGAGTTATAGGTGAAGTCATGCTCTTGTGGTTTGAATGTTAAATACCTGAGGAGGAGCTTTCAATAAACACAGAAAAGATTAAACTTACTCACCAGGCCATTAGAACTGAGCTCATAACAAAAGACTGAAAAAACAAGAGGTCTTCAAACAACAATGTACATTTATTTTTACTTCTTATCAATGGTTTCATATCAATTTGTGGTTGTGCAGCTGAAACAAACTTGAATAAAATTGTTGTGAATAAATCAAGTGTAACTGGTATATATCTATTTAGAAGTAATAAAACACAATGAAAAAGAAAAAGAGAAAGTCAATATCCTTTTTTCCTCCACTGTTGATAAAATTAAGGCAATTTATGTTTCTGTCGTGACCCCCTGTCGGGTTTCGAACGCTTTAAAAACATTTAATTGGTATAAAACAATTTAATTGAAGAGTAAAATCAACAGTCCTGGATGTAAAGCGTTACTCAAAACGTCGATGGTATTACGGTAGTAATGGTAAGGACTCGTGATTAAAACACTTAATCCTGAATTTAGATAGGGCACTACGTATTTTTGGCATTCAAAGAGGAGAGTTCCGGTCAAAATATTTCAAAATAAAACATGCTTAGTTGACTTTGATCGCTGTTTTAGTGATACAGAGAATTTACTCTCTAAAAAAAATTTGATACAGAAGGTAACCACAGCATTATTTTTTTTCACGTATGCTTCTCAGTCGAAAAGCCGTCGCCAGAACAGAAACGTACACCCTAGGTAGTTTTATATTGTTAGCAAAATGACGACTCAGTTTCCGGTATTTTTCTGTTCGTCGGACAGACGTCTAGCTTGACGTATCTCCATGGCAACCAGTGTAGCTTCAACGGGTCCGGTCATCTAACGGCGCGTCCTGTTACTTTATTTAGAAGTTAACGGAGAAATTCCCACAAAAATAATGGAGATAAACTGAGAAACTGGGAGAAGGACATGAACAATTATTTTTTTTACATTTTAGGTCAGCTGTTTTGAAAAGTAATGACGCCATCACAGAGAGGCCGGTATGGATGCGAGGCGCGTAACACTAAATGGAGAAAAGCAGGTGGGTCAGTGTTTAATTATGGCTAATTTTCCTCTTCTTCTTCTCTCTCTCTTTTTAAACAAAAACCAAAAATTACTTAAAAAAAAAAAAAAAAAAACTTCAGAGGCTTTGCTGTTAAAATCTTTGAGTCTTTTTTTGTCCCATCTCCAATGGCTGAAAACAAACTCTGTAAGATTTAAAATGATTAAAACTATTTCACATATATTTACGTGATGATTTCTCAATGCACTAAGGGAAAAAATATCTATATGCTGCACTATCTACCTCCTACGCTTTAACTAGGCTCGGTAATTGCTGAAGCAAATTGAAGCAAAATGTTCTGCTTCAACTGTGGAAAGCTTGTTTGAAAAGTGTGTGTGGGACCAGCTGGTGTTTTTTGAATGTAAGGGATACCGGAGACTTGTCCTGCATCTGGAAACAAAACCAAACAAAAACACAACCCCCCAAAGACTGACTGGATAACATCTCGCTGTCTCCCATGGTGCCAGAAAGTGAAACGTCAAAGATGCTGTGGGTCTCTAATGCTTCATTAATCATGCAGATTCAGCTCAGCCTTAACCAGGTCAAACAAGCTTTTGTTAACTCATATGAGATTGTGTGTGTGTATGTGTGTGTGTGTGTGTGTGTGTGTGTGTGTGTGTGTGTGTGTGTGTGTGTGTGTGTGTGTGTGTGTGTGTGTGTGACTGTGTGACTCAAGGAAGCCTTAATAATTCATCAGGCAGGGCAAGGTGCCTGAAGAATCTCAAATGGCTCCTTTGCAGTCCATGTGATGGAAAACACTAAAATCTGATCAGTCGGATTTGTTTTCATACATGCGCACACACTTGAACAAAGGATGAGGAAGTGGTGTTGTATTACCCATGATGGTTGTGTGTGTTTCAAACACACAATTGCATAATAGTGCTACTGTCATTAAAAAAAAAATCACTAATAATCCCCTTATGTCTTTGTTTTGTCCTTACTCCCTATCTCAGATCCTCCTGTTTCCTTGCTGAATCGTGAAATAGGAGGACCTCAACCATGGCCCCTTCATCCCCAACATAAGGGACATCTCCACAGGTCTAACTTTCCTCCTCCTCCACCTCCTCCGCCTCCTCCACCTCAGCTCCCTTTCTTCCACACCCGGCATGCAGAGGAGAGCGCAGAGAGGCCTCGTCTGGTCACCATTGTCCGGCCATGTGGTCAGAGTGCGATACGAAAGGTATACTCTATGTTCACTATGTTCACCTTATGATGAAGGCTTTTAAAGCCCTTGATCATGAGGCACCTGCTGTGATGAATGAACCTGTTGAAACATTGTACCGGTCCTTCAAACATTATGAGATATGATTCTGTACAAGTCTGTTAAACTACAGAGCTAAAACCCCAAACACTCCTAATCAGGCAGAATAACATCTCATAACCTGACAAACCAAACAGTTTTCAAATTAAAACCTAAAAACTAATTTCACATTACGCATTAACATATCAAAGCTTTTGTTTCTATCCTACAATTAGAAATAAGGCCGTAAATTAGAATCTTTGACATGACATGATGGCCATTTGTGTCTCTTTATCTTCAAGGTAACTGTCCTGTTAAACCGCAGAGGTGTGGTGTCTTTCGAGCAACTGCTATTGGATATCTCTGAGGCGTTGGGGTTTCCTCGATGGCACCGAGCCAGAGTCACACGCTTGTACACGACCCATGCTCGAGAGGTGAGGCTCCAACACGACCACATTAAGGAGCTCTGCAGCCTCTAGGTGAAAACACCCATAGACGGCCCCTCTGATCACTACCTCCATGTGCCCCCCACACACACCCCTCTCTTTGCATGCTGGGGTTGTACCTCAGGCTAAGTGCTAGGGAAGAGGAGCATGTAAGCACGAAACTGAAATAGTTCAAGCCTATGTACCAGGTTTAGGTCCTTGTCATGACAGGGCTCCTAGATTATGTAAGGCAGCAGGACACCCCTGAAGGCCTATCTCTGTCAGTTAATGACGTGCTGCAAGGCGCTGCCATGCAAATGTTCACGTACATTTGCTCAAACAAGTTAACACATGACTCACCTGAAACTTCAGAGGCTCCTAAGTTATTTGACCCCCAGGCCAATGTCCCACTACAGTAGTGAAGATTTAGGAATGTCATGTTCCTGTTTGTATGCAAATATTTTATGCCACCAAGCTTTCAAAAATTAACTGATCAGAGCAACCAGAAAAAATTAAACATTTCATTTTAACTATCGATGTATGAATTTCATTTAAATGCTGATAATTTTTTCTGGTACTTTTCCCAGTAAAAGTGTCTGAAATGTGTTTGCTCTAGTTTCATAATATGAAGATTTGCAGCTTTAGGTCCTGTCTTGGCCAAGCTTCCTTTGAAAAGATATTTTTACTCCTAACAAGCCTGGTTGAAAGTTAAATTATTTTTTTGTTTTTGGATGATTGGTTTGACCAAGAAGAAATGCAAAAAATGTCAATGTGGTCCTGGGAAATAGTGATTTTCACATCTTTGGGATACTGAACTGACTAAGATTGAAAAAATGTAACATATTAAAAGATAAAAGCATATCATTTGTTGTAACCCTTACACCGTGAGAGTAATCAGCTTTTTTAATAAAAACTACCTTACTTTAAATTTCTACTCTGCAACTTTGCAAACTTCTAGAAAAACAAATAACCCAAATAAACTGAAATATTCCAGAGAAAGACAAAAGATAAGCTTAGTTCTACTGGGGTCAAATGTTATTTCTTTATAGCACCAACTTCATTCCCTTTCTTTTTCCAGGTAAAGGGTGTGTGTGACTTCTTCCGAGGTGAGGTGGCTCTCCTGGCACTGGGTAAAGCTCGCCCGGATCTGAGCAGTGTACAAGAAGCTCTGGAGGAGCTGTTTCCAGAACATCCCCATTACAGGGCTGATGCACTGCGAGCCTGGGAGAAAAGGCTCCGTCCAGTGCCAGATAAAGCAGCCAAGGCAGACAGTGGATACAGTGAGGGGACTGACAGCAGCGAGACACAAGCTAGAAAGGAGGGAGAACAGGACACAGATACACATGTCAAAAATCAAACCAATGTACACGCAAACATACAGCCGCCTCACTATATGGACACACACCAGTCTGAAAAGCATCATAAAAAAAATTCCTGCAGAAAACCTGCTCATAAGCCAAACCATCTGCAGAGACTACGAATCAAGGGTGGGGTCAGAGAGAGACCGCCTTCTGTGATAGGTCCTTTTAAACATGAGCACAGTCTAAGGGAGGAAGACATTCCCTCTCCTTCTTTATGTGAGAACTGCTTTGTAAGAAGGACCAAAAATCATGAACCGGAGTGGTTCAATCCACTCTCAGGTAGGGTCCCACTTCCTCCAGTTTCCAGGAAACAAAAAGAAAGTTGTCATACAGAACAGGAAGAGAGGAAAGTGTATGTTCATACAAGCCCTCCTGCGTCTCCTCAGCCAATCAGGAAAGATAAAGAAAAAAGTGTTCCCCAGTTACAACTTTTAAATCCACTTCCAGATGTGGGGCATCCAGACGTAGAGCAGGAAGTGACCTTTGACCTCCCCTCCGATGGTGCTGATGTCACCCTGGCAGATATTGAAAGATGCTATGAGATCGGACGTGTGGTTGGGGATGGCAACTTTGCAGTCGTGCGAGAGTGCTACCGTCGTGACAACAGGCAGTCACTTGCTATGAAGATCATCGAACGCTCCAAGCTGATTGGTCGAGAGCACATGATGCAGAATGAATTAAGTCTCCTGGGTAGCCTCTGTCACCCCCGTATAGTGCGGCTGTTTGCTCACCATCACACGCGCACTCACTCTTACCTTGTGATGGAACTGGTGAGTGGGGGGGATCTGTTTGAGACTATCAGTGAGAGGGGGAAGTTTCCGGAAGCTGAAGCAGGATTGATGGTGTCAGATGTGAGTGAAGCCCTAAACTTCATCCACCGCAAAAGTATCGTCCACAGAGACCTGAAACCAGAAAACCTGCTGGTGAGTGACAGATAAACAGGATTTAGACAAATTGCCACAAGGGGGCACCAAGGGTACAACTTAAAAGTCCTAAACATGATTACAGTAGTTTTTTTTAAAGAATGACTTGTTGTGTCTTTTCTTTGTCCAATAATATTCAAAACCTATAATTGTTGTTGGTGTACAAAATCTCTCCTAAATCCAAAGTTCCACATTCATATTCATCTTCTGTCTGACCCTTTGTATGAAACTTCCTCTTGATTTCCAAGTCATGCTAAGTCTCACTATTATGTTACACCACTACATTATCTAAAGTATAATTCTATGAGCTCCAAAATGCAGAGTGTGCCTACACATTTCACTTTGGTAAATATAAGATCTTTAAGAAAAAAGGAAAAAAAAAACAACTTGTCAACTCAGACTCATTTCCTGTCTGTTTTTCCTCCTCTTGTTCTCTCAGATTGAGCGTGTTGCTGCTGACATCTGCAGGCTGAAGCTGGGAGACTTTGGTCTTGCCATGGTTGTTACTGAACCAGTCTTTACTATATGTGGCACTCCCACATATGTAGCCCCAGAGATTCTCTGTGAAACAGGTAAGCGCTTCATCATTTTTTCACCTTTAAATCTGAATATTTAACCTGTGCGTTTCCAACTTTACTCCTGTATTTTCCAGGTTATGGTGTTGCAGTGGATGTTTGGGCACTGGGTGTTATTCTCTATATCCTGCTATGTGGATTCCCTCCATTTCGCAGTCGAGATCGGGACCAGGAAGAGCTATTCCAGCTAATAAAACAGGGACAGCTCCACTTCCTGTCGCCCTACTGGGACCCTATTTCAGAAGGTGAAAAGTAATGATGGATGATGGATGTAAAGATTTCAAAGTGAAACCAATTTGTTGGGCTTGTTACAAAGAAACTGAATTCTCCTTATTGACCAGCAGAGAGCAACATGAGAATACCATTCATTGGGGACAGATGAGAAAATTATGCCACTATGGACTTGATTTATTACCTCAGTTCACGTTTTTTTTTGTTTTTTTTTAAATCTTCTTATAACCTCGACTGTTTCCTTTTTTTTTTTTTTTTAGAAATCTTTTTATTAACATTTTGGCAATTAACAAGGCAATATATAGAACATATCAAAACCATAGCTGTACATAAAATGAGAGAAAAATATATGTTTATAGATAGATAAGTAAATACATACACAGTATGTATCAATATAATTTCAATAAGGTGTACAAGGATGAAAGTATAATGGAAACCGTGCTGTGCTGGTGACCTAATATGAGAGCAGAGTCCAATAAAAAAGTCCCAGACCTCGATTGTTTCCTTAAATTAAAAATGGCCCAATTAGAGTAAAAAGACAATACAGATTGTTTACTAGTGGTTGATGCAGCCTGTGAATAACAAGTTGCTGACATAGAGAAGTGTGCATTGAACCTTTTGTTCATGTTTGGTCATTTGGCCATCCAAATAGCCAAGATGGTAATGGCTAAAATGTATAACAACGTGTTTTAAATTCTGCTCTGTCTGTTTATGTGTGCAGAGGCTCGAGGCTTTGTCAAAGCCCTGCTACAGCCAGATCCCACGGTGAGACTAACAGCAGAACAGACCTTGCTACATCCCTGGGTGAAAGCTATGGCTTCAACCTGCAGGAAGAGGGCGCTCACAGATAAAGCTCAGAAAAAGACAGCAGCTTCAGGAGGAGAACCAGACAGAGACCAAGAACATGCCTGGACCAGTACAGCAGGGGCAGAAACAGACCAGGCAGCAGGTTATGGCAGGGAAGAGGTACAAATTGCACCTCTGGAGTTTGGTGACATGAAGACTGAGATGAAGACTGAGAGAAGAAAAGATGAAGAGAAACCACAACAGCAACAACAAGAGACAAGTACAGTAAACAAAATATCTCCTCAGCTCAAAGAACACACTTTATCAGAGGTCAAACCTGGTCAACAGGGATACCTCTCCACAGACCCAGAAACACCTGACAGGGAACATTACAAACAGGAAATACAGGATCCAGATCCTGGTGAAACCAGCCTAGGGGCTGGTCTAAATCAGCTCAGTGCACTTGCAGAACACACTGAGTCTCCAGCCCTATGTAAAACTCACTCAAAACCTCAAAACAGCCAACAGCAGACACCTCCACATTCACCACATCCAACTAATCAGGAACAGGAAAGTGCCATCGGTCACTAAAAGCAACACCATCAAAACCCTCTCTAATCAGCAGAACATCATCTCTCACCTGTATAACCACAATCTGTCTGAACATACACTTCCACCCACACAGGCCTGACCCAGCTGTTAATCATCCATGTAATCTTGTGATTAGATCAAGGTCATCACTCCCATTGTATCAGACAATACCCCTAATTTCTCTACAAATGATTTTTTGAATGAACTGCAGCTGATGTGATTTACTTTGAATAGAATCTGATTGATGAGGCTAGATGCATCTCATAAATCTCTGTATCCTGGTATTATGAAATGACAATGAGAAGTGGTGTAACAATAGAGACAGTAAAGCAGAAAAACACTGAGTAGAACTTGTGCATATTGTAGTTTGTCATTATATTGTTAGTTGTGATGTGTTGTATCATGTCTTTTTGTGCATTTCTAGAGTGTTACGTCAGGTTGTGTTACACAACCTACAGATGAGGAAAAAGCTGTGCTATAATGTCAGCCATTAGCTTGTGGTAGCTTTATTTGATAAATTGATTGATCACTTTTTTGATATCAGTACTTCAAGACCATCTCTTCCAAGTCCTAGTAAAGTTTGCCATATCAACTATACTTGTGTATACTGAATTATATAATGTATTGTACTGCTGCTAATATAAATGATAAAACTGGAGCTGTAATCCAAAAATCTGATGTAAAAGTCATCTGAAGGTACCAAAACAAGCTGGTGTATGACAAACCTACTGATTTATGATTGGGAATTGCAAGGACACATACAGCCACTGGTGAATCTAGATGTGCATAGCTGAGGGTAGTATAGCCTCCTCTCGATTCTACACTGACCAAATAAGGCATATCTGTCTGTCCAATGGGAGTGGTTAGTCCTGTCCCCACCGATTGCAGACAGCTGACACTCCACCTTATTACACCAAAGCACACATGCCCAGCCCCCCATCATGTATACACATCAACCCCTCCCAGGACTTGAAAGATAAAAGCTGCATATGTTGGGCACTGAAGGAAGAAAGGAATAAGCATATCAATGCTTTAAACCAAGTATCAGTTTTTTATGCATTCTTCATTCACCTGGTTTGTTGTAGTTTGTTGTTATTATGAGTTATTTCTGCATTCTGAACACACAAAAAGCAGGTCCCCAACAACCAGCTGAACCACTTTTACCACCCTGTAATTTGTCTTCCACAATTACATGTTTAAAGCTTCAGGAACTGGGTGTTATTTCCTGGGAAGTTTTCACACATTATTGAAAACAAAGCTATTATCATCAACCAATACCAACAAAATTACTTTAACAAAACTGCAAATGAAATAAGTGTAACCAAAATAAAAAATAAAGACCAGACATTGCAGACGAAACAAAACAAGCAAATTAAATAAAGGAACCATACAGTGTTTACAGAATAAATCAAACAAAATGGGGGGGGGGGGGGGTCTAAAGTTTTCACCTGTGTTCACTCGTTTCCCACATAGGGCACAAGCACTACTGCTGAAAGGTGTCCTTCGTGGTTTGTTTTTTTAGCGGGTGGGAATTTGTGATATTATTTGATATATATTTGTGATTATTTAAAATAGTATGAGAAATTTAGATCTTATTATACAGCACCTTTCCTGCACCCCATAAGTATGCTAAATGATAAAAAAAGACTAAAACGACCACGACCCTAGAAAATATCAAAAAGCAAGGATAATACCACTAAATCAACTTGTAAAACATCCTTAAAAACGAATGAGACCAAACTGAAATCAATTAAGAACAAAAATGAAAATTCTAAACTATTGAAACCTTGCGAGCTGGGAGTTTAATTAAGATGTAATAAATGTAAATTCAAGTCATAATCACTTTATTGCATATATTACGTGTCGTTGGATGGTGTATTGCCCGGGCCTGTCACCTACTTCTAGGTTTTGGTCATCTTTTAGGTCCTGCTATACGCTGACCCGCGGGTGCGCAGTACGCATGCGCCTTTAAAAACTCTTTAAATACCCCAAGTCATCTGCCACAATAAAACATTCCGCTGTCAGCCAACACACTGCTGTGCACAACTTGTGACAAGAACGCACAGGGAGCTTCAGATACGAGCATAATATTTACTTTTTAAAACGAAACTCCAGTAATTCGCCATCTTCGAGAACCTGCCAGAGTAATAACGAATTTGACCCGGAGTCGTAAAGGCTGTGCAGGGTGAAGTCGGGGGAGACGGGCAGAAAAAAAACAAAGATGGCTGTGTAAGCAGAGAGACGAGTCCCAGCAGAACTGTCTCCTACCGCGGGTTTAATCACCGACAGCTCCCGTGGGTCCACTGGACAGACAGCCGGTACCGGAGCAGGGACGTTAGACGAGCAGCCGAGCTGGGCCGCTGCTTCACATCGTTGTCGTCTGCTGTCACAGTGAATAACGGCGTCGAGAGTACAACAACAACAGCTGAGAGTTGTTTTTGTTCTGCCCGAGCAGCGCCAGAGAGAGGACTGCTGTGTTTTTGTCAACGTAGCTAGCCACATAGTCTGCTAGCCTCACTGTAAGTCAACTTAACTAGTCAACGTTTAACTGAGTCATCATTACACTCTGCACATGATCTGGTTATTACACGATCCTCGGCTTGTTGTGTTCATAAGTGGAGGGTAGTGTTGTTTGTTATTATCAGCTAGCCTGCATTCCTTTCTGACAGCCTGCTGCTCTACTGTTAGCCTAGCTAGCGTTAGCCAGCTGTCAGCTGACCGTTAGCTCGACAGGTTGTGAGCTAGTCCTGAGCTAACCTGCTAATATTTCGGGCGCAACCTGGTCGCGGCAGGTTCTTGTAAGACATATCTAGACTACCGTCGCCATGTCTTCACTGGAGGAGAGAGACGTAGGCGTAGCGGCCGCCCCTGGCTCCTCCTCGGCCGGCCTGGGGGTCGGGGCCGTGGGGGCAGCGGTGGAGGCTGTCGCTGGGGTTGCAGCCATGCAGGAGGAGGTCGGGATGCGGCGAGAAGGGCCCGAGCCTGACCCAGACGAGCCACCAAAGAAGAGGGTCAAAGTTCCTGAGGGAGAGTCGGGAAAGCTGGAGGAGAGACTGTACTCAGTGCTGTGCTGCACCGTGTGCCTAGACTTGCCCAAGGCGTCTGTATATCAGGTAAACATGGTGTCAATCACAAAGCTTCCCTCCATAACCCTAAACCCTGTCAAACAGCAGCAAAACAGCTTGACCCCTATACCTCAACCCCCTTCCCCCACTGTCTCCCAACCAACGATCCCCAGAGTCAACCTGTTGCATATGTTGCTCATTTTCTTCTATTTTTAGTGATACTTTATCCCACACAGGCCCCTCCTATGTGCTGCAGGCCGAGACACCAGGCACACCCAGTCCCTCTTGTCAGCTGTGCTGACTCAAGTTGATAATGTGTACTACCCCCAAATAACCCCCAGGAACAACCCCATCCCCATGAACCCAACACAGGCACTCATCTCCAGACCACAAGCAAACATTAAAATTAAATAATCTTTGCCCTTCCACCCACCAACATGCTCTCCTCAATGACCTTAACTGCTCCTTCAGTTTCAAGTGAACACATTTGTAGTTAATCATTGTTCGTCTGGTCTTAAACATTTCCTCACTCTTCTGTAACACAAAGCACGCGTTTTAAACAGTTATTAAACAACATCCTTTTATAGTCTAAAAACACAGATATTTAACCCTAAAATAGAAAGGCACACCAATGTATTAATTACAAATTATTAAATTCACACTTCCACAAGTCCCTCTTTCTTCTCACCTTCTTTTTTAGGACCTCAGTCAACAAGAAATACAATGAAAAGGCCCAAAAATAGGGTCCCAGCCAACCATTTCTCATGACATTTAGTGCCTTATCAGTTTCTTCCTCTTTAAGTCACATAGCACATAGTCTCTGCCGAATTTTTAAAAAGTTCTCAAATGCTCTCAAAAATGTCCCAAAAGCATTTATTTTTAAGCAGATCCAAAGAATGGCCTTGTGTAAGCCACACCTGTAACAAATAACCTTCACTGTTATCTGATAAAATTCCATCAGAGGACGGATCTAATTCCAGCTTGCTCTTACTCCAATATTGTATGCCCCCTTTCTACTTAAATCAACAATAATTATTTTCCTCTCTCCTTAAACATTTTTTTACATATTCACCCTAAATTTTCTCTCCACCACAGTGCACCAATGGACACCTGATGTGTGCAGGCTGTTTTATTCACCTTCTGGCTGATTCTCGTCTGAAGGAGGAACAGGCTACGTGTCCTAACTGCAGGTATAAAGAGCCTCCTGTACACACTGGGCGCAGTGAATGTGTAAACCAGGAAAAATCAGAAAAGGCTAGATACTTGTGTTTTTTTTTACATTTATCACTATAATTTTTTTAATAGATATTTTGATATAAAATGCTTATACTTGACAATTAGCATCTCATAGGGAGGTTTATCAAAACAGCGACACTTTCACCATTAGAATCAGGTATTAGTTTTCTTTTCTTTAAGATAAAAATGATGCAATGTTTCTTGGAATTTATAACTTTCCAAAGTAAATTATTTTCTGCCTTTAGTTTCAACATCTTTGTTTAATCTGTAACTGAACAGATTACAGGAAATTAGAAATTCAAAAAGTATGAGCTTGAGTTTGGAGAGACATAAGAGTTCAAGTTAAATAACATTAAGCATGAAATTTTACACATCCCTTTGTAGCATGAACAGGATTTTACACCCATTCAATTTTTTATAACATTTTAATTAAATAATATGATATTGCCCGTGTATCTGTCAGGTCCCTGAAGGTTTCAGTTCAACTCGCAAACATTTCACTCTGGCCTACTTCAGCCCATAGACTGTATAAATTAATCGACATAGCCTCCCTGACGTCATCCATCTGTTTCTAAAACAGATTTTTTAAGCAAATTGGCTGACACATCCATACTAGTAGTGACGGAGGCTTCGAGTGTCCACACCAAGAGCTATAGGTTGCCCGTCAGTCATGTGAGCTGAGCTGTGCATCTGATTGGGTGAAACTGCAAAAAAATTCACCCCCCCCCATACAGCGTGTGCCGGTAGTGAAATTAGCAATTCAAATGGGAGAGTTTTTTTTGTACCAGGCTGTAAATATGTTTATTTCTGTTGTGAAAACAGCTTTTTTTGACTTGGTGTGTATGTGACTTCAGGTACTTCTGGAGCCAGCTTCAGCTTGCTTCTGCCCCAAAAATAGCAGGCAGCTCCTGTTGGCTTTTATTGATTTGCTTACAATGGATAGGTCTTGGGTTTGCTGAAATACAATCATCATGATAATGATGCAACCTCACTCTAACACAATAAAAGTTAGGTTGATTACATTTTCTGTAGATACAGCAGCCACTGATGATGGGCTTCAAAACGTAAGAAAAAGCAAGAAAAAGCCATGGAGATAACACCCATAATACAGTCTATGAATGAGCCTCTAGAACCAGTGTTTGCAAAGCTTCATTAACTTTTTTTAAAAGATAAACTTTGACCAGTCTGTCCTTGAAGAAGAAAACAAGTCTTAGAATATTTGTTTTTAACAGAGGTTGGATTGATCATTTCTGATACGGCAAGTCGGAAAACTTAATGCAACACACAAAAAACAGATTTGTGTTTCAAGTTCAATCATATGATCTACAATAGTTTCTTTGCTGCAACTGATTGATGACAGATCACTGCAGATGAGAGCTAGGATGTGATCGTAATGTGCTTTCTGCCTGCTTTTGCTCTCCACCTTTACTGTTTTTCCTGCATGCATTTGTTAACACTTCTCAGATTATTAAAGTAGGACTACTTCCAATGCTGAAAATCCTGACCCCTGTACAGGCTCGATATTTTCATGTAGAATCAGTTAATAGATATGAGACCTCATGTGATTTGTAGTTCTGCAACAAGGTTTTCTTTATAACGTTTTGTCTGGGGCACAGGAACTTTTATCTATTCAAGTTTCTTTGTGTTGCGTTTGAATTTATGTGTCGAAAACCTAACAAAGAATTACAAAACAAAAGATAGTGTAACTGCTCTGTTACCTGGACAACCATTTCCTGGTATTCTTTGTTCACAGACTTGTTTCGACATTCTGAGCATACCACAAATGTTGTGTATAAAAACGCACTGAGGTCTGACTTGTTGTTTGTGTGTAGGTGTGAGATCAGCAAGAACCTGTGCTGTAGGAACCTGGCTGTGGAGAAGGCTGTGAGTGAGCTGCCGACAGAGTGCACCTTCTGCCTCAAACAGTTCCCCCGCTCCAGCTTAGAGCGACACCAGAAAGAGGAGTGCCAAGACCGGTAAACACAGTCAACACCACAGGAAATCTACCCATCCACTCAAAGTGTGATGTCACACGTTGAATTTCCTAATATGATGAAGTGAAAAAATAGCAGGATTGTTACTGGAACACCCAGTAAGGTGGATCTGTGTGTGTGTGTGTTTGCGTGTGTGTATGTGTGTGTGTGTGTGTTTGTCATCCCCCCACATGATGTAACACAGGGTTTACTTGAGGAAAATGAAGCATCTTGTGATCTGCATCATCCGAGCAGAAAAAACAGCTGATGATGTGACTTACAGACCGCATCTTTGTTGCAAGTGACGCTCAGACCAGTTCAATTTGCATGCATGAGATCCTCGGGGGGGTAGTTACTATAGTAACAGGTGACCCTGCTCAGGACAGAGGTGCCCACGCAAATGTTGCCATGACAACAGCTGTGGCAGTCACCAGGTGGTTTTGGTTGGGTCAGGTTGGAAAAGTGCTCCAGTGAGAATGTGAGTGCGTCTTACATAAAGAGGAAGTTTACAGTGATGTAAGAGAAGTTTAAAATGTCCATCATGTGTTTCTGCAACGATCACAGATTCATGTGGGCAGATGTATGTTTAGTATGGAAGCCCTCAGCAGATGTTGGGTTCATTCCAGGTGATTTCTTGAGGTCTGTACTCAACACCAAACAATCAATACTTAAACCCTCAGTGATGTACAGGCACAAAAATATCACAGGGAAAAGACCTAAAGTAGCTGATTGGTGTGACAGCATCGTAGGTTGTGGTCTGAATTAACTAAACAGCTGGCTCCAGTGTTGAAAACATAGAGGTGCACTAGACTGCAGTTCATCAAGTGTCCACCTGATGGCAGTTGCAAAGCAAAGGAAACCCACTGGAGCTCAGAGGTAGACTCAGTAGTCTGCAGCTAGAAGCTCAGTGTTCTGATCTTAGCTCCCAATCACACGCCAAAGAAAACACCTTACCCCAACCAGCCCCCTGTGCTGTGCCACTAATATATGAATAAGATTAGTTTATACTGCAATACACAGCAGCCTCTGCCTTTAGTATATCAATGCGGTGTGAATGGATGAATGTGACATGTACTGTAAAAGCGCTGGGAATAGTTTTTAATAGGGCTGGGCAATGATTAAAACTTTTAATTGTAATTAATTGCATGATTTCCCTGATTAATCATAATTAATTGCATTGTAAATTCAAAATCTAATAATGACTTCAAAAGCAGTGTATAGTGCACTTTTATTGGAATGTTCTGCCATATGAATGAAAGTGCCATAACATCTGTCATGCAAACACTAAATCAGTACTTGTTATACAGTAATAGTTTAATCACATATTTAGTGCAAATCAAATTTACAAAATGTAAATACAAAATTAAAGCTTATTGCCACTGTCAGGGCATTAAAGTGATACTCCGGGATGGAACAAGTTGGGTCCTATCACAAGGTTTAGGGCAGAAATTACCCCTACAGCAGTGTTTTTGTGCAGCAGAAGCCCAGAGTGCTCGCAGCAAACACCCCCTCCCTGCTCCTCTGCCGGTTTCCTCTGCACTCAGACGGGGCCATATTTTACTTGACCAAAAACACAAATAAACGGACTCCCACCGAAAAAATCTGATATCGGTCTGCATTCACGCTTTATTTAGAGAATTTAGAGAATTTTTACTTTCACACAAAAACACTGCTAAATAAGGCTCTAGTTCTCATCGTGTCTCTTCGTCCTGGCAGACTACCTGCGTTTGTTTATATCTGGCACGCCTTGCGCGTGGACTGATTCACTAAGCGGCGAGCGCCTTTAAGTTCCGTGGCGTTGCCCCTCTTCTCCATGCTTGTTTTGGTTACTCATCGTGTTTTCCGCCAATTTCACTTCCGGTTCCACCGCGGTCAGCAACAGACATTTACAAAATATAAGCATGTGAGCAACATGCACTAATGTGCAATAAAATATTCAATGACATTAATAGATTAACGGGTTGACGCGAAAATAATGCGTTAACTTGCCCAGCACTAGTTTTTAAGATTACCATTATGTATTAATTATTTTATTGTTTTATTTATCCAATTTTTAACTAACCAGGTTAGACCCATTGAGATGTACAATCTCACCTGGCCAGTATGACGGCAACACAAAGCAGTGTCTCACATCGTGCACCTTGTAAGTTCACTTACATGAAGTGCACTTATCAGAGCAGAGCACAAAATCTAACAGGGTCATGTCGCCTAAATCAGACACTGTGATTGGACTTAGTAAGCACTACGATTGCGTTTCACAACCATTCACAGCTGGTCTTCTGTAACTTATCAATTGTAACCATCATCTGATCTGTTCCCGCCCCTTCCTCTACAAAGCCAATGTGAGGGTGAGAAGTGTCCAGTGTTCCACTCTTACTTTTGGGACGCTTTTGAGAGCGTCAGCTGATGAATCAAAGTACACCATATTTTTTCCATACTGTCAGTGTGAACGTACCTATGCACTTAATATAGTTAGTGTAAGTGTAGAGGTACACAGCCAATGTTCTAAGAATTCTACTAAAAATTATCTGACTTATACAGGAGAGTTGAAAAGGTCCAGAACAGGAAATCAACTCAGGCATTTGCAGAAAGCCTGAAATTCAGTATCACATAGAATATACAACATTCAAGCTAATTAAGTAATTAAGTAAAATCAGACTGTAGATTGTTTCATTTCCATCCTTGAGGTCTGATGACTCGAGAAAGTGTCATGTAAACACAGTTCGTTTTCCAGTAAACTTCATGTCATGTTTTTTTTTGACCATTAAATTAAACAGGAGCTGGTTCTTAAAACAGTTGTGTTTTTGTTTCTGATATATTTATAAAACACTTACATCCACTGAGAGAAGATAATGAGTTATGGATAGATTTGCATAGTTTTAGTGCTGTGTTGACAGACAGGAGGAAGCCGTTTCCTGTCTCTGACAGATTGACAGTTTGGTTGAGTCAGCATTTCCAATATGGCGGCCACCACCTCTGAGCTTCAAAATGTGTCCTCGGACACCCGCGGGTATCTTCACTAAGACAATGTCCATGCTTTCACAGTGAGTCTGTCACAGTGACCCACCTAATGTTTCGTTCTATAGTTCACTGGAGAATTCAGCTTTGTATTGCGAGTTTATGAGGAAAATAAGTCCAGTTCCTAAGAAAACACCTGATGACAGAAGTAGTTTTGGGACAATAGAGTAGATCTCGAGTTAACTTGGCATAATCAGACAGCTCATCAAGTCCGTCCTAGGAGTAGATATTTCTAAGTCATATCTGGTTGTTTGTCTTTGACGTTCAGACGTTACTTTCCACCGTTGTTAACCTGAGGAAACAGTCTCCATTGTTTCACTTTAAATGGTTTGTAATGAAACTATAGTTGGTGTTCTGTATAAGAAAAACCTGGTAGTGATTATCTTTAGAAAAACTCAGCTTTGTTCTATGGTTCTGTTCACTTAAGGCGCTAAATACTACCTTCCACATGACTGTTACCGCACATTTACTGTAGGAAAGTTTCCCTCTGTTCTCTTGAAAGCAGCTCCATCCTGGACTTAATTGATATGAATCCATGTTCTTTCTTCCTCTGAGGTGTGTTTTCAGCACACATGTATCATTAGCACAGTGTTAATTAGCCTTGGTTCACTGCCTGGGTTAATTAGCACCTTTTGATATTATTAGTACCTTCCACTCACTGAAAGAAAGGACTCATCACAAAGTGCCTCTTTAAAGGACATAATTTATAGAAAGCTGTGTCTATCTCCACGGGTTTGTGGTTTAACTCACACTTCTCTCCATGTTGCCAGGGTGACGCAGTGCAAGTACAAGAGGATCGGCTGCCCCTGGCAAGGTCCGTTCCACGAGCTGCCAGCACATGAGGGTGAGTGCTCCCATCCCACGAAGACTGGTACAGAGCTGATGGGAATACTGGGAGAGATGGACCAGAGTCACCGCAGAGACATGCAGCTCTATAACAGCATCTTTGGTCTGCTCTGCTACGAGAAGATCGGCTTCACAGGTAAAAAAAAGAGAACTGGAGAAGATCACTCCATAGTTTGAACAGCTCTTTCCTCCCACTGAGGCCTCCCTTCCTGCTTCACATCTTGTCTTCCACTTGTGTCCATCCAGAGGTTCAGTTCAGGCCGTACCGCACTGACGACTTTATCACTCGGCTGTACTATGAAACCCCGCGCTTCACCGTTCTCAACCAGACGTGGGTGCTGAAGGCCCGCGTCAACGACTCTGAACGCAACCCCAACCTGTCCTGCAAGCGTACACTCTCCTTCCAGCTCATCCTTAAAAGCAAGGTACACACACTGCTCTGTCCTCGTGTTTATTTTTAAAGATTTAAGTGTATGCTTGTTTTCAGGGCCCATGATTCACCACTCAGTAACAGAAATGATTTTTAACCATCCAGAGGAGTTAAAGGAGGCCAAATGTTAAGAAACAGAGCTGATAGTCAGAGATAGACGAGCTATGGAGAGAGTTTTTAACAGCTGCAGTGGGTGGAAGTGGTTCTAAAGTTTCCAGGAACAGGTGACGCTCAGAGATCTCTGTGCTCTTTGGATGATGTTATGAGTCCTAACACGCAAGTGTTTGGTTCTCTAACATATCTGAGATTAAACCAAGTGATCCTACTCTCAAAGTCACAAGCAATGGGAGTTAAAACCAGTCTTTGAAATGAATTGAAAACATTATTTTCATCTTTCACGATGTATCATTGATTTTTTTCCCCTGGTTAGAGCAAACAAAAGGGAAGTTCTGTAATAAGTTCATCTAAGGCCTGAACCACACGTATATGGATATATTCCTATACGCACATTTTTCTGTCCAATTGGGCCTCTCAACCACACGAACACGGCGATTTCACCCACATTAACGGAGATTTTTAAAAACGGATAAAAAAAGTGAAGAAATAAAAAAATATCTGGTTGAGTGGATCCATGTAGCGGTGTTAAACGGAGCTGGTGTTGACGCGATGACGTCAAGCGCCTAGCAACAAGTCACTGTGTTTGACTGCGCATGCTCATAATGTTCTTCTTCTATGGTTTTCACATTTTGCTAACCTGCCTCTTATCGGCCAGGCATGGCATTGCAGGCTTCAGAGGCGATCGTTTTAAGTTTGGCCTCTTCGTATGGACAGAGATATTTCTGTGGTGTGGACGGAGATTTTTTTTTAAATGAGGACAAAGATATCCGATCAAAAAAATATCCATATACATGTGGTTCAGGCCTAAAGATGTATCATCGTATTTTAGGGTTCATCATCTGTCAGAGGACTCACGGTCAACGTCAGCAGAGCTCTGTCCAGCTGTCACATAGTTTTAAAAATAAACCCGCTTGACTTTTGCTTCATTTTTCTCCTCCATTCTTTTCTCTGTATCAGCCTATATTAGCATCACGGTTTGGCCTTTGACGTGTGCTTTGGCACCTTTTTGCCAAACATGTTTCGGACTCTGATCCAGTTTTTAAATCTCATAATCATTGTTCTAATGGCAGCAGACCAGACTGTAACACAGTTGTACGTTTACAAAGTTCTGATTTAAAAAGAAAAACATGTAAGCGTGTCTAAGAACAACACACGACGTGATCCAATAAATTACACAGAAAAAACTTTCAATAATCAATGCCAATGCAAAAACTCAAACTAATTAACAAAGTAAACTAAAGAACCCAGAGAACCAGAGTTTGTTAAAATAATCCCTTTTTGGTTTGGAAAAATTACCCGAAAAGAGTCAGCAATTCTGCCAATAATGAGAAAAGGAGCTTCATTGCTTCCTTTTTAATCTTGTGTAGCTCAGAAAATTTGGTTTTGGCCGTTGTTAACGAAAAAAAAGAAAAGAAAATCACCCAGAATCCTTTGTGCTAGCTGCATTTAAAGACAAATATCTGAACAATGAGTGATTGACATGACAGCAGCAGATTTCAAGGCATCCTTGAAAAAAAAAACATTCATTCGATCAATGAGAGGAGAGAGACAGGGGAGCAACTATTTAAATTACCTTTGAAAACATGTATTAGTCATACGTCATACTCCTCTAATTAATCAGCAAATTAATTATACAAAGAGGGTTTGTGTGGTTACGTTGGTGTTACACAGATTAATGCACTTCAGGTTTAACCACTGTAAACATTACGGTTGTTCTCTGCTGTTTTAATGACCTCAATGATGTTTACAGACCAAATGTGATCATTAGCCATCATAATTAAAACAGAGAAATAAATATTCATCTGTGATGGTGGAGCGTGTTTACTTGTGGTTCATTAGGGCTTCACACATTATTTATGAGCTGATGATGAGGCAGACCTGAAGTAGACCTCAAAAATATTCACATTCAGAGGAACAAGATCAAATGGAATAAGATGGAGTGACCTGTCAGGAGGTTGCCTTAGAAATAACTGAGAGTTTGTGATGTAAAAACAGTCAAAAATGGATTAAGAGTCATTCATCTTTAATATGTTTACATTTAGAGATGTGAGACTCAGTTCTGGTCTCTCCTCAGCTGTCACAGTTCAACCTGTTCACTTTGTTTCTCAGAGTGAGCAGACAGTTTAGGTTTAGGAAGGAAATGTTTATGAGGAGCTGTGGCTAACTCAACATGTGTACGTGGTTATATCTGTGCGTTTGTGTGCAGGTGAACTCGGCGCTGGAGTGCTCCTTCCTGCTGCTGAAGGGGCCGTACGACGACGTGCGGATCAAGCCGGTCATCCACCACCACTCCTTCAGCAACGACGCCAACGAGACCGACTACGTCCCCCTGCCCATATCCGACTCCGTGGAGTGCAACAAACTGCTGGCCGCCAAAAACATCAACCTGCGCCTGTTCATCTTCCAAGTCCAAAAATAAAGATAGAGGAGGAGGAGGAGGATGAAGAAGAGGAGGAGGAGGAGGGTGACTGAGGACGAGGGGAAAGGGATGATGAAGAATAAAGAGAGACACCACTGAACCACTGATACCTCTTAACACCGACACACACAAATACACAGTCATTCACACAGGGTATATACACACACACACACACACACACACACACACACACACACACACCACTAATTACACTTACCTCCTTTTACAAGATAGTGAGACCCGTTGCTCGGGGAGCTGTGAGTTGTGATGGCGATGGATGGGCCTTGTTATGGGATGGAGGGTTGGGGCTGACACCTGCTGAAGGCACAGGTGGAGGTGTGCTGGGGGGTTAGGGGTGAGGGAGGGGGGAACTCCAGAGGGATTGGTTTGCACCTGTGGAGGCTTTCTGTCTGTGGTCAGGTGTGTATGACCTTTCCCCCCTGACGCCCACAGCCAAAGGTAGCACACACACACCGACCAAAGCAGGGTTTGCTGGGTGCATTTGTTGTGTCTGTGTATGAGCATGTGTGTGTGTGTGTGTGTGTGTGTGTATGACAGAGAGAAAGAGATGAGCATAAGAGAGAGCTGAGTTTGACTCTGGAGCACGGTAGACTGTGCTTTTATTTTGAAATGTCCCAAAGACGAGATAATGTGAAAATAGAGTGACTGACTGCTGAGCTTCTCTTTGGAAATGTGAATGTGTGTGTGAGTGTGTATGTGTCCCTTCCTTTTTTTTTTACACACATTCTGCCTGAGTGTAGTAAACTCTTTCTCTGTTTTGGCAGAAGTGCTCATTTTATTTTTCGTCTGAAACTTTGCCCAAACAGAAGAACCCCCCCCCCCCCCCCCCCCCCCCCCCCCTCTCAGTGACCCCCTTTTCCCTCCAACACGAGGAGAGATGGCCCGGCTGCATGTTATTTTAGTTTTTAAATGTATTCCTCCACCTGTGGTTATATTTAACCTTTAACACTAGTAACAATTTTATTTTTCTTAACCCTGAATATTTAAAAAAAACCTGTAAACTTTGTTTTCTTTTTGCCTGGGTTTTTGGTGTGTGACTGGCTGCCTATGTGTGTGCGTGTGTGTGTAAACAGATGTTAACTGTGAGAGTCTTGTCAACGTGTCCCCTTGTGAAAAGCAGTACAATCCTCGAGGACACCACAAGCAAGGTTAAATGATCAACAGAGCTTCAGGGACTCCTAACCCTGAGGTTTACTGTGTGTCGTTGATTTTTCTTTAATCACACCTGAAGAACTATAACGTGTACTAAGTCTTGGGTTAACATCTTATTTTACTAAGTTAAATATAAGTTATATAATCCTTACAGGGGTAAATCCTTCCTTAAGTTTCTCATTCTTTTATATTTATCCTAGTAATTAGAGCTTTTTAAAGCTATATCTTTAAAATATGATGTGTGAAGGGACTTTGGTCTGGTGAAAAGCAGGAGTTGAAGCACATGAACCCTCAGTTTGGGTTGAGGTTATTTAAAGTTTTCACTTTTCTTTTTTTTTTTCTTTGAATTTAAATGTAAGGTTTTCACTTAAAATTTTAAGCTAAAAAGCTCTAACATGTTGAAATTTGAGCTAAAGTATTTCCCACTCTATGCGTTCATATGCACAGCTCTCTAAAAATTAAGTCTAAAGGATCTATTAAAAATGTTATTTGTAAACATTTCCACATTTGAGATTTCACACTGTGTAAAGGCCTCAAGAATCCACAATCAGCTGGTTAAGAGTCACAATATCTCACATTTTGCTGGTTGGTTGGACTCATACATTTTTACCATTGTGAGTGGGAAAAAGGAATTTTGAACCAATAATTTCAACGTACCTGAAAATTTGTGAAAAAAAATCTACTACCAGCTTAAAATTGATTTGTGAGAGTAAACGTTTTTCTTTCCATGTTTTCTATTTCGTCAAATTTCTCCAAACCAGTCGACACACAGAAAGCCTAGTCAGGGTAATGTTCCAGTACAGGACTGCTTGGTGGGTTTTGGTTTCTGTACAGATCAAACAGAGCGTGTGCTGCAGCTGAAACAACAAGAATTAACAGCAGTAACCCAAACTCAGCGCAGAGTGTTCAGGTGATCTAGACTTTCACTCGTGCTCAGAGCTCAGTGTTCCTCCACAGAAGGTTTCACTGGAAGATCGGACTCTGGAGAGCTGTTGGGTGATGTTTGAGTGTGTGTGTGTGTGTGTGTGTGTGTGTGTGTGTGTGTGTGTGTGTGTGTGTGTGTGTGTGTGTGTGTGTGTGTGTGTGTGTGTGTGTGTGTGTGTGTGTGTGTGTGTGTGTGTGTGTGTGTCAGGGTTGGGACGGGAGGGTTTTTAACTTACCACGGTGACATATTAGTGTTAGAATTACTTGAATGAGAAAATGTTACTTGTGTAGACTCTACTGTAAAGCAGATAGATCTCTCTCCTCCTGACCTCGACTTCCTGTATTTCTGTGTTTTAATGCTTCGTCTCTATGCCGGTGGACTCACTCATCTCACTATGGCTGTACATGTGCCTTTTATTAAAGATCATGGAACCTGCACTCATGTCTTTATGTGTCTGTGTGTTCATCCAGTAATATCTTTTATGTACTTTGCCTTGATACCTTGGGTGAATGAGGGGTATATGTCACTGAATTAAGCAAAGAGAATATGAATCAGTTATTGCTGAAAAGGAATCACAGCATTGGCTGCTATATCAGAAAAATGGAGGTGAATTTCTGATATTTATAGATATATTTTGGTAGACATAAATACAGGTATCAAAATCAATGAGGGCTCGGTTACATTTAGCTGTTTTGGCTCCAAGTGCTGAACTTGTTCATGCTGTGTTGAATAACTGGAAACAGAAAGAGCTACTGTTCATATTTTTTTTGTCACACCATTAAACTCTGGCTCCTTACACTTTTATTTTTCTTTGTTTCACAAGACTTTTTTCCTTAAACGTGTTCACATGATAAACAACAGACAAAACTGTAGGATGTAAAATAAGAGTTAAGAAATGAAGCAGAAAATTTCAGACTACTTAGGTCCAGGGGGGACTGAATTACTTCTCTAAACACTCACTGTTCCTAACTCCATTTACATAATACTAAGCGGAATGCACGACTTCTTTTGGTGAAAATTAGCAAGAATTGAATTAGTTCATGAAATAATTGAAAAATAACCTGCTTGACTGAAGAGTTTTGAAAATTACTGTCATTTGCAGTCTAAGATAAAAAAGAAAAGCTGTGATAAAAAAATGGTTAAACTAACCCTTTATTTGACAGCAATGTACTTACAGTGTTTGAGCAGCAGGGGGAGATCAAGTCAAACAATGGTGATAACCCATTCATGCTTTGGTTATCTGAACGTGTCAATTTTCTGCACTGAATTGTTCAAAGTGGGTAAACTGGTACACTATTATTCAGCTGAACAAAAACTCTATTAATTATTACTATTACTATTATTATTACTATTATTATTATTATTATTATTATTATCCAAATGATGGATCCTGTCAATGATCAAATAATTCATATGTTTAATGGTAACTCGTTCATCATGGCAAAGAAAAGAATTATACCTTATAGGGGGATAGAGTTAACAACCTGTATCCCTGCACAGGCATCATGACTGTGTGACTAACGTGAGCAGAATTATTTTCTCATGAAATTTACTTTAATTCAGGGCATGGATGTGTGTGTGCGTGTGTGTTGCTTCTGCACACACTGGTCAGATCATCATTCCAGGAACCATGAGGCGGTATGATATAGAAACGTGACATGATCAGTTCAGCCACAGCACTTTATTCTATTCACACAGTGCATTTCCTTAAAACACAATATATAATTTAATATCAATATAAAACTCCATTTGTGTATATAAATTATGCATTCAATACAGCAGCTCTTATATATACTATTAAGCTTTGGTACAGTGGTACATTTATGTATGTGCAGGATTTTGTGTGTGTGTGTGTGTGTGTGTACATGCTTGTTAAGAGTGTGAATGGCGTACCCTGTGGGCATCATGAGGAAGAAGGCAGGTGTGAAATAAAGGTGTTTTTGTAAAGTGTAAAGTTAGAGAGTGTGTGTATGTGTGTGAAAGAGAGTTCACGCAGGAACTGACAGTATCAAATCTCTCGTTTGTTGAGGCGTCATCAGTACTGTGGAGTCCAGGCTGAGGCGCTGAGGTTGGTGCAGCTGGGAGGATGGCAGCTGCTGTGGTGGGAGGGTGGGGGCACCAGGCAGCAGTAACCCGCCTCTACACCCGCTGTACTCACAACTTTACTTTGGGGGTAGGACACTGAAACGCCTCCCTGCAGAGGAAGAAACAAGCAAAAAAGAAGAAAAGTTGGAGGAGAACAATCTGCTAACAGCAGCACTTTGTAAACCTAAACACTTCTGCAGGGCGCTGAGTTTGTTAGAGGCTGACGCAGAATGGGACCTTTGGGTGCTCACTGTGGTTTACCTGAACCATGCTACGCTGATGAGAGGGCATCGACGAATAGGTCCCCAGCACAGCCTGGGCTGGGGTGTGTGAGGACTGCTGCACCCCAGCAGCAGGAGAGTAGCCTACTACACACAGACACACACAAACACGAAATACAAAGAGATTAGCAACACATTTTATTACTGCATCTGCTCAGCTTCATCCACCCTGGAGATCAAAGGTTTTTAAGAACAAATAAGAAAAGTACAGGAAGCTTTTCATAGAGATTATTAACTCACAAAAATTTAAGCTAAAAAAAATTAATAAACTTTTTGATGAAATGAAACTATGTAATCAAATAATAATAAAGTTATACTGACACATTGAAAATGGAAGCAACCTAAGGTTATATATTGAAAAAATACATTTTCTTTGAGGCACACAGCCCTGATGTTTGGCCACTGCAGTTATCTTTATCACCCATGGATTTACTTATTATTGTCAGTGTATGAGCATGGGTACTTACACATACGACATACTTTAAGAGTTAACGTTAAATTAATAACATGTTAACAGCAGTGGTGTTGTTAAGTCAAATTTCTGAAATCATTTACAATTTAAACACTGAGCAAATCTGGATCCATTAAACAAAAATGATTAAACATCAAATCACATTTGTGTTCACACTTTGACAAAAAATTAACAAACCTGAAGTTTACAAAGATTCACCAAATATTATGGGAATTTAACTTCTCATGAAAGAAAATCTTCAAATCCCCCCTCCCCTTGGTTTTGTCTTTGCGTTGAATAGAAGCAGCAGGAAAAGAGACCGGTTCACTGTGAGACCCTCAGACTACATCTCTGACAGTGTAACGGCCCCCTCCTCTACTGCCACAGTCTGCGTCTGTCCCCCCATCACTGAAACACAACACCCCCACTCCCACACACAGCCACAAATACCCCAGCGGAAAGTACCTGTGGGTTGTACTGTCTGGCTGGGTGATACGGTTTTGCATGGGTGCTGAGCTGAGGTAGGGTACTGGCCGTAGTAATACACAGGCACCTTTAAGATGAAAGAAAAAACAGCCTCATTCCAACTCCTCTTTGACCCACACCTCTCATTCTAAGACACTGGACACAACTCAACTGTAACTTTCTAAATCTTTTTAATCTGAAGACACTCATTTATTTGTACCTGAGGTGAGGGCTGGCAGTAGCTGGGGGGGTTTGGAGGGGGAGGAGGAGGGGGAGGAGCTGCATAGAAGTAACCCTGACTCGGGGAGTAGAGGGGCGGAGCCTCACCCGACGACTGATAGCTCATGTGCTGGAGCTGTGAGGTCAGATCCTCAATCTGTTGCACAAGAGAGACAGAGTGAGAGTGAGGAGGTGACGCCTGTACACTGTGAACACACACACACACACACTCAAACAGCAGCTGTGGGAGTGTACAGTGGTACGTACTGTGGAGTATGGCTGTGAGGGGGAGACAGGCAACATCTTTGGAGCCGAGTAAGACACAGACGAGAACTGAACCACCTGAGAGACGCAAACAGAAATAATTATGGATGTCAGTCCAAACATATTGTTCATCTTCCAGTCGTGACTGTGTGTGTGTGTGAGTGTGTGTGCTACCTGCTGCTGCTGCTGTGCTGGAGATCCTTGTAGCTGCGTCGGGCTCCCGAATGGCTGCTGACTGTCTGGAGGGTTGTACACGGCAGGAGTCCCATCAGGGTTCAGGAAAGGCTGCCCTGAGAGGTCAAAGGGTCAGTGAGACAAATATCCATTTCTGTTGGCTGTTTAATCTTTCTGCTGTGTGCGTGTGTGTGTACGTGTGTGTGTGATGTACCAGTATGTGGGTTCATTAATATGCTTCCTGGTGGGATCCCATTTTCCACGATGTAGGCAGGTGGCTCTTCTATGGATGGAGGAGAGGCTGGGTGGGGACAAGTGGAGGGCAGTCTGTAGAGAGAGATGGAGCCTGAGGGGAAATGTGAGAGATAAGGAGGAAAAGTTTTATTCCCCTGCCTTTGAACAAACTCACTTTTCACACTAAATCTGATAAAGTTCTCAACATCAACCCCTGCCTGTGTTAACAACATACTGTTTAAGGCTGTCTCCACGTCAACGTGTGAATCTTCCTGAATATGCAATAACAACTGGAGGTGTTGTGTGAAAATTTACAGCTCTGGTGTGAAGGTTCAGAGAATGAGTTGAATTTTCACACCAACAGAACTTGTGCTGATTTTTGTTAATTAGATGCTGCTGAATAAAGAACTGGCATCATTTATAAACTGCGTTTTCCCCCAAGTGTGGCATGGTGATGAAGTCTGAATTAGTTTGCTCACACACAGGTAGCGAGAAGTGAAGTGACTAAGATTTTCACCTTGAAGGTGTGACAGCCAGGGATGAGACGTTACCAAATGCTATTCTGAGGTTTGTAAGAAAATGCACCTGAACCAGCTCGTGTGTCCCAGCCTGGGTTGGCAGCTTGGCGGTGTTTGGGAGCAGGACTTGTCCACTGGTAAGAGGAATCTGAGTCCGTGCTGCTCCAGGGTCTGGGGTCGTTGCCATAATGACAGTCTGTGTCAGTGCTGCTCTGCCTGCTGCTGCCGGTCCAGCTGGAGCCCGAGCTGTCACGGCTCCCCCTATGAGACACATCCAGAATAATCCTACAACCTTAATACTGCACAAGGGGCACAAAATGATCATTACAAAGGGCTGAAGATCTGTGCTGTGTTCACAGACGTCAATTTTGTTTGGACCAAATTTCCGATCATTTTGTTCTCTCATGCTTTTGCAAAATTGTTACAATAACAGGATAAATTTATCAAATCAAATTTCTTCCTTTCTATTTCCTTGTAGAGTTGAATACATCCAAGAAACTGTATCTCTGAAACCAAAAGAGGAAACAAAGCCAGGTCGGCTTTTTGCAGCAGACTCTGAACAGCTCTGTTTGAGCCAGGCTGACCGGATTAAGATGATAAATGACTTCACATCTGTGCAGACAGAGCTCTCTACCTGAAGAGCTGCCTTCTCCTCTGGGCCTCAGCACATGGATTGTACTCCTCCACAGCCCTGCAGACACACACACATACACACACACACACACAGACACATATTAATGCTCTCATCTAAATATAATAAGCTGAAAAGGCACATGGAGAAAATATCCTGCAAGCAAGGTTACCTGGTTTCTGCATGGCCGCTCTCCTGGGTGCATGGCAGCTGTGAAAGAACAGAAAGAAAAAATGAGTGAGTCTCCATTCTGTCTCCATTTAGTATCTGTTTCTCTCTGTCCCCCTGTCTCACCCCTTGATTGAAGATTCTGTCTCGTGCATTTTGGTAATCCTTTTGTCTCTCCTCCATTGATTTACTCTGCTTCTCTCGCAGTGGGTGAGGTCTGATCTGTGAGGAAGGAAACAGGGACAGGTTGGAACACGGAGAGGACGCAAACCCCTCAGAGACAGGCGGCTGTAGAGACAGTCAGACGGACAGACCTGGTCTTCTGAGCTGTTGTCCCTCTTTAAAATGATTTTCCATTGATGGATGTCGTCTGCCTTGTCCTTGTGGACCTGGTCCTGAAAACGCTGCTCCGGTCTTTGGATAAAGGCAGAAAACAACTGCTGTTACAGTCACTGACAGAAGTAAGGCTCCACAGATATGTTCTCATGGATAAATATAAAGCAGGCTTACATGCGTGTGCTGCTGGTCCTGTTGATGATGACAGACTTGCCTGTCTGGTCTACATTGTGCTCCATGCCAAAGTAGGCCGCCACCCGATGGACCAGCATGCGGTGGTAGGATGACATGTGAGGGAACTTCTTAAAGGAACTGAGAGAGATGGAAACAGGGAACAACGCGGGGTGAGAAAGGAGTGTGAAGAGGAGGAAAGAAAACGAGGTGCGTCAAACAAAAGTGGGAGGGAGGTAGAGTCAAAGCAGAAGAGGGAGAGGACAGAAGGTGATAGCGAGAGGCAGATCAAACTGGTTGTATCTTTTGGCTTTCGTCCAACTCTATCCTTGGTGGCTCAAACACACCCACGCTAACATAACTTACTCAATATATCGATCAGTGTGCTAAATAAGCTGTACGGACAGAATTATAATACATGAGGCAAAATTGTGTCTCTAATTTGGATTGAGGATAAAAATGAGTTTGATTTTAGAAGTTTTTTAGCTCAAAATCTTCCGCCCACACACACACGTACTCACCTGCTGCTGGTGATGAAGTCGATCATGTCCTGCTCCAGTTTGAGCAGCATCATGCGGTCTCTGGGGTTGCTGTTGAGGGTATCAATAATAAACTGGTGCAGGTCGACGCCGGTGGAGTCGGTGTACTCCACACTGGGCTCTGAAAGTACCACGAGAAGACAGGCAGGCGGGCAGGTCGGATTTAATATGAGACAACAAATACAAAAGCAGGAAAAAAGCAAACTGCAATATTTAACATCCCAGGGGAACTACATCTAAATAGTGGCACTGAATCCCATTTTATTACATTTTATTTGCTTGCTGTTGTCTCTCCTTTATGAGATATCAATCACACACTCTCTCACACACACACACCTTTGGACAGTGAATGTTTCTTTGGATCTGTGCTCTTCTCCTGCTCGTCCTCCTTACAGGAAGTCCTTTCGTTGTCATGGCAGCTGGATGAGATGTTTGTGTCGAGAGATGTCTGACAGAGCAGGGGAGAAAGAATAATCTAAGGATGGTGATGATGAAGAGCTGGATGATGCTCTGCACTCCTTCATCGTGTTTTGTGTGTGTTACCTTGGCTTCTTCAAAAGGTGAGGAGTCTTCGCAGACAGCCACCCCCCGCATTAACTTTCCTTTGGCCTGAAATATGCACACGAGCGGGCGATATTATAAATTCATAGAGTTTAGTGCAATCGATATTCCAGTGAGAATGAAAAATGAGAGGCTGGATTATTTTAGCTTACCTTGGTTTTTTTCTTTGGTTGCACCTGGTTGCAAAGTTTCCACAAGTGAGCACACAATTTGTCAAGAAGGGAGCGCGTGAAGAGCGGCGTTAGTGCTGTTTGTTGTGTACAAAATCGTACAAAATCTGAACATGCTACATAGGTGTTTGACTCACCTGCTGTTCCAGCTTTTTACTGTCATGTTGACACACCTCATCGTCTTTCTGATTGCAGAGCGACACACATAGCGGAGGGGAGGGCTCACTGATGACATCACATGATGTCACACCACAGGGATTTAGGAGGACATTGGTGCTTTCCACGGCAACTTCAGTCATCCTTCTAAACAACACAGAACACAGTCACTTGGCTGTATAAAGCGATGTCTGTCTACATTTGTGTGTGTGTGTGAGCGTGTGTGTGTTTGTGTACTCCATTCCTACCTATTTGGAATTGTTTACTGGAGAGCCTTACAGGTGAATGATGAGGTCATATATCCCATGTTCCCACGGGGCAGCCAGAAATGCAATTATCCTCTCCACCCGTGCTCGCTTCTCTCTCCCGTTCTTCTCTCTGCTGGCTCTTTACTGGTCAACAGAAAATAGCCTGAAGAGATCGAAAAACACAGGAGAGAAAACAATGTTAGTGGTCATTGTTCAACGGAACTACTGCTACACCATTTCACACACACACACACACACACACGCACTCTTATCAAACAGCATAAAAGCATAGCTGCTGGAAATGACATCAAGGAGCTAAGCTTGTGTGTTTGCATATGTGTTTCCCAAAAGTCTCTCCTGGACAGACAGTTAACTGCTGCGTTCAGTGTGTTACTGTAAATGTGTGTGTGTGTGATGGTAACTCTTGGGCCCTTTGCTTGGACCTGGTATTTGGATGTGTGTTTACATGTGCACAGGTCCTGTGGACTCATGCCTGGTGTGTGTGTGTGTGTGTGTGTGTGTGTGTGTGTGTGTGTCCTCGAGCTTTTCTTAGAAACAGCAGCTGTGGAGAGAATCATCCGATCCACCAGCACTGATATTCCCAGAATGCCAAGCTGAGTCTCTGATCCCGGTGGTGAGAACAGAGCCGAGACCAAAGACGTCAAAGCACACACATACCCAAACACACACACACACACACACACACACACACACACACACACACACACACACATATATACTCACACACCCACCCACCCACCCACCCACACACACTGGAGGAAGTGGCATTCCACCATCTTTTCCAAAGGGCCAACTGCATTCAGTGGAGACACATTCTGCTGCAGCTCAGCTCAAGGGGACACTTATTCCTGTAACACCTGGGACGGAGTAACGAGCTCCGAGGACGCCGAGTCCCATAACACGGTTATTTAACACTCCACTGGAGATAATAGCAGTTTAAAAAAAAAAGAGCCCTATCAGTCCAAGTGCAACCAAAGTGGTGTTTACTTCCCATACGGCCTCAATGAAACACAATGCATGAGCGAAGTGATTCCACCCAGAATGAATATATGTGGCGCGGTGGTGAAGCGTGTGAAATCTCTGCATGATGGCTTAAAATTTAACTGGTTGTCGAATATGAGTCGCATGTGCTATGATGAATAAAGAACAGGAAGGTTCTTCATAAAAAATTGAGCTCACTGACAAAAAAGTAGTCAGAACATCATTGTTGAGTGTTTTTAATCATTGAAACATGCAAATAATCTCCAAAATTTCCAGATACCATGAATGGAAAGAGGAGCCCGACCAATTAATCGGGCCGATTATGCCTGTCACTGATTAATCAACATCGGCCAAAATGTAGCCGATTATAAAAATTTTTGCTCCACGGAGATTCTGTCCCTCCTGCTCCTGTGTGTTGGGCTGTACACTGCACGAGTGCCCACCCCCTCCATCCACCATTATGTAATGTAAGACTTAAGAACAGCGTTTTAACGTCGTGTTGGTTGCTTTTTTGAGAGATAAACACAAATAAACGGTACTGTTAATTCACACGTCCACCATTATCTAATGTAAGACTAATACGGTGTTTTAACGTTGTGTAAGTTGCTCATTGTGTGTTTACAGTTTGACTTTTTTTTTTCTACTTACTGTGTTTAAAGTTTGACTTCTTTAATTTAATAGTGTTTTGTCTCTGTCTTGAATTATATGGGTATGATAATAATTTGTGTTCATATACAGTATATATCCTATGTATATCAATGAATTTAATATATATATATATCAGCCGATATATCAGATATCGGTCGATATATCAGATATCGCCTTTTTTTTTGCCCCCAGTATTGGTATCGGCATTGGCCCCAAAAATCCCATATCGGTCGGGCTCTGATGCAAAGTTTAGTCGTGGTTGTTTTCTCAGCATTTTGTACTGCTGTTGAGAAAAAAAGTCATTTCACTCAACCAGTTCTGTATTTGTTTATATTTTGCATTAAGATCTATGACGGGTTTATAAGGAAAATAATCCGCACAAGTGTGCTTCAGCCAATCTGTACGGCTGTCTGTTAGCTTAGTGGGCTTCTGCGTAATGCTTAGGAGAGGAAAAAAAAAAACACTTGACAGGACATAATGACTTATGAGACTCCCTAATGCGCTGTTGGTGAGTTCTTGCTGAGGTGTCAAAACAGACAGGCTCCATGTATGTTGTGCTGTAACCGACCCTGACCTCAGACCTTACAGGCAGAAGATGGAGAAAAAAACCTACAGCAGGAGTGAAAGAAAAAGAGTTCAACCTGCTGCTTCTAAAGTGTAATATCAGAACAGAGGATTTTGCGTAATGGCAGAGAACAGGAGCGTGACCGAAGCGTACAGAGAAGAACGATGTGGAGCAGATGCACTACAGAGAAAACAAGATGAATGAGAGGCAGGGGATGCAGGGGATGAAGAGAGATGAGGAACCAGTCTGCAGGGACTTTAAAGGTGAAGAGGGGTGAGGGAAAGCGATGGAGAACTGGAGAATTGAAGAATTAGTGATAGAGAGGCTTGCAGCGCAGTCTGTCTCTGGGCTTTGCAGCCTCCGGCCGTGAAGAGGGGATTTGAGCGGCGCTACCAGTTTTTGAGCTGAGCGCTGCAGAAGCGGCCGGCCGCCCGGGGAGAAGGTGTGACACGATCATTAGCGCGTGACGGATGGCGGCGGGAGGCAGGGAGCGCCAGTACCCGCTACATCATCATCCATCTGCTGCTCTCCCTGAAGCCTCCAGCCTCAGAGCCACCTACTCACCAGGAGACCTTTCTTCAGCGGCCAAAAGCTGCCTGGCTCATCTACACTGACACACGGGCAGGCCAGAGGGAAAATATCCAAAAGCTACTTTAGATGGCCATTGTCAGCTAACCCCAGTTATATTAAGTGCTAAGCCCAGAGGAATCCTGTTTGTAATTAAGACCACTGAAATAATCCATCTTTCAGCACCAGAGCTGCAATCATCAGTGGTCTCCTTTAACTGATGTCTACGTTCAGGTTTTCAAAGCTTGTCTTTAAAAAGAGCATTTTGCCACAACTACAGGTACACTGCTTTGCCTTCCGTTTCACTGGTAACATTCATCATCTTGAAAACCAAACCAAATATAAAAACTCTCTATGCCTATGGCCACACAAAGCTGTTTGTGCTCGGTCTCTGAGGCTGCGTCTGAGTTTAGGAGGGGGATTTCATGTTTTCTCCCTCAGCCCAGAGCTCATTAGGAAATGATTCAGCCAGAGACAAAAACCAGAGAGCAGGTCTCTCTGGTTTCAAATAATAATTGAGAATTTTAAGGCTCAAATTTAGACCCTTCTGTGCTGTGTTTATCCATAATCTCTACAGACTTTACCCCCAAGCCTGTAATTGGGCTGCCTTCATTATTCCTTGAGTATTTTCTTTATTTTCCAACCCTTAATTTCATACATAATTTTGCATTTTGTGTGCCTGCACCTTTTGAATATGCAATATTTACAATTTATGCAGGATTTATTCTACCCCCAGCTTTCTCCTACATCAAATAAAACAGTGCATGAATTCTTTCACCCTCCGCTTAAAGAGCAGTGCAGAACAGAAAGTAGGCTGCACATGAGAAATTTAGGTTACATTGTCCTTTGAGTCACCAGCAGCAGCACCTGGGCAGCCACAGCAGTCCTATAACCAAAGTGACGTGGGTGCGACAGCTGCGTCGCTCTGCAGCTGAGATGGGGAAAATACCTGCATACATAACACAGACAGTGTGAGGTGCACAGTGTTGTTATTAAAGGGCGTTTACACTCAAAAAAAAGAGGCAAGTTTACAAACTGCTCATGGCTCAGTCTGCGGGTGTCATCTTCTCGGTGTCACACATTTAAACTGTAGATGTAACATCCAGGCAAAAAGAAACAGGTGTCAGCTTCATGCACAACTTTGCGGCATCCTGTTGACCCACATACCGGGACGGACAAGTAACGGTGCAGCCCCAGGTTTGTACTTTAGGGATGGGACTGTCTTCTTTGAGACACAAAACCAACCGATGGGAGCCGTGTCTGTGTCGCATTACCGTGACCCAGGCTAAGCTGACACACCGGGCTATTTTTACACCGGGGGCAGAGAGCAGCCCTCCTGCTCCGGGACTTTACTGTGCTGTCAGATGCATGTGGACACCGGTGGTCGGTGGAGAAAGGATAAGAGCGGGGGCACTGGCATGGAGTCAGTATTATCACTGGGAGTTTTAGTAAAACAGAAGTGAATGGGCAACTTAGAGCAGCTTTAAACTGACACTTCTACACTCAAGAGCACAGGAAGAAAATTGACTTTAAAATTTAATGTCAAAAACTCTGCGACTGACAACCTAATGACTCACAAAGGAATACATATTAACATTTAACGAAAAACTACGTACTCCCAAGTTTCCACTCACTCATTTAGCGATGTCGCGATAGCTCGGCTCAGGGCACAGTTAGCTAGTTAGTCCATATCATTTATCCATTTTCACTGTTGAGTTAGAACAAAACTGTGAACATTTTCCAATAAGTGGTTTCTTTTTATCACATGAGCTCTGTAATAAGCAAAGCAAAAGTCCCTGACGGAGGGAAGTGCTTAAAAAGACAGAATGAAGCCTGGACGCCATCCTGCGGAGTCGACCGTTAACAAGCTAATCAATGAGACATAGCATCAACTGACAGCGCGAGCGCGATCGTTATCTTACCGTTAGCCGAGGTCTTCCTCGTTCCGTGGGCTTCTGCCGGTTATCTACCGACCAAACGACTGCTGTGCACTCCGCGGCTGTTGATTGTGAGGTCCGTTGCTCCTCCTCCGCCTTTTGCCCGTCTCTGTCAGATCAACGGGGGGCGGAACAGAGAGCAGGGAGGAGGAGAGAGGAGAGGAGGAGGAGGGCCGACAGTTCCGAACCCTGAGCCACGCGCCCACACACACGCGAGGAATGCACGAGAGCCAGTCCTTCAACCAGCAGCCCACTCATCTCTATCTCTGTCCCTGTCTCTCGCTCTGGATGCGGTCTGTCTCTCTATTTGTTCTAAATGTCGTTTAAACTCTATTAAAGCTCCTTCTCTACTGCATACAGCAACAACTGACCCACACACTGAAGAAGACAGACAGACTTGTAGCTTCAACTCAGCTAAAAATACTTCCCACAGCCTTCATCTTTATAGTTTATCAAACTGCACCAAGAGGATATTAGCTATTGAGCACTCTTTTAAGTAATTTGTTTCTTCAATTTTCTGAAATTTAATGCAGATTTGCTTTTGTTCCTACATATTTCAAGCAACGCGTTGACAGCCATGTATTACTTTACACATTAACATCAAACAATTCAAACCTTATGCACTGTTATAAGCTATTATGCTCCAGCAGTAGGTCCTATAAGAAGTTAAAAGCATACCACAGACCACAGTTGCTGTAAGCTGTCAACATAACAAATTAACATTCAAATGAGTCATTTTTTTGTTCCATGAGTAATTCTGATTTCATCTGTTAATCTACTCAACATGATCACAATACTTTCCCAACCATGTTGCTGACTTTCAAAGGAGGAATCTAAGGTCACATGAGGTACTAAATGAACAAATAGGGGAGAACGGGGTAAGTTGAGCCTGTGGGTAAAGTGACCCACCCCCTGACTCTGGATTTAGTTAGCGGGCCTCATTTCAAGCTCTCTGTGGTAAACAGAAACACAAGTTGAAGTGTTAAGTAACTTTATTCTCCAAAAATCATTTTTTGCATGTCAAAGTAAATTTTCAACACATCACGAATAATGACTATAAACTCAAAATAATTTTAACTACATTTAAAAACATACATCAAATGTGTTGCTGAACTATCAATGTATCAAACCATGTGAATTGTGTAGCTAGGTGTTAGCCTGAATTGCTAGGCTAGGTTGTTTTTAACAAAATGGTGGCTGTGGGGTAAAGTGAGCCAAACTGCTTGGGGTAAATTGACCCATTGATTTAACTTACCCCACAATGAGGGACTTAAGTGTCAGAGGTAAAAAGTGTTTAAGTGTAGTAATACATAATTTTTTGTTTTGTTTTTTTTTTAATATGTGTAACATTGTAGACAAGCTAGAATGCTGAGGAAATACAGTAGGAAGACAAACTGGGGCTCAACACTCTGTGAGGAGATGCAGAGAGCAGCAACCAAAGTCCAGGGTGGAAAATCCATAGGAAAAGTGGCCACAGAAAGAAATATTAACAGGTCAACCTTACGAAGATTCTTAAAAATAAAAGAGGGAGGGGAAGTGACAGTGGCAGGCTACACAGGGACAGTAAACGCAAAGAGGGTCTTCACAGAGTTGGTCTTGTAGCTAAACAGATTATTAATAATGTCCCTATTCTTTTAGGTCGAGATTGGTTCATCAACTTCAAGGAACGCTACCAAAATGTCAAAAGGACAACTTACCCCCATATGGTTCAATTTATCCCTTAGCTGTGGCAAGATGGATGTGTTCTAATTATTTCCATTGATGTGAGACATCATGAAATTAATGTACATGTGTTGATTTCACTTCAATTTCATTTCCACTTGCCTCAGGTCAAACAATGTAAAAAGTGGCTCAGTTTACCCCGCTCTCCCCTACTGTTAAACTTGTAAGCGCAGTGCTGCTGTTAAAGTGTGGGCTAAATTCTTGGGACAAGGACTGGTCTGAGAAAACATAATGAAAATTTGTTCTCACTATAAAAGACTGAGAACTTCTACTTGATCTCAGTAAGTTTGTAGTCAAATAAGGTTGTAGTATGAACTTACCACAACTTCTTGCTTTAAATACAGTTTGATGGCACCAAGTTGTATTGAAAACCAATCATTTTTCTCATTAAAAGCAGATATTGCAAACAATATCTTTACACTGTTGTCTTTGCTCTCATCACGGTGCAGCATGGCAGGCAACAGTTTCCACACCTATGGATTGTGTAACTGGGTAAAAATTGCATTTGCTTTACTGTATTCCATTTAAAACGATAAATAACACTCAGTTTAGTGAAGAGTGGGAGATAAAATGATCAATTCAGTGTCAGTGGACAACGGTCTCCTTCACTCCCTCATGTGTTTGTGCAGGCCATCAGAAGAGGAAGTCGGAAGAGCTAATTTTAACTGCTTCATATACTTGGGGGTGGTTTGTTCAACATAGAAGAATCCTCATATTTTATTAACCGATGCTTGACCATATTAGAGCAAAAAGTAGAATGTTTCCCTCTTGATGCATATTTTTTGAGAACTATCAAGGGAAACACACAGGTACTTTAGATGAGCAAGTGCCTGAAGAAAAGTACAAAGTACAAACACTGTTAATGAAAAGATTTTGGAAATTCTGTGTTTAACTTTCTCCAGCAGAAAACTAACAGCCAGACTAATGTTTTTATACAACCACTCTCAAAGATCCTTCATGAATTACGTAATTCAAGCACTCTTTGCCTTGTGTTGTCAAGATAAAGAATATCTGTAGACGGCATGGCTGTGTTAATGGGAGTACATTTTAAAATAGATTTCATACAGTAGCTAGGTGCTCAAATTATGGATCTTTCATCCACCCAAAATCCATGAAAACAACATGTGCATTATGAAAGACACAACTTCAAAGTCCACAGCAGTAGCTAGAGAGCCAACAGACTCAAGTATCTTTCACCCTCTAAATCTGAGTCATCAAGGCTTTTCTATCTTTGGTTTCACCAAAACAGAGACATGTAAAAAGATCTCTTACATGGATGACGTTTTGGTGAATGATACCAAGCTGTTTATCTGTACTAGAGCCAGGACCACATTAAAAATACTGCGGACATACAGTGTCCAACTGCAGTGTTGGCTTAAAGCTTTGATTTTACCCTTGACAAACATCAAAGCTGGATTAAAACAGGGAAAAACACTCGTGAGTGGGTTTTCATTAACCTCAATTTGCTTCCCCTGATTCAAGACTCAAGTTATGTGGTGTTAAAATGAACACATGGCATGAAAGGCTGTTCTTGCTGTCATCAAATTGAAATTATGAGCTTGGGTGTTTAGGTAACAGCACTTGTTTTCTTACAGAATTAGGATTTATTTTTTTATGTTTGAAAACAAGAAAAAAGGTGGGTATTCTAGGTTTTAGAAAGAAAATACAAGTCTCTAGTTTATTTAATCGAACTTGATTTTGATCTTAAAGATCACAAATGGCTAAATGGAATTACAGCCAAACTTTCACACTGTCTAACTAGCTTGATCTGAATGCTGCATGGAGTTAAAGCACAAAACAGTTTCCTCATGTGTTTCACTTTAACAGGTAAGAATCTAACATCTGGGTAAATAATAATAATTCCCTTTGTGACTGTCAAGTCTTTCCCCTATTGACCCTAGACAGAATAAGGGGTGAAAGTCATGTATGGTTGGCTAGTTTGTAAACCACTGGGGTAAAAAAAAATATATGTTAGCATGGCCATTGACGGCTTGATATTGATAATTCTTGAAATGGGATAAAAGCACAGAGACCATCTTCTAAACCAGAGGTCTTCAACAGGGGGTCTGCATTTTCAAATACAACATACAAATGTACCTTGTACAGTATCAAGCTATGCTAGGGAACCTGATATAGCCAGTATGAAACATGCGGCTCCATCAGTTTGGTCTGAAAAACGTTGATGACCCTGCTCTAAACAGCGGCTCAGTGTTTCATAGGAAAGCTTGATACTTTGTATTTGAGTCGACAATAAATTTCAGTGTTGAAAGGGCCACTCCAACAGGCCTAAACCAGCTGATCCATGATAACATTTAAGAATGGTCCAGAGTCTGCAATTTTGTGGCATACGTAGTTTAAATGCTGCATCAGCTAGAAATGTTTTCACGGGGGGCTGTAGAAAACTTAAAAAAGCATTAACAGCAGAAAAAGATTAGCAATACTATGTCAGAAAATATAATAAAACAATAGGAAAAAATCTGTCATACTAGTCTTTACAACAGAGATGCTCCAGGCATTTAACGTGTGGAGGAGAAAGCAATAGACAAAGTATTTATGCTCAACACCCTTTCTTTATGATACTTCCACCTCAATCAATATGATCATTATTAGAGAAGTTGAAAAATAAATTCTTAAACCCATCTGGATGCCTTAAGATTCGAAACTGAGCTCCTGGAAAAAAAGATAAATGGCTCATATCAGTTTTATTATTACACACACCAAAAACTCCAAAGGAGTCTGAGAGCAAGTGCAGCTCTGGTGCCAGCTGAGATTTTGGTAATTCTTGCACCAGAGTCTAGAAAAAAGTCATTTTCTTCACCCTCACTTCTGTTGAGTTGACACAGTTGAAGGACGTTGGTTTGTTTACAGACAGTAATCTTCATCTGAATGTTAGTTGAAAAACATCTTCATGTTTTTGCGAACTAGAAACTACCTTTACGCCCACACAGCTTGTTTTGAAAGGGCTTCACCTTCTGGCTTGACACATCTTGCCCAGCAAACATCCTCCAAGGTTCCCCCTTATTTCTGAAGCATTTAACAAACATCTGTACCAAAGCAGTTCTAACCAAAAGTGAGAATGAAGTGGGAATGCAAATTCGTGCGCAGATAGTCGAGGGCAAATCCATTCTTATTCCATTAATTCTTTCCTCATTCAGCTGAAAGTCATTCACAGACACCATTACTCAAACACTGAATTACACAAGATATAACCCCAGATGTGTGATGAATGTAGCCTGGAGGAGGCAAAGATACTTCACTGCTCCATCCTTTGTCCCAAGGTAATAAATTACTGGTGTGAACTTTTTAAACACCTCCTAAAGTAGTTAATGTCTGTATTGAACCGGACAGTCTTTTAAAAATTATGGGAATCACAGATCTGAGTCTATCACTTAAGAAAAGAGGACAAGCAGTTTTTAATCACTTAATCACCTCTAAGTTTGTTCCTCTGCAAGCTCCCATGGTTTAATGATGTGTTAATGAATAAACCAACACTTTAAAAAGCAAACTGTTCTTGTTAAAGGACAGACTTTTAGAGTTTGATAAGATTTGGCAGTCTCTCATTTGTTACCCAAAGACCTAACATTAATCCTAAGAATTCAGAACGAAGTTGTTTGATATTCTGTATTAAAAAGCTGTGAATGTCACTTTGCTTTCAGCTGCTACTTGTACTCCATATTAACAAAACCTGGCATTTTAATGGACATGTTGGATGCAATGGGATTGAATCATATTAGAAGAAAGAGTGGTATATTTTTTTAATTTGGCAACGTCTTTTAAGTTTTGGTGGCTAATGCAGAGAATGCCATGATCTTTCAAAAAATATACAACCTATAGGTGGGTACAAAGAAAAAAAAAAGACAGATACGGTGTTACAACCACAAGCTGCAGATGAGTGAGAGCAGGCCTCAGGATGTGCGTCATCTGAAAGCATGTAGGCATTTCTATGTGTGTACATCACTGCTCTGGGTCTCTCAACGCACTCACACACACACACACACACACACACACACACACACACACACACACACACACACACACACACACAGTCTGATTGGTCACGTTTTAATGACACTTGATTAACATGCTCACAATCGTTTTCCACTGTGCTCAGACTGGAGAAATTTAAGAACTGGTCTGTCTTCACTGGCTACCCGTCAGTTTCAGTGTCCAGTTGAAGATTCTGTGACTTATTTTTAAAGTTCACATAGGGTGGCATCTGCATTCCTGTCCTGACTTGTTGGGCCAACACTGAGGTCAACAGACCAGATGCTTTTGAATGTCCAAAGACCCAGGCAAAACACCAGAGGTGACAGAGCTTTTACAGTGGCCACTCACATGCTCTGCTATAGTTTACTCTTCAAGGATTAGAGCTGCTCAGTCCCTAGACAGTTTTAAACCTTTGCTTCCATTTGTTGATATCATATATGGGTTTATACAGCATTTCAGTTGACTGTGGTTGTTATAGATGTGTTATAAAAATAAATTTTGACTTCACTGAACTAGAGACAACCTTCAATCACTGATCCAAAGACAACTGGTGTGCACATAATCTCAAATGCACCCTCAAAGTAGACTTTAAAAGACACACACACATACACACACGCACATACACACAAACTGTCACACCTGCTGTCTGCCGGTTTTGGCAGAAAGGCTGGCATGTGTGCACTCTGCTCAGAGACTAAACGATGCTCGTTTCCCGTTGCGCGTGCACGGAAATACTGGCACAGTTGTGCCAGTTATATAAACCCCCCTTATTAGAAAGTGCACAGCTGACTGTATTTGTACGTGTGTGTGTGTGTATGTGTGTGTGTGTCATACTGTTACATCAGTTCCAGAGCTTCAGTGAGGCGCAGTGATGTCTGTTTAAAGATCTGACTGGAAGTGGGGTTAGAGAGGGCCTCCAATCAAGGAGGCATTAGAGGGTAAACTGTATCTCTTCTGGTAGGCACATTAAGACCATGTCAGCATACCATTTATCCAATCCATAACACAGCAAATATTCATTCACAAACACCTTAACTGTAAAGATTTAGTGTTAATGTCAAATTACTGAAGTGACTAAGTGTGTCTGTGTTACTCAATCATCACTTTATAAATAACTCAATGAGAACTTTTCATTCTACGTCGTTTGCTATCTAAAGGGACAGCAGGTCTATGCAATATCTACTGCCTGGGTCCTTCAATAAAACAGCCACCAAAGACTGAGTTTGATGAGTCAAAGGAGTTGCGTTCATGGATCAGGCAGAGATCACAGTCATAACATCTAATAGGTTTGAGCTTCAACCACTTGGGGTGAAGTTGTTTATTTACAAAGAATGTCCATGTCCATTGTGTTTGACATATCTTGGCTGCTATTATAGCTTTCTTTAATTATGGATTATGAAAGGAGGTTTGATGTGAGCAAACCAAGCGGCAACCTCTGGTCTAAGAATATGAGACAACGAGGAAGTGCTAAAATCTGCTGTTTCTTGAGTGTCCACTTGAGGCTGGCTCTAGAAGTACTGGAAGTCACATACACACCAAGCCAACTAAAAGTTGTTTTCACAGCAGAATTAACATATTTACAACCCGGTACGAAAAACGTCTCCCTTCTAAAAAGCTAGTTTTACTATCGGCTCACACTGCATGGGGGGTGGATTTTTCTTCAAGAAAAGCTCTAAGATCGTGAGTTCACTGAATCAGAGGCACAGCTCAGCTCACGTGACTGACGGGTGCTCTATAGCTGTTGGTGTGGAGACTCACAGCTCACGTCACTTTCAGTATGGCTGCATCAGCCAATCTGCTTCAAAAATCTGTTTCAGAAACAGATGGGTGACTTCAAGGAGACTACGTCCACTGATTATACGGTCTATAGAGCATGCAAGTCCAGGGCTGCCCCAAAATATTAAACAGGCCCTGTCTCTGCCTGGTTTTAAATCCCTTCTTAAGACCTACCTTTTCTACCTGGCCTTTATGCACAGTAGCTGTCGATTGTATTAATATTATCATTAATTTCATTTATTTTATTTTGATTGCTTCTTCTGCTTTTTATTCATTTTAATTTGTTTGTCTTTTATATTGCTCCTTGTCTTTAAAAATTAATTTTACCTATGTTTTATGTCTATTCTTTTATCTTGTATCTTATTCATTTTCCTGTACAGCACTTTGTTTTAACTATGGTTGTTTTTTATAGTGCTTAACAAATAAAGTTGGATTGGATTGGAAAATGTTTTATACAAAGGTTTATGGTGAGTCTGACTTTTTTAAAGTTATTATTTGGGCTTTTCACGCATTTAATGATAGAGGAAAGGCAGTGGATAGAGTAGGGAAGGGGGCAAAAGTGGGGAGCAACATGCGGGAAACAGGCCACAGGCTGGACTCAAACCTGGGCCACCCGTTCAAGGGCAAACCAAATGACGTGCGACCCTAAAAAGCTTAATCGGTGTTACTTTGTTGGCTGTTTGCTTCAAAAAGCTACTAAAGCTGACTTTAGTACAAACTAAGGAAATATAAAGTCATAGCCAAAGCTACATGGGTGTCAAATAAATGTAGGCGAACTGCCAGCCTTCGGAATCAGCTGAAGCTAATGATGAAGCAAGCTAGCAAGCAAGACAGAAATGTCAGGAAACACATACATTTAAAAAGTTTGGAAAATTCACAGTGCGTGTGTGTGTGTGTGTGTGTGTGTGTGTGTTTTAAATTTCCTTCAAATCCTTATAACTAATAGAAGTGGCTAAAATGACCTCTCTTTTTTATTTTGTTTGCCAGGGAAAGAATTTATGAAATGCTAGCCCTGCATGCTACTGTATGGTTAGCTGGGGTCTAATATTTCAAAGTTCGGTTGAAGCTAATTTTATTTTCTGTATTATAAATGTTGTGGAATAGAATCAACTTCCAAATTTTTCACTTAAAAATGCTTTGCTAAAGGTTTAACAAACGATGATGTAAAAAAAGTTGTAGTTTGAAAGCTAAGAGCAGCTAACGCACCATCTGCTTTGATTTCCTGGTATTCCTCTTCTCAACCCACACCCAGCTATAAAGCAAACAGAACATATTTCCCCTGAATAACTTTGTTAGTGGTTACTGGAGGTGTTATGTGGTTGGAGTATGAGCTGAAGGTCATAGTTTCTATTTACTGTGACATCACAGCTCCAGAGTAACTGACACCATCACTTCTGAATCTGCCCTGTGTCAACATAGCTCTCTCCTTTGATCATCAGAGTGTGTAAAAATCTGCGTGTGCATGTGTGCACAAGAGATCGAGTGACACCTCAACAAGTGAAGCTTATAAATATTAATGTGTGTCTCATGAATATTCAGAGGGCAGGCTATGAATATTTAAACTATGATGGAGCATGTGGCCGGGTGACTAGACAGCCACAGACAAGAAACAGACAAATAGACCTCCTCCTTTGCTTCTTCACCCGGCTGAGACTCCACAGAGCAGCCTCTTTTTTTAGGCTTCATTAATTCTAATTAAGAATACATAATTTTTATGATTTTGTTTTCATGTGAACCATGGCTCTGGATAAGAAAAATAGCCTTCAAGATGTTTGCAACAGACCGCCAGCTTTCCTATTCAAATGAGGTTATCCTGCTGAGTTCAAGGCTTACTCATTCAAATGATACACACTGTCAACGTTAAAGCTATAAAGTAAAAATACAGATGAAAACTATATTCTAATGAGGTGTTGGTACACTATATATAGTTAAACCTAAACATTTTTATGTTGTATCAGTACACACACTCACACACACACACACACTCTCACACACAGATATATATCTATACATCTATATATAAAAGGCTGACCTGCCAATACCGATGTGGGCCGATGCCAATTTTTATTTTTTATAACTGACAGCATTTACGCGCCGTCAAAGTTCCAATCTTATTTTATTGAAAATCATTGAGCAATACCTGTGAAACAATAAAATCTTAATGTTTTAACTTAAACAACCAATACAGTGTCCTGAGTTTTAGGTCTCAGAGCAAAAAGCAACAATGGCTGGCTGTCAGACTTCCCAGGAGGTATGTAAGATCAGTTTCATATGTAAGGATGGGCCGATCACCGATCCCTGATCACCAATCCCCCAAAATTAAGGAATCGGCACCGATCGATCGATGCATGTCTAATACATATATATTTAACTGTATATATTTTGGTTTAAATGTTTAATTTAACATTGTTTACAGTGTTAAATTATTTCTTCCATCGCATATCATAGATAGACTCGCTCCTACATGCTACATGTATAGTGAGTGCCAGAGGGGGGAGAAAGCCATTGTTTTGCAAGTCTCAAGTAAGTCTCAGGTCCCTAAACCCGAGTTTCGAGTCAAGTCTCAAGTAAAGACGTGCAAGTCCAAGTCGAGTCTCAAGTAAAGAGAAGACAAGTCAAGTCAAGTCTGAAGTCATGGGCTTAAAATTTTAGAGTCCTTTCAAGTCATAGGCACTTTTTTACCAAATAATTTGTAATTTTAACAAATAATCTATTAAATTTGACCAGTACGATTAATGTATTTTGAGGTGCTTTAATTTTCAGATAAAATGTGACCAGCGTTACAGAACTTAATGACAGAAAAAGTGCTAACATAGCATTCAGAAAACAATGAGTGCTGAGCGCTGCAACAACAAACGAACTTTTGAAATGGTTATTTTGTGATGTGATAATTCATTTTAACTTGTCTAATGTGAGTGTGCTGAGTGTGTGTATATATGCAGGGTGTGTAAGTGAAGATGTTGGACTGGTTAACATTAGGTTTTAAGGTGTTATTACCAGTCCTTAACCTCAAGTTATGTGTTAAATTTTCAGTCTAACTGAAAATTTCAAGTATTTTCAAGTCATCACACTAAAGTCAGAGTCAAGTCCCGAGTCACTGATGTCAAAGTCCAAGTTGAGTTGCAAGTCTTTGATGATATTGTCAAGTTGAGTCCAAAGTCATCAAAATTCTGACTTGAGTCTGACTCAAGTCTAAGTCACATGACTTGAGTCCATACCTCTGGTAATTGCTACATGGGAATAAAACACTATGGCTGTCCATGATCTTATGATTCATTTAATAAGTCAGATCATTTTTTTTCTTATGACTTGGAAATAGCCTTGTTCTTTTTTTCATCAAGATATCTTTCCCTTTTTTTCTGTATTATTTTTCTTTTAATAGACTTAAAATTGCATTCCCTTGGATATTTTATCAAGCAGTCCTTTTTGGAAAATAATGGATATGTCTAAAACATGATCCCCCCGTTAAAGTGCTTTAAATAAGCTTTGTAATGGAGCGTCTAATCAACCCCCTGGGAACTTTTACTTGTGATGTTAGATTAAAGCTGTAGCTTAAAATGGATTTTAACAGAATGGAGTGAAATGGGTTGTACAATAGAGTCTATCAATTCAGGGAGGACGGGTCAACATAAAGTGAAGTTCTGTGAAAAATAAAGCTTTGAGTGTGAGACCTCTCAAAACGACTAAGATCAGATGCAACCACAAGCCTCAAAGGTTAGCTCGCCTATCTAACAGATGTCTAGTATTTTGTTCATCAAAACCTAAATGAGTCTATTTAAGCTCCAGGTCTCAACACAGTAAAATACAGAAAAAGCCCAAGGAGAGTGCATACGAATGGAGACCACTGTGTTTGATAATGAAAGATCTTCTTAAAATAGTCTATGATCTACCAAGAGTCACTATTCTGCATCACGACAGGGTTTACATTAGTAACACTGATATCAAAGCTCTCATTGGTAGGATGCAGTCAGATGTCACTGCTGTTTTGAATCAAAAACAAGGAAATTTCTCACAAGCATTTGTGGAGCCATTAATGAAGCGAGCATGAGGACTTACAGAGGGAGTTAAACACAGGGTAGAGTCCAGGATATAGGAGGGACCCTGAGAGAGGGCTTAAGTGGAACAATTCACTGATTTCATGAGGACTGACTTTGGTAATTAGAGGTATCTCTCGCTGCCTCATTTCCCACCCACAATAGAAACACAGAACATTAACCTCATTTGACGTCCTGCGCTTCAAACTGCACGTCTATCTGGGGGGCACCTGAGGTAAAAATCAAACCCCCTGATATAACCCCCCGGGAAGAGTGGATGATGGATTTAGATGCAGTGCGTCAGCAGTCAGAGGTACAAAACTGTGAGGAATATTATGGGTTCAAACGTGGGCTGGGCTGAGCTGAGAGTGCGCACTCAGATTGTGCTAAAACGGTAAGGAGAGGGGTGAAGGAAGCATGGCTGTGAAGAATCCACCTGACTGGATATATTTTCTGATCAATGAGACTGAGTCACAGTGGATCACCCAAGATGCTCTGTGGACAAGGCTTAAACTTTGTGAGCGTAAACGTGGCCACCTACACCCACATATGCATATATATATATATATATATACTTATTTTATATATACAGTTTTGGAGCTTATAAGAAAGTGTGCGAAGGTGAAGTGCACCTGTAAAGTGATAGACCTCAGCAGAGCGATGGCTGTGTGGGTTTGTGGTCTATAACGGATGTTTGACAGACTGATGAGCTCTGGTGCTCAACATGCTGCTTCCTCCACACATTCTCCCCCTCCTCCTCCTCCTCCTCCTCCTCCCGTCTTCTCAATTCTTTAGGCAGTAGGCGTAAACTCCCTCCTTTTTTCTTCCTAAATGCTGTCTTTTTCCATCTCCACTTTTTTTTCCCTCCACTGCTCCTTCAATCCTCTCTTCGCACGTTGTTTTCCGCTGATTGCTGAGTTTGACAGGTCTTCAGAGAGAGAACGCAGAGGGAGAGGAATCAAACAATCTCCTCAATTAGACAGCCCACACAAACGTGCGTCTGAACTCTATACCATCTTCATCAGTTGTCGCAGTTTTCATCTTTTCAGCTGCAGACACCTTTGTTCCTGAGTTGAAAACACACTGTTCACAACAAAGGCGGAGGAAACCATTTAGCTTTGAAGAACAGAAAGCCGCCACAAGCTTTTAAGGTTTATTTGCATGGAGAGGTGGGAGTCTCTCTGCTTTTTCTCTCTTAATTGACCCACGAGTTTGTCTGAAATCTGCAAAGGCTAACACTGCACCGCATTCACAATGATGTAAACTCGTTATAAACTGGAGTATAATCTCTCATTTAAATTGCCTTTATATCTCATCGATTTGTGAGTAATTAACATTTATAAGGAGGTTGCTGTTATGTTCCAGTGTTGTGTTATAATTACGCCTACTTCCTGTAAATGAATAGATTGCTGATGTTAGAAGGAAGACTGTAACCAACAGTCCACAGACTCTTTAGTTATGTCACTACGCAGACTTTCAGCTGTCACTGACAGTTTCTTCTTCTGTTGTAAACAACTTTACTTTTGCATTTCTGAACCATGGGTACACAATTAAAAAAGTTTTCATACCCTTCATGCCTCCTCATTGTCAGCTGACATTTACTTGTCCTGTATCTGTAATCAACTTTAATCATTCCATACAGTTTTAAGCCAAAATTAACTTTTTGGGCATGTGATATATACATTTCTATTAATTTATTATTCTTCATGCTTATTTTATGTATTTACTTTGCATTAACTCTCGAAAACTTCCCAAAAAGGACCCTAAATTTACAGACCGACAGGTTTTCACGCTCACTCAGCTGTTAGCTGTACCTCCCTTCGAGTCCCCCCACGGCCAGCTTCCTGGAAGCCTCCTTCAAGTTCACTAAGCTTTGTTTTTCTTATTCAGTTGTCCTTTTAAGGAGATTAACCAACTTGTGATGTCACAATTTGAGCAAATGTGCCATGTGACTTCTTGAACAAGTTGTTCAGAGTAGCCTGTGGTCTCATCTGGGGAAAACTCTGACACACGTTTACCTCACAGCTTGAAAGTCTTCGTATAGATAACTTAAATACAATCCTTTTATTTGTTTCTAAAATGTGAAAAAAAAGAAGTGACATGTAAATTTGATGTAAATTTCAATCTTGGCTCTCATTTCTTAAGTTTTCCAACATCCCACAGTGTGTGTGATGGTGTCCAGGAGGTAAAAGAGTTTTGTTTTTGTTTTTGTTTCTAGCTGTTGAGGTTGTTATCAAATCTTTTTGTGTATTTTCCCTCCATTTTTTTTGCGATTATTTATCTCTTTATGAATGTATTTTTGCTGTTTAAAACCCAGGAGGTAGAAAGACCGAAAACAAATTGAAAACAGAAAAAGTCACAGTGTCAGTCTCCTTCGCTTTAACTTGATTTACTTTGTTTCCACACTTTCATGACTCAGTCAAATTGGACTTGCCCCAAGGGGAATAGTTTTTCTTGTTAAAACTAATCCTGTGTTAAATATATCGTCTCCACATCTATGCATCAGTCTTAAAGACAGAGCAGTGATCAGTGCATGTTGTGGTTCAGGAGGGGAACTTTATTTTACGTCACTGAGAGTCGATGAGTAAATGTCAAAGAAGCACATGACCACAGGTGCTGAGAGCAAACAGAAAGAGAAACTAAAAGACAGGAAGTGGAGAGCAAAACACTAGAAGATGAAGTTCATTCAGGACCTTTGACGGTCAGTAACGTGATGAGCAGAGGTAAAACTGCTGCACTGTAGTGTGTGTACCTGGATGGCCTCAGACCTGTTGGTGGATGTCTTCAGCTCTGTTCTTTTTTCTCCCATCTGTCTCCTCTCCACACGAGGCTGTCAGCACCCACAACTCCCATCTTTCCTCCCACAACTCCTGCCATCCTCTCCTCTTCCACCTCGCTCATTATGCACATTGCTGGGAAAAAGAAAACGCTGGTTCTGCAAAAGTCAGTTCATGGAGACAGAGAAGTCATTCATACCTCTCATTATCGTTATTTGAGTCTCTCCTGGTTCTGTCTCATATTGTTGTGTCATTGAGAAGCAAGGTGCACAGGTATCCAGTTTCACTCCCTTCACCCTCGTATTTTATTGTCAAAAATGTGCCTTTTATTGAATGGATTTCAGTTCTCTGAGGTCTTTAAGCTTCCTGATGTAAAGTATCAAAACAAACAGGATAAGAAAAAATATTTTTCAGACAAACTTAGTCTCAGGCATCATTTTAACCTAATTATCCATTTTTTTTCTGTCCTCTTCCTCCACTTTTCCTCCTTCAGACAAAGCTCAATCTTTCCCTCCCTTCCTTTCTTCCTGCCTTCCTTCGAATTCCCTCGGTTATGTCCTCTATTCATCACTCCCTCTTTCACCTCGTCCTGACTCTCATCCTGTATCGCTGGCCCGCACGCCTCTGAGCCCGTTCTCTGAGCCGTGGGCATCATGACCATAAGCTGAGTCGCAGGGCTATTTATATTTGTTCCTAATGAGGTGAGATTTCTCTCCGCCATAGCAACGGTCTCTATGGATACCCTGCACTTGGATACCAGATCCCATCCTGTTTTAATGTCTTATTATGGGCTGCGCCTCCCCCTCATGTATCCTTGCCTAATTAATTCTGAATTATCGCCTTTTTTGCCGTGTGAACAGGGCAGAAATTTTCCTTACAGTCGTCACCGTGCTGACAGTATCTGCACAAGTTTACATCAGTGATCTAACGAAGAGACAAATAGATGAAGCTGCCACAAAAAGGTGACTGCTTTTATAAATCATTAATTTTTTTATAGTTTGCATAACACAGCACCATGTGACATCTTTGAAGTGTCTGTCTTTTGTTTGAAAAATCTAAAAAACAAACAAAAACAATCCGACCAATTAAAAACAACAACAACCTGATGCACAGCTGTTTGCTCAATGTACTACTACTTCTACAAGTGCAGTCATTACTGAATCTGGGACACACACACACACACACACACAGGAGGAGTATCTGTCTCTGGAGTAAGAGGCTGATGGGTGTGCTATTGATCAGGTCTGAGCCAGTAGCAGCGCCAGACCCGGGCAGCCGAGCTCAGATCATTAAGAGAAGCTCTCTGCAGTTGAGGTCACACAGGTGTCGAGACCTGCCGTCTCATTTCCTGCCATGAAGTGAGGCAACCAATCAATATCGAAGTGGCAGAGCAGCTTCTGAAGACAGCCCTAACACACACACACACACACACACCAGCACACACACACATGAGCACACACACTGACATGGATGGCCTGTATTTACAGTAGGACTTGGAAATGTTCCCTCCGCTCTCCTCACGACAGACGCTTTGAGACAGCTGCTTGCACATGTACTCACACAGGTACACACACAAACACATACTGGCACACACACACACAATCTGACAGGTGCTGCATTGTTATGGCATGTCCAACTCTGGCAGCTTGTTTTCCTCAGACCTCTCACCCTGTGTGATGACTCAGAGACGGGAAGATGAAAGGAGAGGCAGGGACAGTGTGGAGAGGAGGAGGAGGAGGGGACGTAGAGAGCTGGATCATAAGAAGGTTAAGTAAATCATATCATTAATGCTATGTTAAGAGATTGCTTTGACCTCTGCTTGGCTGTCTGCAAGTGTGTGTGTGTGTGTGTCTGGCCTTTGTCCCACCAAAACAGGTGGCACTAGTGACGTCTGTCTTCTTCCCACAAATACACGCACACACTCTCTGACGCTTTACAGTCTCTGGTGTCAGTTCTCTTGTGCTTGAAATTCACTCGTCATATCTGGCGGCCTCACTGAGCTGCTCGCTGACACAAGTTTGTGCAGGCATGCGGTGACACTATATACACAAAAACACACGTGTAGAGGAATCAGGGGCCTTGCACAAAATTATAGCCCCCATGCAAAGACGTTCTCCATGGGGACGATACAAATCTCAGACCCCCTCCCTCCTCAGTCTGACACCCCTGGCAGGAACAGAGTGCAGTGGACTGACTTGATTATACAAGCGGAGCAGCTCAACCTGACAGAGGAACAAGCACAGAAAAGGAAACACGAAAAGAATATAAAAGGCTTATTTGCCCGTGTTGTATAAGCATGTTTCATCTTCCCACTCTCGCCTACCCTCACCCACACAGGTTAGATCCAATAGCTTGTGCCAGGCCGCTCTATCTTGCAACACAAACATCTCAGCGCGAAGGAATATTGCAGTCGAGTTCTTTTTTCATAATCTCTTCCCTCTACGCCCACACATGCACATAGTGAGGGGGTGAGAGGGGTAAAAGAGAGAGGGAGCTGGTAAAAAAGAAAATGAAAGGAGAAGAGGTGAGGGGGGTGGAGAGAAAGAGGCAGAGAGAAGTGCTCATGAGAGCCAGGAGGTAGTTGTTATAGTAACTGAGTCTCTATACCTGTCAATCAGAGCTATTTCAGGCTTCTCGCTTCTATGGGGAAAAAAAAAAAAAAAGAAATTTAAAAAAAAAAACGCACATAGCACGGCTCGAGAGCTGTATCGTCAAGGCAAAATTATCAGCCAACGCACATGCACTGATACTGGCAACTTGTAAGCTGTTAAGTCTGATCAAATTAACACCATAAATGAGATTCAGCACTATGTCATTCTTACTTTTTTTTTCTTTGAAGGATTCTCACATTTCTACTTCACAGCGCACTCCATGAAAGAGAGACGAAAGGCAGGAAGACAGCCAGAGCATCTGCACACCTTGCTCCAGATGAAAGGTTTACACTTCTAGTTTTTTTTTTATGGTATCAAAATAAAATCACTAAGGGCACGTTTAAAAATGCAGTGTAAAAAAAAAGCTTTTATCAACTGAACCTTGATCAGTTGAAGTCAAGTGTCTCCTTCACATCACATCTTGTTTTCAAATTGTTTATTCAGTTCGTTTAAATATGAACATCCAACAGTATCAGTGAAGACAGAGAATAGTGTGTTAAAATAACTGTACACTCAGAGCTGTATGACACTTATATCAGTGTTGGTATCTGCCTTTCATTCAGTTTAACACATGACTGGGTATCGCCAAATATACCAGTCAATGTCAGTCACTGATCTACAGAAAGTTCGCCCCAAAATCAACTGGTTTACAATGATTTACTTTGCTACAAGGCTTACTAAAAATGCAAAAAGGGTTAATCCAGCTGTGTATTTTAAATCAAAGCTAGCATAATGTCAGAAATCACACAATCACTGTTTCAGTGGAAGTATTTTTCCACTCAGGGGTCTTAAAGGTCTTTGGTATTCCTCAATAAATTTGTCTATGCTTGGTTTGTTTTTGTTAAAATAAAAGTTTTGGAAAAATTTTGTTTGGACTTTCATTAGCTGAGGTATTCAAACTTTTAGCATTATGCTAACAGCCGCAAACCTCCTTGTTTTGAAGTAGTTTAACTTCAAACTTACTTTGAGCTTTACCTAAATTAATAATAGGAAAGTGAAAATAGCTGTTCATAGAGAAAGGATGGATAAAGATCATTAGGTAATGTGACCGGTTTAATTTATTGCACTGCTCACGGTTCTGAAAAATGATGATAGCTCATCAATGACTTGAACGCAAAGATAACGTGGATTAGCAAAGATATTAAGCGATAGCATTAGCATTAGCAGTAGCAAGATGGTAATATTCTCATGACTCACCTACAAAGATTATATCAACGTACTCTCTGTGACGTCTCCCATCTGTTCCTGGACAGAGTACTTAAGTTTTGTTTTTTTTTTTTCCCGCGATGTCCGTGTTTGAATTACTGTCTCAGGAGGCGGAGCTTGAGCGTCTTTACCAACAGCTACAGGATGCCAGACCTGTCAGTCATGAAAACCGTGCCTCTGATTGGGCAAACACATGAGCATCTTCTAAACCGCTGATTTAGAATAAAATTCACCTTTTTTTGTGTGTGTGCTGATGCCGTAATGAGCTTTTCAGGCCCAAGCCATTCTTTGAATCAGGCTGTAAATATACTTAATGCTGTAAAAGTCTGAGTTATTGTTTCTACAGCCAGTCTCAAGTGGACACTCGTTGAACTGCAGCTTTTAGCATCTCTGCATAGGCTGCATATTTTCAAACCAGATGCTGCCCCTTGAAATGGAGATGTTAGTCCTTATGTTTGTACTCCCGTTAGCTTATTTTTTCTGGTATGTTGTGAAAAAGAATCTTCATGACACAGTTTAAACAAGACTTGAAAAGTAATTTTTGATGGCTGTCACCGCAGACAGGGGAGGGTGTCACATAAGCAGCACGCTGAAGAAACAGTTGGTTGAGTTTCACCACAGTCTATATTCATAATTAAAAGCAGAGTCAACAGGATTTCACTTAAAAAATTGAATATTAAATTTTACAGGAATAATCTTGCTTGAGTGTCTCCAACCGGCCTGTAAACATGTGTGTCAGTGTCAGCGTCTGCCTCAACTCCCCTCCTCAGCCTGTATGTTGATGTTTTGGTTGTATCTGGACATTTCTGGGTGGAGAGTAAGCGGGGTAACATAAGCCAATCACAATGTCCAGTGCGAAGATTTAAAAAGTACCACCCTTTCCTTAGAAAGGTGTAACAACTGTAAATACAGTAATTTATTGTGATTCTTTTACTTCTGATACAATATTGATACTTCAACTCTAAATATTGATTTTTTTTTTTTTTTTGCTTAGAAGAAAAATCTATATTTTAGCTGAGTTGGAAGATCTGTCTTTAGCACCACCACTGCAGTAGATGGCACTGAAGAGCTTCTTTGCTGTATGTTGTCCATAGACTGTATAATAATTATAATCTCAAAGTATAATTATTTAATTTCTAAAGTTGATAATATGGGTTTTCACTGAACTATTTGTATTGTATTATTTTGTTATTTACATAAACATTATCCCTATTTTTTTCTAAGTTAACTATGTAAATATAGAAATATATCACAATATTGTAATATGATAAATCGTGATACTATTGTATTGTGACCCAAAAACTGGAGGTTCTTGCAAATACTCACCCCTGGTCCAAGAGGGGCGCCAAAATCAACACACACACAGAAAGTTTTCCACAGAATTTTAAACACTTTTTTTCTATTTTAAATCACTTGTTATCTAGGCGTGTGAACTGTATTCACAAACGTAAAGTATGTTACAACTATTTGTAATGCTTCTGCGAAGGTTAACTGTTGATGTATTTTATGTTTCTAATACTTATACGTTATCATAACTTTCTGGCCCTCAGTTACACATTTATCAAAGCTTTAAGTAAACTTAAAAATCCAACTTTTTTCTGGGTTTAACCTTTATTTTATTTATTTTTTGTATTTCATTGTCCGTTTATTAACCTACACCACATTTTCACATCTGATCAGAGGTACAGCCTCCAGTTCTATAGGAACGACTGTTTGGAAGTCTTTGTAACGAGAGTAGATTACCCTCTTCACACACTTTATTTAGTTTGATCAAGATGATAGCCAAGATAATTCCTTTGTTTAAGCCTTATTTTAGACAAACACATGGTGAGGAGGAGAGAAACGAGTGGGGGAGTAAGAACAGTGCAAGCAGCAATAGGGCTAAGTGCTGAGTTTGGGAGCCATTAGGCAGAAGGTAATTAATACCTGTCAGCACAGTGCTCTGTTCGCTGCCTTTATTCTGTTTCAGACCAATTAAAATATGACACTCCTCTGGTGGAGAACGTCTTGTTAAAATTAAGCGCCTGAGATGCACAGACACCTTTGATAAACACATCCAGAGCTACAATTGGCTTTGGCAGCAACAGCCCTGCATAGACAGATAGATGGAGAGGGAGCGAGCGAAAGAAACATGGCAGTGTGTACTTGTTGTGTCACTTCCAGAAGGAGATGTGAGCTGTTAGATCTGATTAAACGAGTGCATCCTTCCTTGTGAGTTTCACTCTCAAGCACACACACACACGCTCACTCACAGGAGACTGACGTGATGTTATGAGACGCTTATGAGCCAGGAGATACTGACCAGTGAAGACAAGTCGCTGCCAAAGACTCTGCGGCTTGGATGGCAAGGACAGACGAATGGTAAGCAAAAACAGACGAGCCAGGGGAGAGGGGGAAAAAATGGACGAGAAAGAGCAGCTGAGGATATAAAAAGACAGGTGGCTTTACAAAAAAAAAAAAAAAGATGAAGAGCAAAGAAAAATATGATGAAGAGAGTGTGATAGGAAGGGAAACAAAGGATGAGAGAGTGCTGGGGGAAAGTGAAGTGAAATATGGGGAGTTTTTCAAAGCTGATAGGAGCTCCAGAAGACAGATTAGACGAAGAGAAGAGAAGGCAAAATGGAGAGAGGTGGAGTGATGGATGCAGGCAGGGGACCAGCAGCTCTCTGCCAACATCTCCATGCATCCTTCCAGACATCACACTGTGCTGCCATCTGCCTCCCTGCCACACACACACACTCACACACACACATACAGGGAGGAGATATGTGAAATCATTAGCGTCTCCTGACACTGAATAAATATCTGCGGATGAAATCTGTCTGTGGAGAAATCACCTGCGGGGAAATATGATTGGATGAGATCACGACCTCGCTGGGACGTAATTTGCATGTCGTCTAAATGGGATCTGCCCCTGATGCTTCAGGAGGTCAAAAGGCGTCCGATTAGTCGGATGGGAAAACTCTGTCCCTGATTGGTTGAGGAGAGCAACAATGGTAGGTGATCTGCTGCTCTGCTGCTCAGCGGTTGCTCCCTCTGAGAGCTGCAGGAGTGCCCTCTTCTGGCTGCAGCACAAACCTCCACAGTTTGATGAAAACACACAGACACAATAAAGACATCCAACATTTAAAGACGGCAGATTCTGCTTAGCAGTTGTTGTTTTTTTAATCACATTAGAGCTGAGGAGTAAAAATAAACACAAACAGCATGAGAGTGCAGCACATAGAGTGTCTCGGTTAACCACGTACAGAGTCTTATTTATACATATATTTATATCATAGAACCATTTCTCCCACTTTTACAGCCTCTGATTGTAACACAGAAATATATCAACATTCCCTGGATGAGAGAGAAAAAGAGCAAAAGAAAGAAAGATAGAAAGAAAGAAAGGAGAGCAGATCTCTCAACAGTCTTCATCTACATTAGAAAACCTACAGGCCATTCGTTTTTAGAGGTTTATACATCAGCGAGGCAGCAGTATTCATTACAAAAATAGGAATATAGTTGATACAGAAGCACTAGGGGTTGATGTAGTGGGTGTGGGTAGTGAGGATGCGGCTGCGCCTTCCACTAGTAATGACCACCCATCTGCCCATCCCATGCACACACCCACGACACATCCGTGGATCCTGTGCGTCTCTGTGAGTGTTGTACAGCAGTGCAGCACAAAGAGTCAGTTATCAGTGAAAACCAGTTAGGTCTTCGGATTAAACCATTAACCGAAACTTTAGAGAATGACTACATGAAAAATAACCCAATAACAGGAAACGATGAGGGTTAGTGCATCTGGAAAGTGGAGAGTTTAAGAAAAGTGCCGTCAGAACACAGCAACGCATGATTTCAGGGGAAAGATGGAGAGGAAAGAGGAGAATCAGAGATAAGTGCGAATCAGCTCTGACGTCACCTTTCACTCAGGTTTCTAAAGCTGCTGTTAGTGGAGGAAACAAAAGAAGAGAGGGGGGAGGGAGGGAGGGAGGGAGGGGGCTAAGGGGGATGAAGTGTTATTGCTGGGGCCAGTTTTTATTTGGTGTTAAATGGGGAAAAGAGGGATGAGGTGATGAAGAGGAGAGTTATTGCTGAGGGTAGAAGGGCTGCTGAGGGGGCTGCTGGGGGTAGCCAGGGTATGGCTGTCCTGCAGGAGGAGCTCCTGGGTATCCTCCCTGTCCTGGAGCGGCCTGGTAGGGCATGTAGGGCATGTTGGGCATGTTGTACTGTCCGTAGGCAGCATAGGGGTTGTAGCCCATAGGCATCTGGTAGTATCTGCAGGGGCAGCACAGGAGAGGAAACACATTTAAAAACCATCGCCCTCATTTAAAGATCCAAAGGAATGGCCTTTTTCTGTCATCTGCCATCTCTGGAACGACTCACGAAAAAAACTGTTGATCCATTGACCCCCTGCATTACTAGAAAATCTTGGCCAAACAAACACTCTGAAATACCACAGCAGGTTTCTTCTCACAGTTTTTTGAGGAGTCAGTAATCACCCTGAAGCTCCTTCACCTTGAGCCTTGACTTGTATTCTTGGAAAAAAAAGGAGCATCTTACCTGGCTATTTCCACTAGGGATAGACCGACAATCAGCCAAGCCGATTATTGGTACTGATATTCGACATTTTGAGGCATATTGGCCTTTTTTGTCAATTCGACAGCTTATTAAAAAATCAATTTACACTGTGTTATTTTTTGGCTCAGATGCAGCCACTACTCTGTCTCAAGCTTTGTCCCATCCACAGTCACCCACCATCAGATTGGTTACATGCAGAGATACTTTTTGGAAAACCTTAGGGGCCGTTTACACGACAATGGTTTTAGGGTGAAACGCAACAAAACTTTTGCGTTTCACTTCTGAAAACGGAAGAGTGGGATTTTTCTGAAACGCTCCCGACACCGTTGCCGTGTAAACAGTAAGCCGGCGTTTTCAGTCGAAACACTGACGTCACAGTCCGCCTCACGCGCACATACAACAGGACAACAGTACCGTTGTTACAATCGTCCCGAACTACCGTGTTGTGCTTGTGTTGCTCAATCTGCTCAATCTGCTGACTGTCTTTCAACAAAACGTGCATCTGTTGCTCCACTTTTTAACTTAGTATTCCCCAATACACCAGATGATCGACTCAACTCTACTTCGGTGGAGATCCCCCAAAAGCGGCTTCTGGACAAGACTGTTATAGCATCACCTGCAGGCCTGGCATGCTTACTACAGCATTTTCAGTCCATCAGCGTTTCTGTGTAAACACAGATTTTTTTTTCACTGCGTTTTAGCGTTTTCAGATGCAACGTTATCATGTAAACGGGGCCTTATTTACTGTAGAACCTTAAGGGCTAGAGCTAGTTTGTTTTTTAAGTTTTCATTTAAAGTATTAAGAAAATATGTGGCTGAGTCTGGGAGCTGTTTAATAAACATATGCTTAAAGGTGTTTAAACAAAATTAATTGTTGACGCTTGTATTATTCAAAATTTTGACACCAATATTTTCACTTTCACTGTAAACGAATATCAGCTCCTATTACCGGTTATCGGCCTCTATAACTACTAATAACTGGTATTGTGATTGGCCCTGAAAAAAACTTATTAGTCTAGCTCTACTTTCCACTGATCAAAAAAAAACTCCACCGTCCAGCGCCTCAAAATCTCAGTAAGCCGCTTCCTCCAGCTCCATATTTACCATGCAGACATGACTGTGGGATCTAACTCTTATTAAGCTCTGCGCATTTGTCTTAGTATGTTAAGCGACTCTTTGATGCACAAAGAATCATCTGAGGTCATGTGTGAGCAGATCCAGTCAGAGACAGAGCAAACACGACTTGTGAAATAAATCAGCTCATGAAAAAAACTTCACTGAAGGTGCCTGGGAATAAAAAAAAAAACATTTCTTTTTGCTTCAGCCTTTACTGGACAGCTGAAGAGGAACAGGAAATGAGGGGAGAAGAGCGTGCATCTGCGCACAGGGTTGACTTTAAAGAAAGGCTACGATGTGATATTTAGTTTGTGATAAAATCAACATGTTAAGTCGTGTGGATTTATCTATTTGATGAAGATGCTGTGACGATGACTCACCCTGGGTAGCCCTGGTAGGAGGGGTAAGGTGGTCCCTGTGCTTGTGTAGGTGGAGCCACAGGTGGTGGGTTGCCAGATGGAGGCCCAGTGGGTACTGTGTTAGGGGGGGTGGGGGTGGTGGCAGCGGCCTGAGGGGTGAAGCTGGGTGGAGGAGGCCTGGCAGGGGGGTTGGGCTTGGGCTGGGGCTGCTGCGGGACTTGAGGGTTCTGTGGAGACAGAAACAGAGAGTGGACAGATCAGTACGTCACCGTCAGCCTCATTTCTTTTTTTCTTCTTCTGTGGTGGTTTTTATGTGTAGAGGCTTACAAAGACAGTCCTCGGTGCAGGGGTGGGGCCAGCAGGGGCAGCGGGGGCTGCTGCAGGGGCAGCTGGAGTGCTCTGGTAGGCAGGGACGTTGAAGGATGGAGCGCTGGGCTCTCGGGCGATGCTCTGCTGTAGCTCCCTTAACAAGAAATGTCACCATCATCACATCAAGGTTGAATATTTCAGACTTTATGTGTGACTCGTTTTTATCACACTGTAATCTGTTACTTTAATGAGACGTTCAGGACCTGGGCTTCCCTTCAACAAAAAAATGTCTTTTGTAAAACAGAATAATCTTGAGTCAAAGCTTTTTCCTGGGTGCTGATCAAAGCTGTTCAATTAAAGGTTTTGTTGGTGTCAAGAGCTGAATTCAGAAAGATGTAGTAAAATGTATTAATATAGAAAATCCTCTCTGACGTTTTAATAATCCAGTTTGACTGTGTCACTGATCAAACAGACAAAAGCTTAGAAACGACTTACTTCAGTAGTTCATCCCGCTCTGTCTTGCGAGCGAAAACAATGTCGCTGCATTTATTCTGGAACTTAAGCAGGATTTCTGTCAAGTCGTTGTAAAACTGTGGAGGGAAGAAGAAAGAGGAGACAAAAATAAATCACCTAGTGTGCAAACAGCCCTGCAGAACAAAAAGAACAACACAAATTCAAGTAGTAAGTTTTCCTTTCTTCAGAGCTGTACGGTGAAGCAGGTGTGTGCTGATGCGTTGTGCTGAGCGAGTACCTTGGTGCCTTCACGCAGGTTGCTGCTGATCTCAACGTAGCTGTCGTGTGCTGAGGCCAGCTTCTTCAGGACCTCCTCCCTCTGGTTGGCCTCCGTGTTGGACTGTTTCAGACTGCTGAACTCCTGGTGGGCCGTCTGGAAGGAGATCACAGGTTGAAAAGATGGAGCTCAGCATTTTTTTAACACAAGTGTCTGCCCAAAAAAAGGTCTTTGCATAAACCAGGCTATCTGATTATCCAGGTTTTGTGTTTGGTACAGGGGATACCTCATTGACTCCAGAAACAACAAGAACTCTTCTTTAAACAAGCTGCTGCAACTCACAAAAGGATCAGTGATGGGTCCTAAAATGTTCATATTTTACATTAATGTTGATTGTTATATACCAAAATTGTATAATTTAATTTTATTTGCTGATGATACAAACTTTTTGTTGCTCCAGTAAAAACCTTGATCATCTGGATACAGTGGTAAGAGAATTGGATGCTTTGACACGGTGGTTCAGTGTTAATAAATACACAATAAAAGTAAAATATAAAAAAAAATACTAAGAAAAAAGTTATGATAAATGGTATGGAGATTGAACATGTTTTTGAAAATACATTTTAAGCATTATCATGTAAATTGCATCAAAACCAAAATATCAATATCAATTGCAATACTATATAAAACTAAAGACATTCTTATTTTAAATTCACTATATATGTTGAACAGTTTCTTCATCCTTCCACACTTTCCTCACTGTGTGGAAGTTTGGGGAAGAACTTATGAAACAATCACAAATTCTAATTTTTTGCTTCAAAAGAAGGCGATCAAGCTCATAAACCGAGCTGATTATCGAGAGCCAACACACGAGTTATTTATAAATCTACAGAATCTAAAATCTGGTGAGTTTGTGGATTCAAAAATAGCCTCACTTATGTTCGAAGCGTACAATAACATGTTTCCAGATTGTATCTTAAGGTATTTTAAGATGAGAGAGAGTGAGTATGAACTGAGAGGGAGTTGTTTGTTTGCTAAAACAAAGAGCAGAACAAATGTTAAACCAAGATGTGTTTCAGTGTATGGAGTTAGTCTGGGGAATAGAATAGACACAGAAATGAATTAATATCAAACATTTGGTAGGTTTGAGAAATTACTCAAACAAAAACAATTGCAAAGTACAGAAATAAGATGTGAAAACATATTGTGTCTGAGATTTTAGCTAGACAAAGAGCCTATATATGGTAAATTAGTATGTAGTTATGTGTATCTTAATGCTTTATATCAGTCCAAAGGAAGCTGAGCAGAAGATGAGTTGGAAAGGGAAGGTCAAATAAGCAAAAGCTTCAGCCTACTTCTTTTCGGTCCTGTTTTGTTACTTTTTTTGTTGATTTCTTTTTTATGTTGATTTTCTTTCTCAACTCAACATTTGTTCATTTTCACTTCATTGTGCATATGAGTCTTTATGTTTTAAGTGACTGAAATAAACTAAACTAAACTAAAAAACAAAACAAAAGAAAAACTTAAACGAAAAGTATTTTGTGACTTAGTTCCAACAAAGAGCTCAAAAACAGAGAGAAAGGCGAATATGTAGAATTTTGAGTTATACACAGAAGCTTGGTTTCCATTACACTTTTTCGCAAAATAAAAGCGATATTTCTGAACACACCTTGCCGGTGTTTCCATAATGACCAGAATTGCGCACAACTTAAGTAAAGTGAAACATAACGTCCGTCCAGACGCTGCACTCATGATGATGCCAATTCTTGAACATTAGTGTTTTTATTCACTGCTCAAACTGTTGGTCATGATCACGCTAACTCAAAAAAGGCACGAACAAAACACTGAATAAAAATCATTATCTCCAGCTCACATACTCTCACGCACACACACAGTATCAAAATGTCTGAAAAAAACCCTCATATGAGCGTAAAAACTTTTTATCGAAATTTGAGAGGTTTTTTGAAAATGTGGTGTTTCCGTTACCATTTCTGTTTTGCGATATTTAGGTTTTGCGCAATTCTAGGTGTAATGGAAACCCAGCTAGAGTTAAGGTCCTTGCACACTGAGTTTTTTTTGTCAGAAAGTGACGAGCATTAAAAAAGAAATTTGATCCCATCTTATGTCAATCATATTTGCACACTGGCACTACAACTTTCGTCCGTCATTTTTTTCTTGGAACAAATTCGATTTTTTGTGGTTTTTGTGTCCACCCAGCTTGTTTATACAGAGACACCGTGTGCTACTTGCGCATTTTTAAATCTATACATTATATTTTTACATTTTCCAACACATTTTCTGTAATTTCCAAACCACCCAGGAAAGTCATCTAAACAATGTGCACTAGTGGATGAGTAAGGAAGTTTACACGTGGAAAAGTCCCAACCACATCGTCAGTCTGCTGACTCTTTAAACAGTTTCCTGCAGAAAAAGCTCCAGTGGTTTTTGACATTATTTTAAAGCAGGCTGCTGGAGCTCTACAGAGATGTTACAGTTGACTTTTAAAGTCACCTTCCTGCTCGACCCATAACTTGTACCCGGCTCCGTCAGTGCATTTGTTTACCTGAACTTGTCCCAGCAGCTCCTCCTGCGAGCGGAGGCTGGCCTGCACTCTCTGGTTGTAGGTGCCGTACATCTGGTCGAGCTGAGGGAGGGACAGCTGCTCCTCATTGATGGCGCCGTCCTGAGCCAGCGCCGTCAGGAAGGTGGTGGACATGTCAAAGGTCACGGCCTTGATCTCTCCCTCCATGGTCTCCCGCTCCTTCTTTATCTCGTCCAGTTGGGCAAGCTGAGCTCGCAGCACGTTCACGACCTGACAGCGAACACATCGCTCAGTGAGTTGTGTTTATTAAACTCAAAATCTTCATCACTTTCAGCTCTCTTCCTCACATCGACCCGACCTCTTGCCTTTTTGATGACCCTGTTATCCCTCCATTTTTTATTTTCGTATTAACACTTCAGCTGTGAGGATACATGCACCTCTTCCTCTTTCTTAAAGTTCTGCTTGCTCTGTTATTTAAGTTCCCCAGTGACACACGATGCACAATCAGCAAACAATGAAAAATGGAGCCGCTGTGGGAAGGAGGGACAGAGCCATAAACCACACAATGTCCACTGCAGGGTTCTGCCTGTGGTTATGTGGCACACATAATACATCTGGATTTTACTGAACGCCTTCTGAAAAACTAACCTTCAAGTTTTTAAATTTAAGTTTTGTAAAAACATAAGAAGAGATGGGACAGACCTCGCTGCCCTGCAGGGTCTTGGTGGGGTTGGCAGAGGGAATGGCGGCGTTGAGCTCATTCTCTGGTTTACACAGCAGGGCGATCATGTCACAGTGAGTGTTGTAGCGGTCCTTCACCACCTGGTCAGCCTGTACGGCCTTATCCAAGACGCTGCGGAAGTTAGCTCCCTCTGAGGCAGAGAGCAAGGACAGGGGGTCAGCAGAGTCAACAATATCAAGTGAAAGACAGACGTTTTAAGATTTTTCAAGTTATTTTCTGGGGCTTTAATGCCTTTCATCAGAGAAGAGAGGACAGTGGATAGAGCAGGAAACAACGGGGAGTGATATGCAGGAAAGAGGCCACAGGCTGGACTTGGAGCCAGGCCGCCTGCACAAGGGTGAACCTCATAGCTCATGTACCATCTGCGCTCTAGAGAGAAAGATAGACTTCATGGAGAAAACTAAAAAATGCTTTTCTGTGTGTGTACCTGCACGAAGAGGCTTGTAAAGGTCTCCAGAGGGGGTTCTGTTCCAGCGCTGGCTGAACTTAGTCCTCAGTTCGTTGTCTGTTGTCTCTTCATTGTCTAACATCTTCAGAGACTGAAAACAACACAACACACACTCGTTAGACATTATTACTCAGCATCTATACACAACAATGCAGAGCAGGATTTCACTCATCACCGAATCAAAGTTTTTCTTCATTGTGCGAAGCTTGTCTGACTACAGCAAAAAAAAACAAAAAAAAAAAACAACAAAAAACTGGCGTGTGGAAACGCCTTCATATCTGCCATCTGCGCTTTTATTTACATTTACTGAAGACAGTAGAGCTGCAAAGTCTCGACTAGAGTCTAAATATTTTCTGGTTTCTCTTTCTTCAGAAATAAATTGAACAACTAGTTTAAAATCAGAACGGCTGAAGTTTTTGGCAGATCTTTTTGGCAGAAATTTTCATCAACTTTCCAATTCTCTTTCTTCCGTTTTAAGGGAAAAGACAAAAAATATCTGAAAAAAGCATTAAATAAAAGAATGCTGATTAATAGCTAAAAGTCTGCTCTATGGGCAGCAGAAGTCTATTTTCCTACTTTTTAATTTTCATTTTCAGTTCAGTAACTTTGGCTGTGGACAACACGACAAATACTTTTTGAGGGGAAATTAGAACAGTTTGGTTTGTTCTTTTCGACTCTGCCAACAAATTTGGAAGCAGTTTTGTGTTTTATGCTTTCCCTGCCGTCTGTTTATTTGTTTGTGAGCGAGATGTGTAAAAAGCAGGTTGGCTGAAGCTGGTGGACTGACAGTCCTTGGCCCAAAGATCAGTGGATTAGTCTCTTTCAGTAAGGATCCTGATTTGGGATTTCCGCCATCAGGGGCGATTAGGGGTTTTTAGTATTCGTGTGTTCTCCTGGTAGTTGTGGTAGATTCCAAAAATCAGGACAAGCTGCTGAACGGCGTCACGTTCATATGCTTCTTTGTCAAGAGAGAGAAGCCATATGAGAAACAAGCTGCTAGAAGAAAGTGCCTCTCATTTTTAAGACTGAATCATGGTCAGAAGTACGATTACAGTAAACGACACTGGATCTATAAAACAACAGGGATCATTCAGTGAACACGTCTGTTTCTCTGACCTCGTCCAGGATCTCTCTGTTGCGGGTCAAAAGCTCAGGCAGGTCTTTGATAAGCTGCTCGATGCTCTGCAGTCCTCCCTGCTGCACGATGGATCTCGCCTTCTCAGCAATGGATTGTGGGATAGAGTCTCCTGAAAGATCCTCCAGAGCTGCTGGCAGGTTCAGTGATGCCAACACCCTGATGGACAGATACACATCAGCAATGCAAGTCAGTCAGTGTGCTCTACAGCTTGTTACGTCTCATTTCCAAATCCTTGAATTTCATATGAACTCTAGAAAAAAAGAGTTGTATGGTTATTTCAGTTTCAGGTGCTCTGTACCCAGCACTGAAGGCCAAAACACTCAAACTGTTAAGCACCTATTAACATCCTCAACAGTGTGTCACAAGTACTTCACTGCTATCATGAGCTCTACATAGAAAACACAAGTGCCCCATCCATATTGTAATGCTGCCTGGTACACTTTAATGTTGTGATTTTTTTATTAACCATCCAGAGATGGATTCACAAGCACTCGCACACGTGTTCACTGGAAGAGAAATTCAGCTGCTCGCAGCATGGGTTGATGCAGACAGAGAAGAGCATACCCGTTACAGAGGTTAGTGGCCTCCCTCATGGTTCCCACCAGTCTGTTGACAGTCTCAGCCTTCCTTTGGTTGTAAATGCTCATGGACTGCTGCACCGCCATGGGGACCATCTTCTCAAACAAGTCTGAGGAGAAAGGAGGGAACAGGAAGTGGTTTGAGTCAAGCTACTTCACTCATGAGGTCATGGTTTTGGACAGTGGCTTCTATTGGGAGTATGCTGAACCAAGAGTGTTGGATAGTGAAGAGAAACAAAACTTTGATCTTTGATACCACTTTTTTTAGACTGACACCAGTACGAATCCTCTCCTTTAAGTTCTCACTGATACCGAGCACTGATACCACTAAAACTCTCGATCCACAAAATCTCAATGAACAGTGACGGATCATTTTGAAAAAAGACAGTCACTCCACCATTAAGATAGATAGATAAATAAATACTTTATCAATCCCCACAGGGAAATTCATGTAGTTTGGCAACAAGAACAAAGAATAAAATGAAGATTAAATAACTCATCTTCCAAATTTTAAAGAATTAAAGGAGGAATGATCTTCTGTATCTCTCAGTCCTGCAGTGCACAGAGGTGAGTTGTCCAACTGTTGCTGTTTCTCTGGTCAAGGATGATGTGAAGTAAGTGATCAGTGTGACGAATGATGGCCTCCACTTTCTTCTGTGTATACCTTTCCACCACAGCTTCCAGTGAGTCCAAACTGGATCCAACCACGGAGCTAGCTCTCTTCACCAGTTTTTCCAGTCGCCTCTTGTCCTTCTGCTTTAAACTATTTCCCCAGCAGACTGCACCATAAAACAAAGCACTGGCTACCACGGACTGATAAAACATCTGCAGCAGCTTTCCACAGACATCAATTGATCTGAGCTTCCTTAAGAAAAAGAGACGGCTCTGCCCCTTCTTAAAGAGTGCATCTGTATTAAGGGACCAGTCCAACTTGTTGTCCAGATGTACACCAAGATATTTGTAGGTTGACACCACCTCCACGTCCACCCCATGGATGTTAACTGACTGATGGCAGAGCCCAGACCTTCGGAAATCCACAATCATTTCATTTGTTTTGAGGTGTTCAGTAGGAGACAATTTCTATGACTCCAGTCACAGAAAGCTTTTATCAGATCCCTGTATTCAGATTCCTGTCCATTTTGGATACACGCCACAATAGCAGTGTCATCGGAGTATTTTTGGATGTGACAGGACTCAGAGTTGTATTTGAAGTCTGCAGTATAAAGTGTGAATAGAAATGGAGCCAGAACAGTTCCTTGTGGAGCCCCCGTGCTGCTCATAACTGTCCCAGAGACGCAGTTTCCCAACCTGACAAACTGTGGCCTCTCTGTGAGATAGTCTGTGATCCAGGAGACGAAGGATGGGTTCACTCCTATGTCTTTGAGCTTATCTCTCAGTATCATGGGCTGGATGGTGTTAAATGCACTTGAAAAATCAAAGAACATAATTCTTACATAGGTGCCAGGTTCTTCCAGATAGCACAGGGCACGGTGGAGCATGTATGTAACTGCATCATCCACTCCAATATGATTTCTATATGCAAACTGCAGAGGTTCTGGTGTGTCTTTGACCTCAAGTCTGAACAGACGCAAAAGCAGCCTCCAAAGGTTTTCATAACATGTGAGGTGAGGGCAACTGGTCTGTAGTCGTTAAGTTCAGCTGGGCATTTGAGTTTTGGTACCAGCACAATACAAGATGTTTTCCGCAGAGCCGGGACCTGACCCAACTGTAGACTCAGGTTGAAGATCCTCTGAAGGGGTTCACACAATTGGCCAGCGTAGTCCTTAAGCAGTCTTGGAAACACACCATCTGGACCAGCAGCCTTCCCTGAGCACAGTCTTCCTAACTCTAACCTCACTCCTAAAGCTGTGACAAACGGTGACGGTGGAAGAGGCACAGGTGGAGGGGATGTAGCAGGAGTGGTGGGGAGACCCAGTGGAGCAGTAGAAGAGGAAGTGGTCGCTGTGTCAAACTTGTTGAAGAACTGGTTGAATTCATTAGCATGTTCAACATCACCCACAATTGGCTTCCTTGTCTTTGTGTTATAACCAGAGATGTTATTGATTCCTCTCCACAACTCAGGCATGTTGTTATTTTGTAATTTTCTCTCAATGTTTTTTTATATTTCACCTTAGCCTCCCTTAACCTCCTCTTCAGCACTTTTTGCACCAGTTTGAGCCGTTCTTTGTCGCCATCTCTAAAGGCTTCCTTTTTCTGATTGAGGATATCCTTGATGTCACTTGTGATCCAGGTTTTGTTATTGGGGAAACGGAGTACAGTCTTTGATGGTATGATATTGTCTTTACAGAAGTTGATGTATTCAGTAAAACAGTCAACCTGTTTATCAATATCTAGGCTGTTCTCATCTGTTTCTAACAATACGTTCCAGTCTGTGCACTCAAAGCAGTCTCTCAGAGCCTCACTGGCCTCAGGTGTCCATTTTCTAACTGTTACAGTAGTTGCATGCTGCCTCAATACGCAGGGTCTGTAACAAGACTGAAGTAAAACCAGATTGTGATACGACCTGCCCAGTGGTGGTAATGCAGTGGCACTGTATGCATCTTTGACGTTGGCATACAGAAGATCAAGTGTTCTACTCACTCTGGTTGGGCAATTCACAAACTGTTTAAATCCAGTGAGATAAGAGGAGAGGCTAACATGGTTAAAGTCTCCAGATATTATTATGAGAGCCCTTGAGTCTGTAGCCTGGCAACAGTTTCTTGGATAACGTCACATGGAACTTTAGCAGTTGCTTTGGGTGGAATGTACACGAGGATTGTTATTATATGACTGAATTCTCTGGGAAGGTAATATGGCCTCATCCCAACTGCCAACAGTTCAATGTCCGGACAACACATCTTCTCTTTGACTGTAGTATGATCAGGATTACACCATCTCTGATTAATGAATAAATCCAGTCCTCCTTTTAACTTGCCACTAGCTTTGGTGTCTCTGTCCAGACGTATCTGCATGAAGCCAGGTATATTCACACAGGAATCAGAGATGTTTTGATTCAATCAGGTCTCAGTAAAGCACATAAGACTGCACTCACGGTATACATTCTGCGTCTTCACCAGCGTCTCCAGTTCATCCTTTTTGTTGGGCAGAGAGTTGACATTATATCTCTCTCTCCTGGCCTTTAACTTTGCACCTGCACGACATCCTCGGAAAGGCTTCTTTATCTCAGCAGGAATAGGGTGATGTCCTCCAGATTTGCTCCATCTTAGAGCAAGAAGCTCCTCTCTTGAATAAACTCTCCTTCCAGCAGACATATCCATGAGTTGTTGTCAAAAAAAGTCCAGTATTGAGCAAAAATAAGCAAAAAAAACAATGAAAGATAAAAATATAGCAAAAAAAGCAGAGTAATAACAGAGAGCTGCCAAACTTTGCTGCTACCGCTAGAAGTGCATCTTTCGAATCCAGAAGTCCAAAAAGTCCAAAATAAAACAAACAATTCTCTCTGAGTGTATTATTTGTTTTTAAACACATCAGAGTTTTAGTATTTTTTAAAATAAACTGAAGTGCAAAATAAAACTGTTTAACTGTTAATAACTTATATAATAATTAAATTAATAATAAATAACTGTTAATTAACTAACTAATTAACTTTTCCGTTGCTAGGCGCTGCCCAAGTAGCTGCCTGTTGCAGCAGCTCTCTCGTCTTTGTCCGTTTCTTGTAATTTTTTTCGTCACTTTTTCGTAATCTTTGTATTTGGAGTGGACCATCACTTTGTATGGTTCGTTGTTGGTCATGGACACCAAACTTTTTGTGTCTTCAGCGATATTTTTACTACTTTTCTCCTGTGTTTGTCTGGAGATCCTACATGTAACCATGGCTGCATTGTTTACATGTGAAATTAACTGTTAGCAGCCTGTAGCATGTCAATGCTAATTAGTGTAGTGGGCTTGATGATTTCCCTCGAGGTGAGGAGGAGGAGGTGAGGACGACGTGCTGGTTCTCGGGTGTGAGCTGGGAGGTGACGATGTGGACCTGTCCTTCCATTCATCGTTGTTAAGAATGTGGGATCTATCTCTGGTGGGATGGACGAGCTAGCTGTGCTAACCCAGTGGCATCCTGCTGTTCACGGACGTGGCTGACAGAGCTGACATTGGACGCCGGCGCCACATTGAAGGAGCTTCGCCTGCTGTGGGCAGACAGGATCCAGGAGACAGAGACTGAACAGACTTCTGGGGGGGCTCAGTCCTGGACCCTGTGGAGGTGGAGACTGGCTGGGCTGGAGAGTGGTGGACAGGATGTCGTCATCTATTTTCTATATTCTTTCTTACTTTTGTTTTCTTAAATGCTGCTGTGACTCCTGAATTTCCCCTCGTGGATAAATATAGTATTTTCTATTTCTATTCTATTCTATTAACTCTCTGGTTCATTCATGTTGTCTGAACAGGACCTGATGCACATTTGCTGTGGTGTCAAACTGCGGCAATGTAGCAACATTTACTGGCGAGGAGGACTTACGCGTTGTAAGTGTTTTGCCTTAAGTATTGGCTGCTGGTATTGACAGCCTTTGAGAGTACCATTATCGTGAAATATGGCAGGTATCGGCCTGATACCGATTCCTGGTATCGGTACTCACCCATCCCTAAAGAAAACTTTACTGTTTTATGTTTCATATTCAATGATTTAGTTTTAACTTGAAGGTCTTTTCAAACAATTACAAATTCTCACTCAGTTTAAAACTAAGGCCTGAACCACACGTATACGGATATTTTTTTGATTGGACATCTTTGTCCTCGTTTAGAAAAAACATTTCCGTCCACACCACAGAAATATCTCTGTCCATACGTAGAGGCCAAACTGAAACCGATCACCTCTGAAGCCTGCAATGCCATGCCTGGCCGATAATTGGCAGGTTAGCAAAATGTAAAAACCATAGAAGAAGAATGTTATGAGCATGCGCAGTCAAACACGGTGACTTGTTGCTAGGCGCTTGACGTCATCGCGTCAACACCAGCTCCGTTTAACACCACTACACGGATCCACTCAACCGGATATTTATTTTATTTCTTCACTTTTTTATCTGTTTTTAAAAATCTGTTTATGTGGGTGAAATCGCCGTGTTTGTGTGGTTGAGAGGCCCAATTGGACAGAAAAATGTGCGTTTAGGAATATATCCATATACGTGTGGTTCAGGCCTAAGAGCACATTAAATCATAAGAAATACCACAGAAACAACATAAACAAAGTGGCATTAAAGTCAAAAGGCTCTTACTGAAAAGAATAACGTGGCATTGCATCTTGTATTGTTGGCAAATCAGAACTGACTTCAGTTCATTTATCACATCCTATTTCAGCAGGAGAGTAAAGGATAACCAGGTCCAGATTTCTCAGATTTGAGGCATGTCAAATTTTCTGAATCACCTCAGCTTTTTTGGTTAAACAGCAACATAAATCTTTCAGAATTACACCTCAGTGAGGCTACCACTGAGGGTTTCACTCATCTGCCTGGGGATGTCTTTGACACTGAATATGAACAAAGTGGTCATATCAAATATTTTCAATAAAGTTCTTTGTTGAATCCCAGTTCAGAGAGCTCCCCTTCACCCTTCTGCCAATTAAAGACATCATGTTGTAAGAGTGATTTTTCTTGTGATTCATCCTTTAAGGGAATAGTAACCTCTATTTATAGAAATGAGGAAAAAGAAAATCCTCCTCAGCTGACGGTTTTGCACAAGTAAACTCTTACCTTTCACTTCTCAGACTTCAGAGTGTACAAAGTGCACTAAGTTCATGGCCTGGTCTGCTGTTAAGACCGAGGAAGAAAACCACAAATTTCTGATTTGACCCTGAACGCAGCATGTCACTGTACAGTATTTAATGCTGAGAAGCACAGTTGTTGCCGTATTCATTTTTTCGTAGAACACCTGAAGTGGCCGCTCAGAGACCCTCAGGCAGTTTGAGTTTGAGAGCCCTGCTCTCGGATGTTTTGCAGGTCTTTGTATCTAACCTGTAAACTTCTGGCTGAGTGGAGGTGTGATGGCCGTGGCTTTGACCAGCGCTGCCTTGCCGATGTGCTCCAGATCTTTGACCTCAGGAACCCGATCGTGGTAGATAAAGTCATTGTCCTTTTTGGCAGCTGTGAGGGCTCGGTTGATCTTGTCACTGAGGTCCTTCACACTCACATACTCGTCGTAGCGTGATGCCACTGTCTTCACCAGCTCGGCTGCATGCTGGAAGGAAAGACAGATGGGAGGAGGAAGAAGCGGAGGGGAGTATCTGGTTTATAGGTATGCTGTGTGGTTTTGGAGCTGACTGTAAATTCTTTAAGGTGTGAGAGATAAAAGGTAAAGGTCTCAGACAGAGAGAGACCACAACTAAATGTCTTGTAACATCTGTGTACCTGCAGGCGAGCGATCTCCTCTCCGAAGCGTTTCTTCTGCTTGGCCAGGACGCTCTGGTGCAGCTCAGCATTGGCCTGCATGATGCAATGCTTGGCCGCCAGCACCGGCAGCACTTCCTGAAAATAAAAATACTGACCAGGGAGAGGCAACCACAGAGCGACACGCAGGCACACGCAAACACATATGTACACCCACACACGCACACACACACGATGGCAAGGCAAACAGCAAAATGACAGACGCACAGCAGTGAGGTCACAAACCACAAATGACATCAAAGGGGCCAATCACAAACAAGCACAAGCGATCAGAAGTGTGCAGGAACACGACACAAGCAGCACGCACAACCAACGCCAACGCCAGCACCAACAACACCACCACGAGGGATGCAGAAAGAGAGGAAGACAACGAGAGAGAAAACAGAACAGGCCATGAGTGTTTAACCTTTCCGCAAAAGCTGCAACACCCTCATCAACGTCCCATAGCCATAATCTGTGTGCGTGGGTTTGTGTTTGTGCCTGTGTGTGGTGTTTGATATCATGCATTCACATTCATTCATTAGCCTATTTCAGATTTTTATTATTATTTTGAGTAGATCAGAAACTATGATTGAGTTTGAAGCTGCTGATTGAATGTTTTGGATTTTTAAAAGTTGTTAGAAATGTTTAAACTGGCTACTGGCAAACAAAAAAACAAAAAAGTTCACACAAACTGATTAATCATCTTAAAGGAACTATTTTAAAGGTAAGGGTGATCCATCACGTATCTGTTTTTGAAAATCTGGAACTAGGAAAAAGGTGTTTTCATTAACAGCTAATGAGGACAACTTTAAAAGATAACAGCATTTTGCTTTGAATGACCAAAGCTTGTTTACTGCTTCTGTTTCCTTTTCTTACTTAAAAAAAAACATTAAAAAAAAACTTTGTTGAGTCATAAATAAGGACTGCTTGAAACATTATTCATGGAAAAAAAACCTTCTCTTTAAGATGACAAACAAATGGATGCCAGGTCCCAGTAATACTGCCTTAATGAAGAGACATCAGAGAGACTGAACCAGAAAGTAATTTGACTTTTTGCTTGAGAAACGACAAATATAAAAAACACTTTAATAGAATACTTTTAAATAAATAAATGAGCTAATATGCTAATTAACTGGTTACATTAAATCACACTTGAAAACAAAACTGTGCACGTTTGTGAACATGTTGTTCACAGTCAGAAGGACAAAGATTAATGCACATTAGACTTTTTCTGATGTCAACCCTAACGCTGTGTGTGTCATGTCTCTGATTGATTTTACTTGATGAAATACATCAACAATATTAAATTTAAGGGCATGAAATCATGGTGTTCTGTGTATTTTAGAGAGAGAGAAAGAGTGTGTGTGTGTGTGTGTGTGTGTGTGTGTGTGTGTGTGTGTGTTATAGGGTTAGACAGTAATTACTTCAGACATCAATGATTAGAAGGTGAGAAACCTATCAGACTGAAAATGAGTCAAACCACAGCTTAGTAGTGTTTAACCAATCAGAGTGAAACAGGATGGAAACGGACCAATGAGAACACAGACAGGTAGCAATTTGGAATCCCAACACCTAAATTTCACCCTGAAAGTTTCAACGTACAGATCAATACACACAGTCAAACAGGCAATACACACACTGCACCATTCAGAGACAGGACCCATGGCTTAATGTGTGTGTGTGTGATCAGGCTTTATTGTCAGGCAGTGTCTAAGTGTGTGTGTGTGTGTCCCTCACATACCTTGGGAAGGTTGTCTTTGTATTGGCACTGCTTGAAGGCGTCACCGTAGAAGTCTGCAGCCTGATTGGCCAGCTTTGCGATGACGGCATCTTTCATTTTATCTGATGGGAGAATGAGACGTGATTAAAAACATTTTCAAGTTGAATAAGGGCCTGTGTTCTGATGAACCACATATCACTGCCTGAACAGACCAGCTTCGCTTCTTTAATCGATTATCCAAACGTGGTCATCCATCTCAACGTGACTTTACATTAGACTCAAGCTGCTGCATTCAACTGTTTCACTCTTTTTTTAACCTTCACATGATTCTGAAAAGTATTAAAACTTATTAACAAGAATAAATCATCCTCTAAGCGCAAAATGTAGGTCCCTTTTTTCACGTGGGAGCTTTTTATATGATGTAACCTTCAAAACTGTTGTGCTCACAAGCTCTAATAAGTAACTCCAGACAGAACTGGGACGGGGCTGGGCGCACCCGGGATCAAATCTGCCAACTGTATGTTTGCGACACATTAATCTTCTGGTAAAAAAAAAAAAAAGGGAAACATTGCAGGAGTGTGTCATACAAAGTGCTTTTTATCAAGTCAGCCATTTCCAAACTTAAGGATGCAGCTGCCTTATTTGAGATCTCAAAAATACATTTGACCCACCTAAACACTTAATCACACAACTCATGCCAGAAGTTCAGAGAGGGATTAAGCATTTCCAAATAAATAAAGAAAAATCCATTTAAAATTCAGGTAAAAATAACTAATCCATCTGCATTGGCAAAATATTTTTGAAGCATCTAAGCAGAAAATAAACACTTTTTATTTTCATGATCCACATGCAGGACCTCTACTTTGGTTTTGTACTGAGTGAAAGCTCTGCGTCCTTCATATGTGGTTAGCTAACAGCTTTATAACATCTCTGAATTGTGTTTACTTTGCACATTTGTCTCAACACATTCACACAATACCCTCACTCTTGTTTGGAGGTTTACATAAATAAAAAGTAAGGTAAAACGTATGATGAGCTGGTTGATGTCTGGTGGTTTAGGACCCTAACTAGGCCCCTTTTCGTACCTGAGGTGGCTTTGAGGAAAAACACCTCCTGAGCCTGCGCCAGCATGATGAGGCTCAGAGTGCCGACGGTCTCAGGGGAGATGTCCATGGTCGGCTCCCTGTTCAACGCAGACAGCACCGTGTCCTTGATGTGGCCAAACGCCCCGCTCGCCAGCTGGACGGTGAGAGTAATAAAGAAAGTTAACAGATGAGACCCAATGATCAGGACTGGGATTCACAGAAACAACATCCTACATTTCAAGTTTCTTTTTAGTCAAGATTTATTTCATTATTCCTAAAAATGTCAAGATTAGGAGAAGAGACAGAAAGAGATGAGAAAACTTGTGCTGCAGCCTCATGTGATGTTTAAGAAAGGAGCTCTGAGGATCTTTGGAGAAGCTATCACACCAACATCAGCAACATCAATAAAAGAAACATCTGTGGATGTGCTGTTTCAGTTTTTAAACCAGTCGTTAGATCAATTTATCAGTGAATGGCAGGTTTGTTTAATGGAAGACTGGGACACATCCAACACTCAACTCATTTCTCCTTATGAAACCTCACCTCTGTTGTCGACCATCTGTTTATGCATGTATTAACATACTGCTCGAATATTGTGTAGCATTAGAATTCTTCCTGTTTGTTTTCATAAAAACAAAGAAGCTGTGGTTTGATGTAAACGTAGATAATACAAATGGAAAACTAAAGACAAGATAAAAAAGTTTACATACCAATCACATGCGGGGGAATCTCTAAAACTATCTCACTAAACTATCCTATCAGTGTCAGGGATTCAAACAGACTGCTCTGTGAAGCGTCTTTTTTTTTACATTTCTGACAAACATCAGTAACCTAATGTTTCTGTGCACACATGACTCTGACTGTGGGTTAGTTTGGCCACCTGATAGTATTTGGCAGAAGCTTTAAGTCCTTCGTCGTTGTCCAGGTTCTGCTCTGAGGCGATCTGACTGGCCAGTGCTGCTGCGTTGAACAACACACACGTTTTCTCGTAGCCCAAACTGGCCAAAGCTGCGATACACAAAAACAAACAAAAACAAACAAACAAAAACATTAATAAACAAATTCCAGAGTCAGGTATTTATTTTTTGTCTTCAGACTCTTTTATGTTAAACTAATTTCTAGTGGGTGTTTTAAGGGCCCACTAAAATGTTGAGTAGGACACTCTTTTTGGTAAAATACACTATGAAACTGGCTGACATCTTCTTTTCTTGTGTGTTTGGTTTTGATCAAACCAATAAAAGTCTCTCTTCTGGTTTCTTTTACATTTTCTTACTCAGCGCTTACTGGAAAACCCCACAGCTATTCATAATGCGCTCCAATGATTTCATAACAGAGGTTGTGAACTGTGAGACCAAAGTGAACAAAAGATGTGAACTTTGACCTCATTCAAGCATTCAGCATTATTCACTTTTATTCTTTTATTTATTCAAGCTTTATAGACTCTAAGTGTTTTCTCTAGGAACAGTTCTCTGTCCCTGACTCACACATGGCTTTCAGCTCACATACCTTTGTCATGTCTCCCTGTTTCTCTGACAAGCACTGTTAAAAAGTTTTTTTTTTTCCCCCCAAGCGTGACATAACACCTTGCCAAACCTGTTTCTGGAGTATAACAGGGATCTGCTCATTGCTGGGAAGCTTTGCTTCTCCTTATGTGTCACAGTGGAAGTCAAAGAGTCACACAAACACAAAGATGTGTACAGAGATAGCACGACAAATACGTGCCCCACAGGCTAAGCTATTTGTTTCCATGAATACTCCCAAATATCATTTCCTCAGTCTGCGGCGAACTGAATCTGTTTACATACGCCCCCGCTCACAGATGAAAATCACTTGATACGAGTTTCACCTACCGAGCTTGACTGAGCCACCAAACAGGGATCCTTTATCAAAGGCATCCTTCCATGTGAAGGTTAAGCAGAGCTGTGGGAACAGAGAGACACTTTGTGTTCAAGAGAGGCTGTTCAGGAACTGAGCCTAAGAGCTCAGTGATATGTGCGGCTCCGTCAGTTACCTGGTTTTCAGAGAAGGGGAACTTGGGCTCAACTGCACACAGCTGGTCGTAATACCTGGAGGGAGAAAGAGATAAAAAGGTTAAAACCAAGTTCTCTGTTGTGTTCGTACCTCCACAAAAAAATTCTTTTCTGGTTTTTATTTTTAAAAATCATTTACCACACTTTCTGTTCTTTGATTTTCTTTTTTTATTTAACCTATTCTTGTTTTCTTTCCTTTCTTTACCTCGGTTTCTTCTTTATTTCCTGTTATATCATTTCCGTCCTACCTTTTTCTTCCTCTTTATTTCTCTCCCTTTAATTTTTTCTCTTTCTTTTTCTTCCAGACAAGGCCATATCACACTGAACATGGCTTCTATTTTCTATAATGTCTTTTCCAGCCTCTAAATCAATGTTGATGCCTCTGCATTAAAGAGATAAAATGCCGGTGGCCTGTGAGTGACCACTCATCTCTGTAAAAGCTTTAGTCCTCCTCTTGGCTTTAAGGTGAATATATCCAGAAGATACAGAGTAATTCATCTGCTTAATATTTCTCCATATTCACCATACTCACCAGTAAACAATGCATGTAATGTGTACTTATACTTAAGATGTTCCAAAACATTTTTTAATACAAAATTTAACCTAAAGATTTGAGAGGAAACACCAAGTTGTAGAGTAAATCATCACTTCGAGACAGTTTTTAATTGTTATTACATAACAGCAGATCTTTGGTCTGAATGAGTGCTGCCACTTTAAAATCATTAAACAGGGATTCAGAGAAAAAAACAAGGAGAGAAAAACACAAAGCACAACATACACTCAGAGGCAGCTACTCGTGCTTTTCTTATGAGTCTTCGTGTTCCTGTGATGTGAATCATCTATTATTAGAAATGACAACAGGCGGGTTAGGGAATCCCCTGTTACCAGTTTAACCACCAGGGTTGGCAAGAGCCAAGGAAAGCTGGAGAGTAACCACAAGTCAACAAAGACTGTTTATTGATACAGAGATATCCACGTTCAGGGTAACCCTTATGTTTCTCATTTAGACATGTTAGGCTGCACACGTGCACTGAGGAAACCTGAGATGACGTCCCCCTCCATCTGGTGAGCTAAAGCGAAACACACAAACATGCTAGACAGGACAATGGCTGCCATGGTGACACAAGAGCTGTGTGTCTGCACGGCTCTGAAAAGGCTGGTCTCCTTGGCTACCAGACTAACAGACGATATACGCGGAGAGTGAGAAAGATAGCTGCTCATTCTGCACAGACATGCTAACTCTCAGCTTGATGCTAATCAGCATTCACTGAGTTAAAGACACAGGACCCACAAAAACAGAGAACTTCAACATCTCCTTTTTTAGGATAATGACATCCACAGCAGGTATCTAGTTATATCTTTACTTAGCTACATCCTACAAGAGATAGATAGTGGATGAGATTTCCCAACTTTCAAGCAGTACAGGCCAATATCTCTCTCCCCTTGAGATATGGTCATATAAAAGCTTGACAATCAAATCCAAAAAGTGTCCTTGACTAATATTTTGGCAGCTATGCGACAGTCATTAATTGTTACAATCTAATATTTCTTTGCATCTCTACCAAAATAACCCTTTGTGGGATGATTCTCGTACAGAGGAGTTTAAATACTGCAATAAAACTAACATCCAAGGTAAATACTGGTCTCATACCTGGAAGATCAAAGTACAGGAAAACAGGTAACCTGCACTTTTCCGTTAACAACACCTGACTTCACAACTAATCTGAGCAAACTCTGAGCGTTGAATAACCTCTGAGTCACAGAGAACAAAGACTGAGTAAAGAGAGGGCAACGTCTGCATCTATAGGTGGTACATGTTGGTTATTCATGACTAACACAAGGTAGGTGAAGTTTCATACATCATACACAGCATAAAGACCCTTTCAGCCTATCTGGACAGGTCCACTGGACCTCTCTCTTTACAGAATACACATCTGCACAATAAGCAGAGCAAGAGAGAAGTCAGGCAGGGTAACTGGAGCAAGACACACAGGAACTTTAGTTCACAGACATAAATCCTATTATTCTGTCAAAGCTTTGTGACAAACTGAGTGTGTGATAGTTCTGGAGGGAACAAAAAAAACATATTACAGTATCTTTTAATGTTGTGACAGTATCAGGGCATTTATTCATTTTGTTTAAAGGGTTTAGAGATGAGCAGTGGACCTGCGTACAATGCAAAATTGTAAGTGTTTTATTGTAGTGCTCTTTATGTATGTTGCAGGTGAGAATGACTTCTTATGACAAATGACATTTATCTACTTTTGGCCTCTGATTTGCTGGTTTGAAGTTCCAAATATTAAACCTTGATGATAAATTTGTAAGTTATGATTTGATTAGAAATAGAAATCAGAGAAAGCTTCGTGGCTACTCTTCTCGAGCCAGTAGCACATAACAATGCCTAGCCTCATTTGCTCCACATATGTTTCTTCAGGTAAAAAAGAGCAGTATATGAGGCATTTACAAACTAGGGGTTAAAAGAGGCTTCAAATGTCCAATGCAAGAAGTACATTTTGTAACTGATGAGTAGCAACGGGACAGACATCTCTTTCTCATCAGTCTGACTCACTGTATTTCAAATGAAACTTATAAATACAGCCTGTATTTATCACATTGTAGGAACAGAATAACATTGCATTAAGAGTGTGTTTAAAATAGATAAGTCAGGTCTCTCTAATCATTCCATCTTAATCAACACTTGACATGGGCGTCTAAATTGCAGGGAAGTAGCTCAGGTAGACTACATGAGATTCAACTCTTTGATTTCAGAAACCACAAAAGTTGAATGTGTTACATGGAAAACTTGTGCTGTGAGTCATGTGATTAGTCCTCAAACACTTATGGCTGCTAAATTTTATCATTTGATCTCTGTTTGCCTATATGTAAAGCTGTGAATATCTTTGAATGTCTGATCATGTGGACACTGTTGGGCACAAGGTTTTAGCAGGATCTGGGCCTGATAGTGACAGGCAACTGGGAGAGGAGCTGCTTGAAGACTATGGGTCTGCATGGGTTCACACCCTGGGGAACTTTTTGCAAAAAAACTGTAGAATTAAATAGTTTTTATAAAAAGAATATTTGTAAATATATTTGAGTGTGATTATTTAATACCTGGCAAGTGCGTATTTGAGCACCTGAAAAGCGCAACATAAAATCCAACTATCTGTATCTTACACGGTGTCAATATTTGAACCTGATGCTCTGATTTTTTTAATGTGGCATTTAGAACATGGCATGTCCTTTAATTTTCATTTCTTTGTTTATGTATGTTCTGTATTCCAAAAAAGGTTTACAGACAGAAAAGTCTTTAAGAAGAGCCTTTAAGCCTAATGCTAACAGAGACCAAGCCATAAGAAGATTTCAGTCACAAACAACTCGGCTAACATGGCTAATCTCACCCGAACAACATTGGATATTACGGTTAAACGAGATTAAAAAGAGGCCAATGGGAGAGTCTTAGTCTCTCGCGGATGTGGATGTTCATGTGGAAAAACATGAGTCAGTTATTAACAACCTCCTAGCTTGTTAGCTTTACCAACTTTAGCTCCCAGGTTAGCAGCTAAAAGCTAACACATCTGGGTGCGGCTGTGACTGCGCTACCTCACCTTCACAGGTACAAAAGTACTCAGTGTTTATGACATATCAGCTACATCAAGTGTTTTAAGAACTATAGTCATCCCCACCTGAGCAGGATCTCTAAGGAGCTCTCGTGTTTGTCCAGCGGCCTCCCGAGCGCGTTCCTGCGGAGCTTGTTCAACTCCTCCACGGCGCGGATGTACTCTCCCTGCTCGTCGCCCGTGGGGTATGTGGCAGTGACAAATTTCGACAGCGGTTTGACCAGATCCACTTCAGAGGACTTTTTCAACGGGACAGAAATAAACGTTGCCATTTCGGCCCGTGAAATCGATGTTTGAATCAGAAGAAACGAGACGATTAGCTACCAACGAACACAAACAACAGCCAGCGACTCACTTCCTGGATTCTGACAGGGAACGTCAAATTACGTCATGGGAAACGACGACGCACAACGCGCATGATCAGTGAAGTAGAACAAGATGTAAAGGAGAACTTTTATTTTGAAGAGTAGAGTGAAAGGAAGTTTTTGGCCCAAAAACGAACAAACTAAATAAAGACTTGTTTCTTTGTTTCTGATTGTGTCGGTCATGCCCAGAAAACAAACGGTGAAAAGGTACCTTGGTCCTAACTGATCAATCAAGGTCTGTGGATCATTCAAAACACAGTGTTTAAATGCCATCTATGTCATATCATTTTTTTAAATTTATTTTTTTTTATAACAAGCCATTATACAATAATCAAAAATTACGAAAGTCAGCATTCCCTTGCACACATTGTTCAAAATAACTTCATTCAAAAAAATTTATTGTTCAAAGTTTTTAACATTAATTTCAACATAGTTCCTTTAATGACACATTACCTATTGTCTTTTGTAATCAAACCAACATATAAAGATAATGAGAAAGAAACAGTGTTTAATGTGTTTCAAAACAGTTCTGCCATCTTTCTTTCACACCTAAACACCTGCTCCAACAGAAATGTGACGTCTCTTTTATAACATATTTAAATCAAACTATGACAAATTTGCAATCGATAACGAGACTAAGTTTGGTTTTGTAAAAGAAATATTCTGTCACTTGAGACCAGAAAGTAGAAGGATATGTACAATTGTGCAAAACATTAATATATATTTCTTGAAGGTAGGCGACAAATATTTCACGAACGCGTTTGTGTTCGTTTCGTCACTTCCGGCGAGTGTCTCACATGACGTGACATGTACAGAGGTACATAAGCATTGACTAGTAGACAATATAAAAAATTAAAATAACAACCGCAACATAAATAATAAAGACAAGGGGAAAAAAAGAATACAATAATAAATATACAAACAAAAATAGATGTACATACAACAAATAGACATCTAAATTCATAAGTCATAAATGTAGAAGCTGTGGAACTGATGTCAATATGACAGCTTATCACCTACCAATATTAAACATTTCACAAATATTTTTTGTTTTTATTGCTTTCTTGTCCTCTAACAGGGCAAGGGACTGTAAGTACAATTCAAAACACTTGTAAAAAAAAGTGAAACTAGGTTTGTCTCCAGCAAATTTAGCTTTGTGTATATGGAATTTTGCATAAAGCATTATCAAATTAACAACAAATGCTTTATGCAAGTCTACAGTGGTGTCAGAATGAAAACCAAAAATAACATGTTCAAACTGCAAATCAAAGCTCTTATGTAACTTATCATTAATACTTGCAATATCTCTCCAAAACCCTCTTGTGTGGCTGCAGTGCCAGAAAATGTGATTGGCTGTTTCAGGCTGTACTAAGCAAATTGAACAACTATCATCAATATCTTTCTTGAATTTCTGCATGTAGTTTTTAACGTGGAAGAAGGTCTCCCAAGTAATTTACCGGCACTGGTTTGAAGAGTCGGACAAGAAATGTTACTAGAATTTGTTTTGGTACCTCAAACAAACGGAACAACAAACAAAAAAAGACAAAAACATTATTTTATATAAAAAAAATAGTGCTGTCAATAGATTAAAAAAAAACTAATTAATTGCACAATTTTCTGTAGTTAACTGAGATTAATCTAGATTAATCGAGATTAATTTATCAATCAATTAATCGCGATTAATCTCATTTTTCTACCAAAGACAGAAGCTTGTAACAGATATTTACTTGAGTAAAATTGTGGAATTAATGTTGAATCAACATAATCAACACAAAGGCAGTATATTTTAAATTCTAAGACTATTTTATTAAAAAGCTTTCTTTGATCTCTCAACATACAGTTTCTCTCCGGTGAAACACAATCAACATTGACTCAGCATTTGATTACATCCTTCTTATATCTGCGGCACTAACAGAAATAAAGACAACTTAGGCCTTCTTAAAATGCAGATTGGCTTAGAGGACAATAATGTCTTATATGAACTACCAGTATTAACAACAAAAATGTGTTCCATCTTCATATAAGTTAAATTTCAAAGGTGCATGAGTCAATTAAAAAAGAAAAAGGAATGATACTGCTGAAAATACAGAATGTTTAACTTTTTTTTACCCCATAAAGATAATTTGGCTCAGTCCTTCTGTACCCTCACACACTCTCTCACTCCCTGTACTTCACTCACACACACTCTCCCTTTACTTCACACACCCACCCTCTCCCCCCCCCACCCCCCCCCCACCCCCCCACACACACACATACTCACACATACACATGCCCTCTCTCCCACACACACACACACACACACACCCACACACACACACACACACACACACACACATAAACTCACACATACCCTCTCTCCCACACACACACATACACACGCGCGCGCGCGCACCCACCTACAGAAGTTCACAGAAGTCCAGTGGTCACCTGTGAGCGCGATGCCCGCTGCTTCCTCATGCATGTTCCTCTGCCGCTCTCTCTCATCCTCATACAGTGTGTATTCTTGTCATGATGGTTCCTCTCGACGGTGTATTATATGACACATCTCCTGATGCCGCTCGAATAACCTCTCTCAGTCCCTCGTCTTGCAATATGTTAATTGGGCGGCAGTTTTTCGCTATCCACATAACCAGGGAGTCCGTCACCTTCTCACTCACAGATTTAGTGATCCGCCCACGAGCACCACACTCCAGCAGCGTTGACGTCCCCGTGGACGTAACTTCGGCAGGGTGTTTTGCTTTGAGATGATACGCCAATGATGTACTACTTCTGTGGTAGTTAAATTCGCCTTTGCAGAGTGCACAAATCACCTTAGACTTTTCCGACGAACCATCACGCAACTTTTTAAAGTGAAACTTTCCGCCTGAAAGTCCATCGTTGTCCATTTTGCTCAAAACAGAAAGCTAGCTCTGTTTAGTGTGGCTGCACTGCACACGTCATCAGAGGTTACAGGTCAGCCGTGACAGGAAACAATAAAACTGCGTTATTTTTTTTAACGCGTTATATATTTTAAATTAATCTCCAAATCTCTTAAAGCGTTAATTTTGACAGCACTAAAAAAAAATATTTGTTAGTTTCAGTGTTAGTCTCGCTTTCTTAGTTTTAGATATTCTGGTTGACACTCCTCACCAGTAGGTGGCGGAAATGCGCCATTTAATTGTTTGCCGACCGACAAATGAAGCCCAAAACAGATAAAGAAGGTTTGAATTGTCTGACAGGCGGAGATCCAACTCACTTCAAGTCGGCTTGTGACACAGTGCGGCGTTTGGATTCATGTGGCAACAAGAGGTAAAGTGGATCTCACTCATTCTCCATCTGGCAAGCTTCACTCCTCTTGGTGACTGTTTGGGTTTTGAGTGTCACCTTGTTTCTGTCGGCAGAAACGGAGATCAAAAGCGGAGCCGCGGGAACCCATCCTGACTAAACCTGATAGCACAAGAAAGCGGCTGAGCAACCAACGCATCTCATAGTAGGTAACATTTACTTTGTTTGTGGTTTGTTGGGAACACAGTGTTTCGTGAGACTGGCTGAGCCCTGTGTTTTCCCGCGTGTTGCTGGTTGCTCCGTTGCGGCCTGAGAGGGCGCAAAGGGCGCTCTGCGCTTATTTGATGCTACATGTACTTGCTGTGCGTTTTCATGTATTCATTGCTGTGGATGTTGAATTTGCTGGGATTGCTTTTGGTTTTGCTTAAAATGTGGATTTTGTATCATTTTCTGCTTTCCTTGCTTTGCTGCAGTGCTTGTTTAGAGCTGTGTTTGCGTCCGTGTAGGCTGACGCGCGCTCTGCTTATTAAAAGCAGTGCCTGTTTAATGTGCGTTTCTATTTATTCATTTCTGTGGATGTTGACTTTGCTGGGATTGCTTTTGATTTTGCTTTGAATGTGGATTTTTTGTGTGTTTTCCTGCTTGTTGCTGGCTGCTGCGCTGCCTTGTTTGGAGCTGCGTTGCGGCCTTGTAGTCGCGCGCTCTGCTTATTTGAAACAATCTGTGTTTAATGTATGTTTTCATGTATTCATTGCTGTGGATGTTGATTTTGCTGGGATTGCTTTTGATTTTGCTTTGAATGTGGATTTTGTTTCATTTCATGCTTGTTGCTGGTTGCTGCAGTGCTTGTTTGGAGCTGCGTTTGCGGCCTTGTAGACGCGCGCTCTGCTTATTTGAAACAATCTGTGTTTAATGTATGTTTTCATGTATTCATTGTTGTGGATGTTGACTTTGCTGGGATTGCTTTTGATTTTGCTTTGAACGTGGATTTTGTGTGTTTTCCTGCTTGTTGCTGGCTGCTGCGCTGCGTTGTTTGGAGCTGCGTTGTTTGGAGCTGCGTTTGCGGCCTTGTAGACGCGCGCTCTGCTTATTTGAAACAATGTGTGTTTAATGTACGTTTCCATTCATTCGTTGCTGCGGATGTTGATTTTGATGGTATTACTTTTGATTTTGCTTTGTATATGCCTTTGCTGTAATTGTGTTGGATTTTTTCTCTGATGGTAATTTATTTGTGTGTGAAAAATGAATAAATCAAATGCAAGGGGAAAGCTGGAAATGGGAAAAAGACTGTCATTTCTACGGTAAAACGACTGCAAAACGATCTGGATGAAATGAAGATCCAGATATCATCATTCAAAGGGCTTATGAAAGATGATATGAATCTTCCAGAAGTGAAATTACATTTTAATGTACTGTCAATGCCTGGGCCTGCTCTGTCATGGACAGTATGCGCACATATGAGATAGCTCTTGAGCACGCAAGGGTCCTCCGCGATGGGAGTAGCTAGAAAAAAAATGTGTATTTCCATCCTATCGGTGACTAAAAAGTGACTGCAATGCATTTTGTGTATTTTAATATGTTTGTCATGAAAAATCTGTTATAAAAATGTACTTCATTTTTCCTGAATCAGGTCAGATGTGTGAATGTGTGTTGGGTTAAAAGAGGGCGTTGCTGAAGCATAACTGTGATCAGCGACAGGGTTCAAAATAAAAGTATCAGAAAAATTGTGGGAAAATGCGCCAGCCAGGTGACAGAAAATCCAGGTCATTCAGAAGCTCAGTGGAGTGACAAAAGGAAAGAATGAAAAGAAAAAGATGAGAAAGACGCAGCAGTGACAAAAATAAAATGTCAGGCTTATGAACAGCTTCAAAAAAGCCAAACAAAACCAAAGTGAAGAGACAGAGGATGAGCAGCTACCTAACGATGGCCTGAACGCTGCAACCTCTGGATGCAGCTATGCACAGCTACAGAAAGCTAACGAAAATGTTAGCCCGGAATCTACAGCAACAAAATCAGGAAAATCAACAGAAACAGAGAAAAATGGAGTTTGACGAGGATGACCAAACAGTGGAAAGTAATACATCTTCAAGCTCACTGGATATGACAGGTGCAAGTCATATAGTGAACATCCTGGAGGATGAAAGAGGCTGGCAAGACATGTTCCTTTACTAATGAGGCACTGAACAGGCACCTTCACAATGAAGAAATGTTACCACTGGACTGAAAGAGGGTTTTCTTTCAGGTGAGATGATAAAGTTTTGTAATCTCTCAACAATGGTTATAACATGGGGAAACTGGAGCTGATTTAAATTAACGTTTTCAGATGTGTGTTTTCATGGCAAAGGAGACCATTTTAAGAGCTTCTGGATCTGGATTAATGAGGTTATCTTCTCTGTGATCTGATGGCATGAAGTACAGACTGGAAACTGAGAGGATGATGGAACATGAGATGAGTGATGAGATCAGACAATGCATGTTTGCATCAATACACTGTACTTAAAACCTGGGGACTTGGAATATTTTCTCGGGGGACGAATCAAAGTAGGAGTCATGGAGGATGATCAATTGAGGCTTCATTAAGGCTACATCAAAACCCAATACCTTTGCAATGTTGTCTGCACAAGTTAAAGCTGTGGCTGAAATGGCTTCACTGATTGCTTGTCAATCACGCACTTGAGGAGCAGCTATGAAAATAAAAAACTGTTTCGACTAGAAGCAGACATGGCGAAGGTGATCATTAAAAAGCTTTTGGATCTGGATCAATGAGCACATCTTTCATGCGGTTTAATGGCATGGAGTCTTGACTTAAACACTGAGAGAAGGATGATGGAACATGAGATGAGTGGTGACCACAGACATTGAATGCCTTTATTCATAAACTGTACTCTTAATTTTGGCACCGTGGAAGCATTTCTTGGGAGACAAATCAAAGAAGGATTCATCGAGGATGTTCAAGTTTGGATAACACAGCTTGATAAAGCCACCAGCTGGACCTGACCTCTACACCAAGAAGACCAGGATGCAATACTGCCCTGTGACAACATATCAAACCACAGCAGCAATAAGAATGGATCAAAATCCTATTTATCAGCAACATTGTCTGCTCAAGTTAAAGCTGTGGCTGCAATGGCTTCACTGACTGTTAGTCAACCATGTCCTTGAAGAACAGGAGGAGCAGCTATGAAAAAGTAAAGAATGGATTGACTTGAAGCAGAGATGGCTGCATTGATGGAGAAGGACCATTAAGACCATTTAAAGAGCTTCTGGATCTGGAATAATGAGCACATCTTCTCTGTGATCTTATAGCATGCAGTACTGAATGGAAAAAAGGATGATGGAACATGAGATGACTGGTGAAAACAGACATTGAATGCTTGCATAAACACACCTCACTGAAACCTTGGCACTGTGGATGCATCTCTTGGAAGACAAATCAAAATACAAAGTAGGTATCAGAGACATGTTGTTGTTGTCATTAGGCTCTTAAGTGAAAGGGTGTTTCCTTTCAGGGGGGATGATGAAGTTTTGCAATCTCCTCACAATGGTTATAACCTGGGGATGCTGAAGCTGATTTTAAATCAACTTTTTAGAAGTGTATGTTCATGGCAAAGGATACCACTCAGGAGCTCCTGGATCTGGATTAATGAGCACAGCTTCTCTTTGATCTGATGGCATGTAGAACTGACTGGAAAGACTCAAAAAAAAAAAGGATGATGGAACTTGAGATGAGTGATGAGCTCAGACAATGCATGTTTGCATAAACACATTGTACTAAAAACCTGTGCACTGTGGATGTGTCTTTTGGGAGAAAATTGAAATAGGTGTCATGGAGGATGTTCACTTGAGCGTTCATTAAGACTTTGTCAAAACAAAAATACTTATGCAACATTGTCTGCACAACTTGAAGCTGTGGCTGAAATGGCTTCACTGATTGCTTGTCAATCATGCACTTGAGGAACAGGAGGAGCAGCTATGAAAAAGGAAAGAACCATTTTAACTTGAAGCAGACATGTCTGCATTCATGGGAAAGGAGACCACTTAGGAGCTTCTGGATCTGGATTAATGAGCACATTTTCTCTCTGATTTGATGGCATTGAGAACTAACTGAACCACTGAGAGACAAGCATGATGGAACATGAGATGAGTGATGAGCTCAGACAATGCATATTTGCATAAATACACTGTACTATAAAACTTGGGCACTAAGGATGCATTTTTTGGAGGCAAAAAAAATAGAATTCTTGGAGGATGTTTGATTGAGCCTTCATCAAAACCAAATACTGATGCAACATTGTCTGCATGAGTTAAAGCTATGGCTGAAATGGCTTCACTGATATCGCTCATCAATCATGCACTTGAGGAACAGGAGGAGCAGGTATGAAAAAGTAAAGAATGGTTTGACTTGAAGCAGATTAGTGCTGCACGATTTGGGGAAAAGGTGCGATTTGCGATTAGGTGGACAATATTGCGATTGCGATTGTGCTTGCGATTTAATAAAAAAGGTTGTGTCATGATGAGTCTACAGACTTGCTTGGTTATCATGGAGAAAAACCTGAATTGCATGTGCTGACATTGCGATTGCGATATCCTCTTCTGCGATTACGTAATTGCGTGTGCTGACATTGCGATTGCGATTGCGATAATCGTGCAGCCCTAAAGCAGATGTATCTGCATTTATGATTAAGGACACCATTCAAGACCTTCTGGATTTGGATTAATGAGCACATCTTTTTCGCAATCTAATGGCATGAAGCACTGACTGGATACACTGAGAGAAGGATGATGGAACATGATAAAGTGATGGGCATAGACAATGCATGCCTTCATTTGTACACTGAACATGAAACCTGGGCACTGTGAATGAATTTATTGGGAGACAAATCGAAGCAGGAGTCATGGAGGACGATCAACTGAGGCTTCATTAAGGCAAAATCAAAACCCAAAACCTTTGCAATGTTGTCTGCACAAGTAAAAGCTGAGGCTGATTTGTCAATCATGCACTTGGGGAACAGGAAGAGCAGCTATGAAAAAGGAAAGAACGGTTTGACTTGAAGCAGACATGTCTGCATTTATGGTAAACAATACCATTAAACACTTTTGGATCTGGATTAATGAGCACAGCTTCTCCGCAACCTAATGGCATGAAGTACTGACTGGAAAAATCTAAGAGAAGGATGATGGAACATACGATGAGTGATGAGCTCAGACAATGGCATGCTTGCTTCTATACACTGTTGTAAAAACCTTTACACTGTGGATGTGTTTCTTAGGAGACAAATCTAAGTAGGACTCATGGAGGATCTTCAAGTATGGATAACACAGCTTGATAAAGCCACCTGCTGGACCTGATCTCTACACCATGAAAACCAGGATGCAATACTGCCCTGTGACAACTTATCAAACCACAGCAGTAATAAGAATGGATCAAAATCTTATATTTTAGCAACATTGTCTGCACAAGTTAAAGCTGTGGTTGCAATAGCTTCACTGACTGTTAGTCAATCATGTCCTTGAAGAACAGGAGGAGCAGCTATAAAAAAGGGAAGAATGGATTGACTTGAAGCAGACATGGCTGCATTGATGGAGAAGGAGACCATTTAAAGAGCTTCTGGATCTGGAATAATGAGCACATCTTCTCTGGGATCTTATAGCATGCAGTACTGAATGGAAAAAAGGATGATGGAACATGCGATGACTGGTGAAAACAGACATTGAATGCTTGCATTAACACACCTCAATGAAACCTTGGCACTGTGGATGCATCTCTTGGAAGACAAATCAAAATACAAGGTAGGTGCCAGAGACATGTAGTTGTTGTCATTAGGTTCTTATGTGAAAGGGTGTTTCCTTTCAGGGGGGATGATGAAGTTTTGCAATCTCCTCACAATGGTTATAACCTGGGGATGCTGGAGCTGATTTTAAATAAACTTTTTCAGAAGTGTGTGTTCATGGCAAAGGATACCACTCAGGAGCTTCTGGATCTGGATTAATGAGCACAGCTTCTCTTTGATCTGATGGCATAGAGAACTGACTGGAAAGACTCTGAGAGAAGGATGATGGAACATGAGATGAGTGATGAGCTCAGACAATGCATGTTTGCATAAACACATTGTACTAAAAACCTGGGGACTGAGGATGCATCTCTTGGGAGACAAATCAAAATATTACTCACAGAGGATGTTTGATTGAGCCTTCATTAAGGCTTCATCAAAACCAAATACTGATGCAACATTGTCTGCATGAGTTAAAGCTGTGGCTGAAATGGCTTCACTGATTGCAAGTCACTCATGCACTTGAAGAAAAGGAGGAGCAGCTATGAAAAAGGAAAGAATAGTTTGACTTGAAGTAGACATGTCTGCATTTATGGTTAGGGAGACGATTCAAGAGCTCCTGGATTTGGATTCATGAGCATAGCTTCTCTGCAATCTGATAGCATGGAGTACTGACTGGAAAAGGATGGAGAAGGATGATGGAACATGTGATGACTTGTGAGAACAGACATTGAATGCTTGCATTAACACACCTCACTTAAAACCGGGGACTGTGGATGCATCTCTTGGGAGACAAATCACAATACAAGGTAGGTACTGAAAGACGGAGACATGTAGTTGCTGTCGTCAGGTTCTTAAGTGTAAGAGGGTTTCTTTTCAGGTTGGATGATGAAGTTTGACAATCCCCTTACAATGAATATTTCATGGGGAAACTGGAGCTGATTGGGATACAGATGTTAAGGCTTCATCATAATCAAATACTCCAGCAACATTGTCTGCACAAGTTAAAGCTGAGGCTGAAATGGCTTCACTGATTGTTTCGTCAATCATGCACTTAAGAAACAGGAGGAGCAGCTGTGAAAAAGGAAAGAATGGTTTGACATGAAGCAGACATGTCTGCATTGATGGAGAAAAAGACCATTTAAGACCTTCTGGATCTGGATTAAAGAGCACATCTTCTATGCAATCAAATGGCATGAAGTACTGACTGGATACAGTGAGAGAAGGATGATGGAACATGTGAAGAGTGTTGAGCTCAGACAATGGCATGCCTTATTCGTACGCTGTACTCAAAACCTGGGCACTGTGGATGAATTTATTGGGAGACCTATCAAAGTAGGACTCATGGAGGACGATCAACTGTGGCTTCATTAAGGCTACATCAAAACCCAATACCTTTGCAACCTTGTTAGCACAAGTTATGCCATGAAAAAAAAACTGCTTCGACTAGAAGCAGACATTGCGAAGGTGATCATTAAAAAGCTTTTGGATCTGGATTAATGAGCACATCTTTCCTGCGGTTTAATGGCATGGAGTACTGACTGGATACACTGAGAGAAGGATTATGGAACATGAGATAAGTGGTGACCACAGACATTGATTGCCTTTATTCATAAACTATACTATTAACTTTGGCAATGTGGAAGCATTTCTTGGGAGACAAATCAAAGAAGGACTCATGGAGGATGTTCAGTTATGGATAACACAGCTTGATAAAGCCACCAGCTGGACCTGATCTCTACATCACGAAGACCAGGATGCAATACTGCCCTGTGACAGCATATCAAACCACAGCAGCAATAAGAATGGATCAAAATCTTATATTTCACTAATGTTGTCTGCATGAGTTTAAGCTGTGGCTGAAATGGCTTCACTGACTGTTAGTCAACCATGTCCATGAAGAACAGGAGGAGCAGCTATGAAAAAGGGAAGAATGGATTGACTTGAAGCAGAGATGGCTGCATTGATGGAGAAAAAGACAATTTAAGAGCTTCTGGATCTGGAATAATGAGCACGTCTTCTCTGTGATCTTATAGCATGCAGTACTGAATGGAAAAAAAGGATGATGGAACATGAGATGAGTGGTGAAAACAGACTTTGAATGCTTGCATTAAAACACCTCACTGAAACCTTGGCACTGAGGATGCATCTCTTGGAAGACAAATCAAAATACAAGGTAGGTGCCAGAGACATGTTGTTGTTGTCATTAGGTTCTTATGTGAAAGGGTGTTTCCTTTCAGGAGGGATGATGAAGTCTGCAATCTCCTCACAATGGTTACAACCTGGGGATGCTGGAGCCGATTTTAAATAAACTTTTTCAGAAGTGTATGTTCATCGTGAAGGATACCACTCAGGAGCTTCTGGATCTGGATTAATGAGCACAGCTTTTCTGCCATCTAATGGCATGGAGAACTGACTGGAAAGACTCTGAGAGAAGGATGATGGAACATGAGATGAGTGATGAGCTCAGACAATTCATGCTTGTAAAAATTCACTTCTTTAACAACCTGGGGACTGAGGATGTGTCTCTTAGGAGCCAAATCAAAAAAGGACTCATGGAGGATGTTGAATGGAGGCTTCATTAAGGCTTCATCAAAACCAAATACTGATGCAACATTGTCTGCATGAGTTAAAGCTGTGGCTGAAATGGCTTCACTGATTGCAAGTCACTCATGCACTTGAAGAAATGGAGGAGCAGCTATGAAAAAGGAAAGAATGGTTTGACTTGAAGTAGACATGTCTGCATTTATGGTTAGGGAGACGATTCAAGAGCTCCTGGATTTGGATTCATGAGCACAGCTTCTCTGCAATCTGATAGCATGGAGTACTGACTGGAAACACTGAGAGAAGGATGATGGAACATGTGATGAGTGGTGAGAACAGACATTGAATGCTTGCATTAACACACCTCACTAAAAACCTGGGGACTGTGGATGCATCTCTTGGGACATAAATCACAATACAAGGTAGGTACTGGAAAGATGGAGACATGTAGTTGCTGTCGTCAGGTTCTTAAGTGTAAGAGGGTTTCTTTTCAGGTTGGATGATGAAGTTTGACAATCCCCTTACAATGGATATTTCATAGGGAAACTGGAGCTGATTGGGATACAGATATTAAGACTTCATCATAATCAAATACTTCAGCAACGTTGTCTGCACAAGTTAAAGCTGAGGCTGAAATGGCTTCACTGATTGTTCGTCAATCATGCACTTAGGAAACAGGAGGAGCAGCTGTGAAAAAGGAAAGAATGGTTTGGTAAAGGAGACCATTTAAGACCCTCTGAATCTGGATCAATGATCAGATCTTATTTGTGGCAGAAATGGCTTTACTGATATTGCACGTAAATCATGCACTTGAAGAACAGGAGGAGCAGCTATAAAAAAGAACAGAACTGTTTTGACTTGAAGCAGACATGGCTACATTGATGGAGGAGGAGACCAATTAAAGAGCTTCTGGATCTGGAATAATGAGCACATCTTCTCTGCATCTAATGGCATGGAGTACTGACTGGATACAGTGAGAGATGGATGATGGAACATGATATAAGTGATGGGCACAGATAATGCATGTGTTCATTTGCACACTTTACTCAAAACCTGGGCACTTTGGATGAATTTATTGGGAGACGAATCAAAGATGGAATCATGGAGGATCATGTCTGCATTAATATACTGTACTTAAAACCTGGGCAGTGAGAATGCGTTTCTTAGGAGATGAATCAAAGAAGGACTCATGGAGGACGATCAATTAAGGCTTCATCAAAACCCAATACCTTTGCAACATTGTCTGCACAAGTTGAAGCTGAGGCTGATTTGTCACTCATGCACTTTGGGACCAGGAGGAGCAGCTATGAAAAAGTAAAGAATGGTTTGACTTGAAGCAGACATGTCTGCATTTATGGTAAACAATACCATTTAATACTTTTGGATCTGGATTAATGAGCACAGCTTCTCTGCAAACTAATGGCATGAAGTACTGACTGGAAAAATCTAAGAGAAAGATGATGGAACGTAAGATGAGTGGTGAGCTCACACAATGCATGCTTGCATCTTTACACTGTTCTAAAAACCTTGGCACTGTGGATGTGTTTCTTAGGAGACAAATCCAAGTAGGATTCATGGAGGATGTTCATTTATGGCTAACACAGGTTGATTAAGCCACCAGCAGGTTTTTATCTCCACACCGTGAAGACCTGGAAAAAAGTACTGCCCTGTGACAGCATATCAAACCACAGCAGCAATAAGAATGGATCAATGGGAAATACTTCAGCACCATTTTTGCACAAGTGCACGATCTGATAGCATGGAGTACTGACTGGAAACACTGAGAGAAGGATGATGGAACATGTGATGAGTGGTGAGAACAGACATTTAGTGCTTGCATTAACACACCTCACTAAAAACCTGGGGACTGTGGATGCATGTCTTGGGACATAAATCACAATACAAGGTAGGTACTGGAAAGATGGAGACATGTAGTTGCTGTCGTCAGGTTCTTAAGTGTAAGAGGGTTTCTTTTCAGGTTGGATGATGAAGTTTGACAATCCCCTTACAATGGATAATTCATGGGTAAACTGGAGCTGATTGGGATACAGATATTAAGACTTCATCATAATCAAATACTTCAGCAACGTTGTCTGCACAAGTTAAAGCTGAGGCTGAAATGGCTTCACTGATTGTTCGTCAATCATGCACTTAGGAAACAGGAGGAGCAGCTGTGAAAAAGGAAAGAATGTTTGGTAAAGGAGACCATTTAAGACCCTCTGAATCTAGATTAATGAGCAGATCTTGTCTGTGGCAGAAATGGTCAGCATCCTTCTGTACACTGGGTCTTGGAGAAACACATGGCTTCTTCTGCGTTCCATGGGGCAAGAGAAAATAGTTGACAGTGGTATTGTCTCAGATTTGGAAGTTTCAGGACTGGACACTGATTGGTTCTGTGAAATGCCAGGTGTTTTCACTCAGCAAAGGATGTCTGTAAACAGGAGCAATGTGCCGTGACAGGAAGATTTGCAAAAATGGCCTCATCTGAAACATACCGGAAATGGAAGCAGATTTGGATGGAGGAGGATACAAACTGTTGAGATTCCTTTGGTGGCCTTATGGCAAACTCAATCATCATTTGGAGGAGTACAAGATGGTTGTACACTTGTTTAGGGCAACATCTCTGGGCTGCGCCAACTTTGCACTCCAAAAGTGTACAGAAGACAACAAAATGCTTTCCAGCCTAAGAGCAACCAAAACCATCATGCACAATTTCTACGTGGATGACTGCCTTGTTTCGGTAGCTACATAACAGGAAGCTATATCCCTGTGTAAGGACCTTCAAAGCATCTGTCCATAGGGTGGATTCTGTCTAACCCAGTGGATAAGCAACAGTCACAAGGTGCTGGCAGCAAAACCTGAAAACAAGACAAAAGGAAGTCAAAGAGTTGAACTTGGATAACGACATGTTACCTGTTGAGGGAGCGCAATGGTGTGTACAGTCTGATACCTTCGGGTTCATCACCAATATCCAGGAGAAACCCCTGACACTAAGAGGAATCATTTCAGTGGTCAGATCCTTTTGTGACCAGAGCCTGTTAAATGGATAACGCATGGATAACGCTTTGATTGCACTCCAAACCAAAGGTCATAAGCTGGTGGAAACTTGTGCCTTTCTCAACCCTGGAAGTTCAGCATCCTTCTGTACACTGGGTCTGATGGATAGACTGAATGTATCTGGGAGAAACACAAGGATTCTTCTGCGTACCATGGGGAAAGAGAAAATTGTTGACAGTGGTATTGTCTCAGATTTGGAAGTTTCAGGACTGGACACTGATTGCTTCTGTGAAATGCCAGGTGTTTTCACTCAGCAAAGGATGTCTGTAAACAGGAGCAATGTGCCATGACAGGAAGATTTGGAAAAAATAGCAAACCAGTCTGCAGTGACTCTCAGTAGAATCTCACTATGAATGGATGAACTATGGAAACAGCAGTTCAAGGTGAACTTCCCGGAAAGCAGCCAGGACAGGCTTTCAAGGGGCGATCATAATTTTTTGAAAATGGCGAAAAAAGGTCAAACTTCCCAATGGCCACTACAGTCTCTATTTGCCCTGAATAAACAATGGCAAAATTGAAGAGGAACTTGCTTTTAACTGGAAGAGGAGGCCAACTGGCCAACTGGCAGTTACGCTGCAATTGTTGGATCTGCTTGCTGGAGTGCTTGCAGGTCTGCAGGTAAGTGAACACAGGTAAGTGCTGGAAATCAATACAAAAGTGTGTATTTTTGGAAAAATCCAAATACAAACTTTTTAAAAAATTCGCAATACAAAAACAGTTATCTTAAAAATAAAATAACAATTTACTCAACAAATAGACAAATGCCATAAAAAATATGGAGGTCACACTCTGCAAAAGAGACTATACACCACGTCTTGTAAGCTCACAGAGTCAAACTATTAAACAGTAATAATCTGCACATCCATAGCCCTCTACACAGGAATAGATCCTAAACTGTAACTGAGCAGCATCTCAAAACAAACAGAAAAGAGTAGCTTGAACCAAAAACCAAAGACAAAAAAACCCCCACTGTAAACGATAACGAAAGTAAAGCTCAACTAAGGCGATTTGAACCCTTCAACATCGGATGCGTTGGCGAAGACACATCACAGTCTAAAGACGGTTATTTCTAAACGGTTTGCACAATCTGAACAATTCCAACGGTTTACGAAAGCTGAGACAGTTCCTGTGAATTCACACCAGAGTGCCAAGCAGATGGATGACCACTGAGGTTTCAGCATGATTCTGGGACCAAAGGGAGCATCTGAAGGAGCAACTTCATTTAAAAAAGGTAACGCTAGATGGGATGAACTTCATGATGAATGAGGCTCTCTCTGTCTAGTTTTTACTTTGTATATTTAATAAATTTTACAATCCTTAGTAAATGAACTTTTTACTGCACTGTAATGTAAATACGTTGATGAGTTTTATTATTGTTTTGTAAATACTTAACCGTTTTAGTCCAGAATTCTACACTTCTAAATGCTGCTTTAGTTCCACTATTCTGTCACAAAACTTTTGATATGTTTAACTTGGTTCTTATGTTCAAAGTTTATTCGTTTTCAGTAAAACGTTTTAAGTGTGTGCATTCCTTTAGTTGATGTTTAATCCTTTAAAAATGTTATATCCTATTAATCCATGTTTTATGTTTTCTTTTCATTCCAGAAAACTTCAGTTTCCCTTTATTTGTGTTTGTATGTTTGTGTTTTCTTTCCACTTTATTTGTATTTGTTTGTCATTTCTATCCACTATATATGTATTTGTATGTTTGTCTCGTCAGAGTTTGTCCTGTTCGCCAAGTACGTCTTGTCGTGTGTCCCCACTCATGGCCTGCACCTTGTCGTGGTGAGTGGGCTTTCAACTAAGACAGGCCACCTGTGTTGAAAAGCTTGTTATATGTGTTGTGTTATTAAAGGTAGGAGAAAGCTCACACAGCATTCATTTTTCTAAGTTTTATTTGAATATCAGAAACAAAGTCAGAACCAAGGTCAAAATAGTTTTGGATTTGTCATTATAATTTAGTTTTAGTTAGTTATGACATTTTATTTTCCATTACAGTTTAGTTTTAATTAGTTTTAGACAGGCTCTCTAGTTTTTATTTTGTTTTGATTTTTGCAACAAGGCTTAGTTTTAGTTTAGTTTTAGTTTAGTTTCAGTTTAGTTTTAGTTTTTTCATACCTTATTAACCAGGTGCAGGATTCAAAAAGGTCAGAGTAAATATTTTGTCAAACTGTTTATTTCCCAGTCCAACATAGTGCTCACTGCTCAGTCAACGCTGATACTGAACTGTTGGCTGCTGCCTTAAACACATGAAAATAATATAAACTTAATATAAAAAATATAAACATAAATTATATAAAATATTGTTAACATAAATTACATAGAAATAATATTAACATAAATGATTAAAAAAACAATATAATATGAGCTTCAATCAATAAAAACTTGGACTCTGTAACAATAAAGTCAGACTCAAATACAATAAAAACTTGGACTATGTAACAATTAAACTATTACAGATGCTCTGATTCATTGCTCCACTACAGTTCATCGCAGCACAGCGCACAGCCAGTCAGTGCAGTAAACAAGCACGTCCCTATACACCTCTATGATGGTGCTGTACGGCACTGACAACTGCCGAAAACTGTCTAAAATTGGTTTGGAAAATGTGTCGGATTAATCAAAATCCTAAAGGCTATTAATATTGTCAAAAACTATAACTAAGGGAATTTTGTCTATCATTTTAGTTAGTTTCAGTTAGTTTTGTGAACACAAGATACAGTTTTAGTTTACTTATCGTTTTTATTTTATTTTCTAGTTTTTATTAGTTTGAGTGAACTGCAATGTATTTTAAACTTTAGTTTCATTTTAGTTAACTATTATAACCTTGGTCAGAAACAACAGTCAACAACAGCTAAACTAACAGACACATGGTGAAGAAAGTGAGAAGCTGTAGTTTGATACCAAGTACCATAAATGATTTGTAAACATCATGGCTACATAACTACTATTTTAATTTCATATGTTGTAATTATGGGATATATTGTATTATTCTGTAATACATAATTAACCTCTATATTTAACCCTTAAAGTCACAAGACTATTGTAAATTAAACATTGTAATATTTCTGAGTCCAGTCAGCAACAAAAAGTTGGAAGGTCAATATGTGAAAAACTAAGCTTGATAAGTTTGGATGAAAACATCTTGAAATGTAATTATTTGCATTGAGTCACAGTTTCTGCTGCCATCTGCTGGTCAGTTTTTTGATAGCGCATCAAGCAGGTGCAGTCTGAAGTGAAGCACAGACCAGCGACTGGGCGGGAATCATGTAGCAGCAAAAATCTGAAGAAATATCATGTTAGAGACTTTCTGTTCTTTGGATCAAACATGCCTTTGATCAACACTTTCGTTGCTTTTTTTATCTTGTGGTGTTCATGTGTTTTTTTTTTTTTTGTTTTGTTTTTTTACTTAATACAGAGCAGTGCCTGATTTAGTCAAAGACAACACTTGTTAAGTAACATGAATTGTTTCTTTCTTGTCATTTGATAGGATTGTGTGTTTGAATGAAACTGATTTGTTTTATTATCACTTACTGGCAGTTGTCTCTTTTTATCTTTGAAGTGTGTATGTCAACTAGATTTAATTTATCCAACGTTATTAAAGTGTAGCAGATCATGAGAGTTTGGATTAAAATTTCTGGATAATTAGATGAAACCTTTTGAACAACTGGACCTTGATTTTCACCAGAACCATTTTCAGTTGCAGAGCAAATCTCCAATCTGCTTTAAAACAGAAGCATCACATGAGCTACTCACAGTCAACTTTATGATTATGTTTCTGTGTGTTTTTACAGAAGCTTCTCTAAGAGTCAGACTTCATGGCCAACCACTGACAACATGGAGGATTCGTTCCCAGAAGAGATTTACAATCTTTAGCAGGAAGAAAGTGTGAAAATTACAATATCAGGTTGGCTTTAGACATCACTGAATATCAAAACCTAATCAAAGATGATGAATTCCTTCTGTTCCTAGATTTCTACAAGGCCTTTGATTCAGTAGAGCATCTTTTTTATCATGTTGGGACTTGAACACTTTGGCTTTGAATCCAAATTTAGAAATTTTATAAGAGGTCTGTATCAAGATATTAGCAGTTGTGTCATATTGCCAAATGGCACTACTCCCAGTTTTAAGGTAACTGTAGGGAACCCAAAAGGATCTCACCATATTTATTTATATTAGCTGCTGAAATGCCAGCAACTCACCTTAAAAATGGTTGTGACATTAAGAAAAAAAATGTGTTAGGTATGGATATTATCATAAGCCAGTTAGCATATGACACTACCATTTTCTTGAAAGACAAAAATCAGATTCCTTTAACTATAAAAAAATAAAATAGTTCTCCAATGCTTCTGGGTTAACTTTAAAGTTGTGACAATATGAAATATTTGCCTTATATGACTCACCACTCCAGGATATTTGTAACATTTCCATCAGATCAGAAATCAAATACCTGGAAATTTACCTCACCAAGGACCCAAATCTAAACCAATAGCTGAACATGGAAAACAAACTATAAGAATGTGTAGCAAAGTTGCATATATGGCTCCAAAAAGATTTATCAATTCTAGGCTGGATTTATCTGACTAAGATTTAAAGCTCATACATATGTATTTACCCAGTTTATTCTATTGTCATCCCAAGCAAATTAATTAAATCAATTAATCAAATCAATATGACTTTTCTCTGGAGGATAAAAGATAGAGGCCTCAAAGTTATTGAGTTTGATTGTCTTAATGGGACATCTCTGCCAGCCAAAACTGTTTTTTGTCTTGTTAATGTTATTCCAAAACCTTTCTTGCTAATAGCTAAAGAGGTGATTATTCACTCCAACTCAATATGCAGATTACCAAGCTTTCTTATAGGTGATTTACTTTTTTTGACAAAAAATGTAAAAAAAAGTCCATTAGAAAAATACTAACTGATGAGCTTTATTCAAAACAGCACAGTAGAACCCAAGATCTTTCAGATTATAACTCGGTTAAGGTTAAAAAGTTAAGAACAGATTATTTTAAGTATCCCATACTTCCGAAATCCAAGGAAATTCATTTTAAAGTTATCAACAACATATTTCCTTCAAGTGAATTTTTAAGACTAAGATTTAATTTTGATAGAAATGAATGTATCTTTTGTAAAAATGAAGTGGGAACCACGTCATATTTTTTAATGAATGTAAATGTGTTCAAAACTTTTGGTCCCAGATCCAGCTATGGTTGGAGAGAAAGAATATACCAATTAAATCAGAATCACATGTAGATATTTTATATGGAATGGTTTTGGAAAACGAATCAGACAACTTGCTGGTTAATGTAATCCTTATATTGGCAAAACATTACATACATAACTCTAAAACTTTCAAGTCCCCGCCTGCATTTAAAGGTTTTATTAATGAGTTTAAAATGTATTATAAATCTATAAAACTTATGAAATCGACAAATGCAATAGAGCTTCTAAATCAAATACAAAATTATGATTTAATTGACCCTTGACCCTAAAATAAATAAATGTATTTTATTTTTTCCCCCCTTAATCAATTTATTTATTTATTGACTATACACTGTTCTGTGTAATGTTTGTTTAATGTTACTTTTCCTACTCAACCGAATGTACACAATGTGGTTGGATATGAACTGTTATGTGCCTTACAGTTTGTAACTAAAAATATATCAAAAAAAAAAAGAAAGAAAGAACAAGATGTAAAAAGAAACTATCAACAGAATTAAAATACATGAATTGGATACAATAAAAAAAGATTACTCAGCACTTCAATAGAATTTGACACATTTTTACTAAAAGAAACAAGTAATATATGTGATTTACTATGAGAGATTAAAGTTGTATTTCTTAAAAATAGATTTGAAAAAATCGAATTTGTAAAATAGATCAAAACCAGTGAAAAGCTTGACAAAGAGAGTAGGTTTTGAGTTTGCTTTTGAATTTTTTTTGCCTCAGAGAGTCTATTTAATTCAACAGGGTTTGCAGATTGAAATACACACTGAAACATTAAACACTGATCTGGGATACCCATGCTATAGTCCAGGGATGGAAATACAAAGCAAAACTAAGGTGTAACACATGTATGTCTTGTAATAAATTGGTTTTTATGTGATGACGCAGGACACCAGAGAAAGTTATGAAATCATTTATTCCCAGCACATGTGGTTGTGTACATCTCCAGCATACGATACTGTGCACATGAGAAGCATCATTGACATTAGGCTGTACATGAAGGTGGTCACCTCTCCTGCTTGCACTCACACACACAGTCAAACATACACACAGACGGCTGGATCAGGCCTTCAGGGGACCAAAACTTGGTATCATATCTGCTCTATTACTCACTAATTCTTTGAGTCTATGAACACAGTTACTTTGCCTTGTAAACATCACAAGAGCTACAGTCCTGGCTCTGGCGCGCAGCAAGACGAGAACAGACACCTTTTAGTCTTTTAAATCAGTTCTTTGTTCTCTTTCTTGTAGGTGGTGAATAAGAGGTTGTGGCTGTAGGACTACGGACTACACATCGAGCTTGAGCTTTGTGATTTTCAGTGCAGACTTGGTCTCTAACATCTGGAAAATAAGGAGATTATCCTTCCTTTTTTCCATCTTCCACATGCTCTTTACTGTACGTCAAGCTAAACAGTTACATACCAACATAAAAAAAAGGTTGACGATTACTGACATAATTAAGGAACTAAAAAACAATACACATGCACACACACACCATCTGACACAAAGTTGTGCAGACTGCACTTTTGACATTGTCAGATATCGTGCACCAAAATAAAAAGAAGAGAAAAACGATAGGGACTCCCAAGACCTGTGTGAGACTTTCCTCTAACTTCTCAAAGTGATGGCGCTGGAAACACACACCTTGCACTTCATCTGTTAAATTACATTAAACACGACATTTTGAAGATGGAGGTGGAGCTGCCATGATTTTCTAGTCCACAGTTTAAGACTATTAAAACCAGGCTTTACATTACTACCAGCCTGCTGTGTGGTGGGTTGTTTCTTGCAAAGCAGATCCTGGAATGAAGGGTTGATTAATGTACATGCAGAGCACAAGCAACTCCAGTAGATGAGGGTTCAATTTGCCATCTAATCAGTTTGTTTGTCAACACTTCTAGCCACCACGATGAACAAGGCCATCATGAGGCTTTAACCTCAGATATGGCCTTTCTATCTGAAACCTGTTTGGTCCACGTTAGAGTAAGTTTTTGGATAAGCGATCCTGCTCCATTTTTCAGTTGCTTTCAGAGGTGTGTTCCTCTTTTTTGACTTTTATGGCGAAATTCCCAGAAGAGTCTCAAAAATCAGCAATACTACAGTCTGAAAGTCGAACCGATAGCAAAGGAGTCAAAGATGAGGTGCATGTGTGCTGTGTTTGTGAATGTGAGCAAAAGATCAGGAGTTAAAAAAGCCAATATGGCACCAGAAACAAGGAAATACAATGAGAGCAACAAACACAGCTGATCCATAAATAAAGCATGAACTAATAACGGTAAAAAGTGCAGGCCAAACAGGATGCACAGGAGACAGAGAGATATGGCTGGACTCTAAATGAGTTTATGAAATCAGTCTGTTGGACAAATTCCAAGAAAACAAAATCAAAATGTCAACTTCCACAAAATTTGTCCCGATATTTCAGGGGTTTCCGAGCTCAGCCGTTCAATAAATGGTTTATTAAGACAACCCTCGCTGAGAATGTTACACAAGCAGAGTAAGATGGGTTTCTCCCTCAAGCAGGTTAGTATGTTGAGATTGCATGCTGTTCAGCAGTACAGGTTATCAAATACTGGCCTAGTGCTGGTTGTGCGCGTTGTGTGGGAAGGGCAACGAGCAGAAAGGAAAGTCTGCTTTCTTTTTTATTTCTTTAAGCCACAACACCTCTCCTCTCCCTCCTGGGGCCTCCCCCCCTCCCTTCACCCGCGGAAACCATATAAAAGACAAAAAATAAAATAGTAAAATCAAAATACATACAACATCATTATAGTTCCTCCACATCCCCCTCCAGTCTCTCCTCTTTGAACTTAACTCCTCTCTTAATAGTGTTTTCAATATGAAACAGTGGACACACCCATGTCAGATTCTAACATTTACATGATTTTTTTAGCACAGTCTCTCTGCTTTCCATCCAGCGAGCGCTTCAGAGAGAACTGGAGTGGAAGTTTGAGGAAAGAGTGGAGGCAGGCAAGGGAGGGACGGAGAGGAGGCTTCAGCTCCAAAACAGAGGGTGGAGTATTAGTGATGCCATCTGTCCTCCACACTACTTCAGGATTAGATGGAGTCCTTCGCTCAGTTCATCTGGAGAGGGAGACAAGTGCAGCGAGCAAAGAAGAACATTAAATCCCTGTCAAACGGGGGGAATCTACTTGGACGAATTTCAAGGCAAACATGGATACCAGAGCATCGTGTGCTCACCTTTGACAGTGCAGATCAAAAAACAGCTCTCGTCAGGGAAGTTGTAAACCATCTGCAAAAGACCAAACAGACGAGCTGAAACACAGCAGCATAAACAGACGGATGTACATTGAAAGAGCTGGGCATGTAAATGTCATGCAAATAAGTGACTTGCACACACAATAGAGCTGTTGTTCCTGCACACTAAACAGTGTCGCACTGCTAACTTCTTCCTCTCTACACAGTGAAGGAGTCTCAACGCTTGTTCTGAAATTTATTCCTGATGCATTTCTGCATGACTGATACTGAACTATGAAGCTAACATTGAAATCAATAACTGAGGGTAAAACAGATCACAGAACATCAGAGTTTCCCGTGTCCCCCACATTCTCCTTCTATCATTTGATGGATTTCTTTGAACAAAGAGCCCTCTACTGGTCAGAGTGTTTTTCAGATTTAAACTCCGCTTTCAGCTTTTGAATAGGACAGCTTCAGAGAGAGACAGAGACAGAAATTGTGGTAATATGGGAAGACAGACACCAAATCAATCCTATGACCAGTGGGACAAGGACCACAGCCTCTATAGAGTGACTGCCTGCCCTGCTCACTGAGTAGTGCTTGCGTCAGAGATTTCAAAGTATTTATGATGAACAGACTGGAAAAGTGCCTATATGTTGCTTGTGTGTGTGTGTGTGTGTGTGTGTGTACATACCTGGTCACTGAGCAGGATGTGTATGCCTGTGGGACCCTGTCTGTACACCTGGTTGATCTTCCCCAGTGGAAGGCTGCACACACTCGCCATCTTGCGGATGAGTTCTGCAGCTGTGAGCTCCTCTAAGTACAGCGCATGATATACTACATACACACATACACACACACACACACACAGATCAAACACTCCTGTTAAACACCACACACTGCAAACAGTGCAGACTAAAATCAACCATAGTTTTTGCCTTTCAATCTGTTTACCTTGTAAATTTGAGGAAACGCTGTGTTCTCCATTTTCATTGGTGCTGTGTCTCTCCAGCAGGGGGCTCTGTCGAGGAGACTCCTGACAAACGTACACAGTCAACCTGGGACGCACTGACCTGCACACATAGATCATGATTAAGGCTAAGAAACAATTCTAGAGGTTGCTTTCTCTCTCTCTCTCTCTCTCTCTCACACACACACACACACACACACACACACCTGGATTTAAGTGCATTGAAGAGTCTGATCCCATCTGCTGGCCCACATATCTGGACCAGGTCGTCCCTGGTTAGCTTCAACAAATCAGAACCTGTGTAACAAATGAGCCAAAAAGTCACTTTTGCCGTAGCTGTTACAAGATCACAGCCATGCCTCAATGTGTGTGTGCATGTGTGTGTGTACCTGAGAAGTGAGAGAATAGCCGTGTGTAGGAGTTGAAGCGGTTTTTCAGGAGCCACTTTTGTGCGTCCTGTATGGAGGCAGTGGGGCTCAGCTGCTGCACATGGAGACACAGACACACGGGACATCAACATCAGCTTCCTCACATAGATATGACTATTTAATCTTCACTAGACAGGAGACTGGTAGAAAGAGCAGATCTACATTAAGGTATCACTAACTGTTTGTGAACTCTGAAGAAACCTTAATGTTAATACTTCAAATTTTCATGCTTATCTGACCATTGGCCAAAATCTATATACATTTTGGTTCATGGTAACACAGAGAAAACCAGAGAGAAATTCCCTTGAACAAATTTAACCAGTGAATTAAATACTGACAAGTCCCTAAAACTATTAAAGGGGACATATCATGCTTGTTTCTCCTTTTCACTATGCCAGACTAGGATGCCTGTAAAGCATTTCTGCCCTCAGTACAAGTCATTTAGTTCCTTCATTTCCCCACAATAGCGTTCTCAATATCCTCATTTTAGGCCATTCTGAAGATCTCGTTGAAACGCTCCGTTTCGAGAATGACCTCCAGTAACCTCGCAACGTCACAGCCCTTTGTGCTCTGATTGGTCAGTTCTATCAGAGGGGCGGAGGGTGTAGAGCCAGGGGGCGGTTTTTGCAGCATGGCAGTATTTACAAAATCGCCACATTGAATGGAGCAGACCGAGCGAGTTTGCTGTTTGCCAAAACTTCACCGTAAGGCATTGATAGCACTAATAAAAAGGCAGAGTGTAGGATACGTCCTTTGTATTGGACCCCGAGTCAGACCAGGACGGTTCTGCAGCTCAGGAGGAAGAAAATCCACCTCAACACAGATCATCTCAGGACGCTTCAGTGTGGTGAGTCAAACCGGTACTGTAACATGTAGAGTTTATACGTGGAAATATAGGCAGACTACACCAATAAACTATTTCTATAACAGGGCTCCATCCTGCTCCTTCACTTTTTACTGTCTGTTTTATCCATCATGCTGAAAGTGTAGTCTAAAGATCACCTCTACCGTCAGTTCGTCGCTATGTTAGCACTCAGTCAAGTTAGCCAGAGCTAGTAGGGAGCTCTATTTATACTCTGCTCTTGGTGGGTGTATCCCTCGGTGGCCATTGTGTGACTAACTGACTTCACAGAGGAGGAGCTGCTTTATCAGATTACTCCAATAAAAAGAAAGGATCCTCATGTCGTCATGAAGGTCGAAATCTCGAAGCCAAATGTCAATGACCTATTTTCAGAGGCATCAAATCTCGTTCTAGGATATCAGAAAAAATACAATATCTCATTTTTTGAAAATTCAGGGGGTGAAAGGTCTTGTTTTAAAATTTATTATATTATATGTAAGTATTAAATCAGGGATCAGCATGATATGTCCCCTTTAAGTCATCTCATAACAGTAACACACAAAGCCTGTTGGCTGACTGCAACCCAACAGTTTTATCATGTAGGTATATAATATTTGGTATTAAGAGAAATATCTTGTATCTATAAATTTAAAATATTTTTACAGCAACATAATAAAAGATATCTTCAAATGTAATGACTAGTATCTGAATTTTTGGAAACTGTGGGATTTTATACTAATGTATCAGTGAAACAATAAATATTACCATGATGCAGTAATGCTTCAGACCATCAGAAAGCCTGCTACAAGCTCTACAAGCCACCAGAGGACGCTGTGTCCTCTTTGTGTGAAGCCTCAGGGCTTTCAGTCTTTTTCAACAAAAACAAAGACAAAACTCAATAAAGCTTCATTCACCTGTAACTATTTAGCACTAGATGTAACCAATGACATTTGTAGCTCATAGTGTCACAAAATCACTCAGTGGAACAACACAGCTGAGTCCATATTCAAGTTTAAAGCTGAGTCATTCACTAAACACAATTAGCATGACAGTAGAGCCCAGTGGCCTTTGCTCTTTTCAAAATGCTTGTGAGGGAATACTGTAACTCTCCTTCTTTCAGAAAAGGAGAGTGGACTTACCTCCGAGTTGCCATGGCTGCCAGGGTCTGCCTGGTGATTGGGTGAGGACGAATCACTGCGACACAGGAGACAACAATGAAGAGAGGTGAGACCAACAGAGACTACAGTGAAAAGGGAGAACAAACACATGCACAGAGAAATGTGTGTGTGTGTGTGTGTTACCTGTCTGGTACTGAGGAGGTTGTGTAGGTGGAGAGCGGGGCTGAGCTGAATGAGGGAGTAGCTGCCTGGTTGGTGCTGACGTAGGCGTTATCTGGCCATGGGGAGCACTTTAAAGAGACACACAGGAAAACAAAAGTTAGACCTACAGGGGGATTTCACTCTGCTGGCCAACGTCAACTATCGTGGAACAAATGCTGAAGAGTAAAGAAAAGAGAAAGAATCAGGAAGTTAGCTTTGCATCTTCTCCCACCCAAACAAGATAAATACTTCACAATGAAGGACCAAAGGATCAACAAGCCAGATTGTAGCCAGGGGTCTGCAGAAAGGCTTAGAGAGTCTATGGACAGATCGGTAAAGGGAAGAGGCGTGGTTTACTAGGACGAATAGAGAGCAGGGTTCTTACACTGCCTCTCTTGGCCAGGGAGTCGCCACAGTCGGCGGGAAGTGTCCGCTTGCTGGACTTTTTCAGCTCGTGGTCACCCGCATCCTCTATGATGGGTTCAAGTCTTGTCTGCATGAACAGACACAGAGTAGAGGTTAAGCAACCACAGAAAAATACACAAACACAAGCTCAACCTGCAGGAACACACTCCACCTAGGGCTGAACGACTTTGGAAAATAATCTAATTATGATTTTTTTGGACCAACATTGCTATTGCAATTCAGCATGCAATTTTATTTTAATATTATTATTATTATTATTTTTATTCATTCATTCATTTATTTATTTATTTATTTATTGGGGGTGGGGGGTGGGGGGGTTATCTTCTTCCTAATTCACTAAACACAAGCAATAAATCATTCTGTAGTATGGCCAACATGACAAAGAATACTGTAACATACAAACAATTCTGTCCTATAGGCAAGGCTTACATGTTATGATGAAATGATATGAATAACATCGTTATTTAACTATTGCAATCACATTAGAATATTGACTGATTGATTTAACTTAAAGCCTTGTAGACATGTGATATATTTATCGTTAATTACCCTAAACACAATCACAGAAAGATACAAAGCACTGCAGAACAGGCCTGGTATGAACTATAATATGAAAAAAGAAATCCCACATTAAATAAAGAGCAGAAATTTAAATAAGACCAAATCTCTGGCTCAACCACTAAATCTCAACAAATGGAATGCACTGTTTTATAAAAAGAAAAAGAATTGTGTGAGTGAACTGAGTGAATATAAATATTTAATGTATAAAAATCTAAAAACACAAACTAAACTACAAAACTGTAAGTAAAATTAGTTTCAGCTAAACCACTGACATATGGGAACGATTGCATTTTTATATGCACTTCTTAAATGCAGCCTTTGCGATTTGACAATTGCATTCTATTACACTGAGATGTCTGTTTAAATTTGATTAATTGTTCAGCCCTAGCTCCATCACGAAGTGGAAGACCCAAGGGCGGTCTCAGTGTGGCAGAAAAGTTTGTAAAATACAAGCCTTATGCTTGGACAGTGACTTCTGGTGGGATTATACATTGGATACAGAGAAAACATGGTGAATGTATTCAGTGAAGACAGACCTTGATCAAAGGACCTCTATTTTGTACTGAGAAGCTGTTCAAAATCTTCGGGATTTTCTATTGTGTTTATTCTGGATCTAAAACTGAGGCCTTATTCACCAATTTCTGGCAGGTGAAATGGTTTAAGTGTCAAATCATGAAACAAATACTGTATACTGATGTGTCTATGATGGTCAGAATGGTGAGCATATTAGCTGTGTATGTTTGAGCTAAGGCAGCTTAAAGTGTGTAAAAAACTTTCAACACATTTCTTCATCTAAAAAATGAGCTGCATCCCATTCACCAGTGCATCTCACACATGGGTATAAAATGCACTAATATTTTATTGTGCCACCATATTTTACCCAGAGGATGGCGCTATATTGAGCAAGAGGCTGCTTTGCCACACACATGCTGGATATGAAGCATATGCAGAATGTGGTTCTGATGTTTTCTCCTCATTAGGCCCTACTCATACATTTAACTAAAAATATAAGATAAGATAAGTTTGTAATTGGGGGAGCTACACATCTGCAAAGAAGATTCTTACTGCTGAATGCAAAGGAGGGTCTCCATTCCAGGACAGTTCAAACCTTTTCTCTCAGAAAGACCCAAAAATATAAACCGGCTCAATTGCAGAGATTTGCTCATCTTTCCTTTTTTACATTCTCCTATGTTTAAGTTATCCAGGCAAAAATAAAGTATTTGAAGGAATAAATACAAACTATTTAAGTTTCAGCTTTACAGTTTTGAAATGAAAATGAGAGTATTAGAGTCCATACAGTGTTAATACATGTTTTAGCATGTTGGACAGTTACTGCTCTTGATCACTCAACAGCAGCTCTATACTGACCTCTGACAGGATTGTGGTGTCATAAGAAGGCTGGTACTTTTCCTTCTCTTGAGGTGTGCGTTTCTCCATCTTCTCCCTGTCTGTCTTCTGCTTACGGTCCGCCCCCTTTGGCTGGACAGGGAGCAGAGAAGAAGAAGAAGAAGAAGAAAAAGAGGTTTATTGAGCCGACATGAAGGCTGGTGTATAAACCTCCTCCTTTTCGTGTGTGTGTGTACCTTAAAGACTTTGATTTGGCAGGAGGCAGAGTGGAGGTGCTCTGTGTACTCTCCTCCCTCTCCCTGGGCGAACGTGTCAACCTGGATCCTGAAGGGGACGCCCTTCTCTCCACCGTGCTTTCTGGGAGTGAACTCTGTGCTGATGCAGTGCACCTGCAGACAAGAGTGTGTGCGTTATCAAAAAGTGTGTCTGATGTGGAAATTTAGAGGCACGCCCAAACAGATGGCACAAAGAGAAGCTGGTGGGTGTGTGCCTGTGTGTGTGTGTAATACCTGTACAAAAACAGAGGTCCTTTTGTTCAAGTCCCACAGGAACTCTGCTGCGTTCAGCTGGGAGGGGTGTGTCTTTGGCTCAACAATGCCCACTGACATGGGAATATCTGTCACACACAACACAAACCCTGATATTTAAACCTGAAATCTCACACACACACACACAGGACAACAGACATGTACATCACATGCCAGGCAACATTACCGATGTCAAGGAGACGGTCGCCTGGACGGTTCCACTTCCAGCCCTCCAGCTGCTGGTGCTCTGTGTACTGCAGCCGGCGGTCATGAAACACCACTCGCACTATGCTCTACACAAACACAAACACAGGTATCATTGCTACATGTGCTCCTCAGATGGTCCCAACTCTCTACTTGGCAAATGGCTTGTCTGGTTGGTGTGTGTTTCAGAGCTTTAAGTGCATAAACACTTAGTAGAGTGATCTGTTATTGTACAAAACCACTGCAGGTCATCTGATAAAAAACAGGGAGACAGGATCACAACCAAACATGACAAGAGAGATTTCCTGTGAGCTGCATTATGTGAGTTAATAAAAAGCTTCCCTGCTTTGTCAAGGATAGAAGCCAGGTTCAGATTTTTTAATGTGCCTCCAGATTAGTTTGCACAGCTTGAAGCTTATTATTGTGATTTTAACTGCACATGTACAAACAGTGACACATAAGATGTTCCCCTGTACAGCTGTGAGGATCCTCTTACCTTCACCATCTTGTTGTTGAGCTCTGGCAGCTCCCCTGGATTCCTGTTGTCTAACATACGGACCTCGTAAGACTGGCCTGTGAGAGACGATGAAGGAGGTGCAGAGAGGGGGAGGATTAATAAAAAAAAGGAGTTATGACAGAGAATGAGTAAAACCACAACAAGACAGTGGTATGAATGCTTCATGTCCCGGTTGTGTTGGGATCAAAGAATTTGAGTCGTCTTGAGAACTAGAGCTCAGTGGGTTTCCATCTAGTAAAAAACAAACAAACTTCTAATCAAAGGGTGGTCTTTGTTGAGGTATACAAAAAAAAACATGGAGGAAAATGTGACTTGAAACTATTCGTCTGTCTTTCAAAAATGTTGGCTGTGGATTCTCACTGTGCAACAAGTTCACAGACGGATGATTCAGAAATCATCACAAGATCTCTGTTTCATGTTGCCCTCACCTTCTCTGCATCATAATTTCAATCCTTCTACAGCTCTCATGAGACATTTTTGATCATGGAAAAGGATCCCTGTCTTAGAATACAAACTTTTTACTGTGTTTCAGTCTTTTTCAGAATTTGAGAGTAGCAGATATTCTGATTATGTGATGGGAATAACACAGGGTGAGCTTCTAAGAATGAAATTTGTAGAGTTTTCAGATTGGTTCAGATTTTTTTCTTTTCTGACTGATGTTTCATCACTGCAGTTACATTTTGTTTAAAGGACTTATAATGTGTATGATAAAACAAACTACTGTCCTTTTTAGGTAAGCCAAACACCAATCAGGGTCCCTCCATCCCACTGACACAGCAGATACTCGCAAACCATCATATCTGTCCTCATATCAAACCAACAGACCTGGATACGAAGAGAAAGCTGCGTCTACTCTGCCATACAGGGAATATTTTGTTCTTCTTATTTACAGACCAAAGCTTGTGTATAAAATCCATAATATGTATGTTACAGGGTATATGCTGATATCCTGGGGTTAAATTCAATACCTTTTTAAGACTTTTTAAAAAACCTTTCAAAAAGTCTTAAGACCTTATCGTGACAATAAGCTGTTGTTAGCAACAGATCTCTGACAGCTGTAGTTTGCATTTTAACATAAATTGGGTAAACTGAGAAGGAATAAAGCTTGAAAGAATAAATGAAACTAAAGGTAGGTTAATTGACATTAACATTCTCACAAAAAGTAACAGTGGTTATTCAAGGCCAACTTGCAGAAAAAACAAAGAAGAATTTATTTCATCATTGTCAAAACTTAGGACATGTGCTTAAGATGGTGTGATTTGCTTTGTATCAGCGCTACAAACTGACGGCTACTAAACTGACGGCTACTAAACTACTCTACAAATGGAGTTTGTTGTCACATTAGCCTACAGATATGTTGGGCTGCTAGCACTACACATAGCTGGCTTCCTCACAAAATTACAACTTTACTTGTTGTCACGTTTCAAACAACAGCGCTATGTAACTGTATTGGTAAATACCTTATCTCATCGCGTTGCATTCAGTAAAAAGGTGATTTGAACAAAGGAAATTTGTTCCAAAACAACTGAGATCAGGGGAAGCTATCTCTAAATCGTAGGAATCCAAGGTCTCAGGTCATCAAAAGTACTGAGAAATTATATCTATTTAATATTTTCAGATGCTAAAGCTTTTCTAGAGCCTCACGCTGGTCTGTGATGGGTGTGATGAGCAGAATGATCGTCCAATCACCAGGTGTGGTTATTTTTGAAGGTTCAGACCCTGAAAACATTTTCCAACCAGATGGACTTTTTCATATTTGGAACTGTCTTGAACACCAATAAAATGTAATACCTCATAACATTAGGGTTAAGACTTTTTAATACTTTTTAAGGGCCTTCATTTTTTCCCCCAACTGATTTATCAACTTTTAATACTTTTTAAGACCCCGCAGACACCCTGTGTTAATATGTAATAATAATGAACATGTTAATTCTGTTTCCTTTTTGCCATCAAGTAACTTAAATACTAATTTGTACCAGTGTTATGTAAAAAAGAAAAACCCCACACTGTTTGTTCTTCAAACACCAAGGTCAAAAGAGGCCACTATTCACATCATCACTAGTTTCATTTGAGTAATTAAACGAATGGGCAGCAGGTTAATGTGGCTGTTGGCTGATGGCTGCCATATCATGTGTGCAATGTACTGCAGCAGTGTCTTCATGAGTTGTTTCAGGAGGCCAGAAGAAGCTCAAAATCTGATCTGACAATAACAAAAACTGGTGTCACACCTTGGTTCAGGTATGTGAGCGTCTCGTCGTGCAGCTTGACAGCAGGTGAGGTGGCGGCACACAGCACATACTGGAATGGGGGATTTTTGGTCTCGTTCTCAGGAGGAAGGCTGCTGTCCTCCTGCTTAAAGATGGGCAGAGCCAGCACATCGCTGAGAGGGACAGAGGAGAGAAACACAGAGAGAGAGAACATTAGCATGGAAAAAAAAGCACGAGAGTACAATCATTCACGTACAGCACCAGCAGCGTGAACATTTTTTTCCGAGAACAGCTCAAGTGATGGATTTCATTGCTGTCGTTAAACTGCCTAGTTTTTTTTTTTTTTAGTAGAAAAATCTCAGCTTTTATTGGCTTGCCCAAACTGTGAGGGATTGAAACAATCACCGTGACCTCCCTGAAGGCAAACACAAATTGCTTCTTTATTCTTTAAAAGTGGTTGTTCTCGTTTTCCAACTGCAATTATCGCTGAAACACATCAAATGGGTTTGGGCCATTTAAACTGTTGCATGCTGCAGAGCGGGGAGAATGAGATTATTAACAGGATTGGCTTATTTTAGAATAAGTGATGATAGCTCTCGATCAAATGGCTCTTTTATTATGTATGCATGAAGCTGCAGAGGGATGAATGAACAAAACGACCTGATAGCCTAAGCTCCTAACACACATGCTCACACACACACACACACACACACACACACACACACACACACACACACACACACACACACACACATAATATCTCTCACACTTGGCAGCCTCTCTGGACAGGCAACCCGTCCTTAGCTCACCCTGACAAATGCTGTGGGAGTGTCAATGGGTGCACGGTGTGTGTTTTCATGTGGCTGTGGATAAAGGAGTTTCTCAGTGATACAAAGAAATGCAGATTATAGCATCAAATTACCATATTCTAAACTTTTAAATATGTCATTGTGCTGTTTATAACCTGACCCAAACTTCAATGAAAGAGAAATGCTTAATAATTTTCAGAAAACCATTCACCAACCCCCTCCCATATCAACTATATTTGTGAAAAGCAGCTTGCTAGATTCTCACACTCACATTTGCAAGCAAGATTATTTTTCCTGCACACTATGCCAACCTGGGTGCTGCAGCCCTGCTTACCCCACTGCCCAGGAAAACTACATCTGCCTCCTGAAACCCGAGGAGCTGGTTCCACTAACACACCGAGACATTCTGTTCCTACCAGCTACCGAGTGAAAACCTGACCCGTAACTCACCCCAACGCCACAGATAGAAGGACATCCACAACTCCTCCTGGACACACAGATACACAGACACACACACACTCACTATCCTGTTTGCACTAATTAATTTCTCTTCACAGCCCATCACTTGTGAAACGATAAACCTGCTGACACTCTTGCGTCTCACACGCGGAGATAAATGCATGCCTGGAGGCAGATGGCTGCAGAGGCCGCTGATAAGACTGATGTGTGTCCTGAGAGCTGCTTGCCTTTGCCACACAAATATCATCACCTCCCATAACCTGTTACATAACACAGTGCACACATACCAGGTGGTTTACAACAATGCCACATGGATTCCAGCTCAGACCTTTTCAGGCTTTTTAAGATACACAGACAGGAAATGTCTCCATCCTCCATAGACACATTACCAACAGGTGACTAATAATGTTTCCCTGAATCATAAGACCCCGGCAGTGCTGGAAACCCCTGACTCTGATTTAAAACCTGCTTCAAGGAAGCTTTTACTGATTATAAAACAGTCTAAATGTAACACAGATTCATCTGGATGTTAAACAAAAGTGAAACAGATGATCAGCTGGTTGATTTTAATGCCCATCACCTGGTCAGATTCCAATGAAGCGACTCACTGCTTGCAGGGCCAGCACCTATGCTGACAATAACTTTCAAAGTTTGTGGTATGTTGAGTAAAACTGAGGCAGGGGGAGGTTTTTCCAATAGAGAAAACATACATAAGCAAGAAAGGATCAGTGCTGAGACAAGAGGTAATGTTCTGCCCATGAGTTCCTCCCTATCAAGCAAAAGTTCATCATAGTTCCTTTTATAAACAGGTGAAGAGTTTGTCCAAGGAACTCAAGCTTTTCCTACACTTACTGCTAAGTATCAGAGACTGCTAGAGATTCATGTAACTGAGGGGCTTGTAAATTCAGTTTCAATGAAACAGCGGTGCAGTTGCTGGTAATTCAGAAAAAGTATTAATCTCAGTGTTGAAAAGTTCCTGGAATAGGAACAAGTTTCCAAAATGGGGGTTAAAGCGCCTTCAAAGTGACATTACTGGCCGTAGATGCAGCTTTGGTGAAGTTCTGTTGTGTGAAACAGAAGATTTGTGAGTGTGTTGATTTTTTTTTATTTTTGTCTCAGAAAAGTGCACCCAGAGCCAACTTAGAATCTTTCTGATATCTAACATGAAATACACTGCAGTTGTGTCAGATATTGCACATGCGGACAGAGCTGTGTATAATATTGTTGAACAGGTTTTTAAGCAACTTTTTACAACCTATGAAAGTGATTCCAAATGATCTGCAATGATTTACAGTTTTGTTAAAGGCCTAAGAAGACCACCAGTTGGTATTTCATGTCTGCGTAAGTACGTGATTATCCATTCTTTCATTTAAGTAAGGGATAAAAATGTGTTTCTCCAGCTGTTCTAAGGGAGCAAATTATACCTCCATCTTATTTAACCCTATAAACACTTTTTCTAATCAAAGAATACTTTTCAAATAAAACTTTACTTTTCACCTTGGGTGTAACACCAAGGCCCTTGTTTCCCCTCACCACCCATGTTGAGAAACAATACCACACATCTGTTCTGATAAACCTGCCAGTCATAGGGGCCAACATGGCCTTTCTTACAGACTTCCTGTTATCATGAAAAGTACACAAACTCCCGCAAGTGACACACGTCTCCAAATCTCACTGTATCACAAGTTTATATTCTGCTAAAGCTCAGATTTAGAGAGAGGAATCCCTGCGCCTGATCGTGACTTCATGCAATGACTGCCCTTCTCCAAACCCCAAAACAAAGAGAGGCAACCACTCTCAGTACAAAGGGCAGGGGGTATAATGTAAACTCCACCAGATACAGTGTGTTGTTCTCTTTGGCGACCTCGTACTATGTTTGAAAGTTGGGGTTACTATGTTGACTTGGTGTCTAACCTCATGCTGTAGGCTCCAGCCCCCAGCTCTTGCCCGATGCCGGACAGGCTGGCGTCGAAGTCGTGCACCAGCCCCGACTCTATGGTGGCGTCGTCCATCTTCAGCACCCAGGCCATCGGCCCCAGCTCCTTGTCCTCGGCTTCTACACGGAGGGCCGCCAGCTTGCTTCAGGTACGAGAGGTCGGCTCGTGAGGAAGTGGGCTCTGCAGCTTGTGAGGGGACACGGTAAGAGGAAAGTTATGCTGCTAGCCCGTTAGCCGCTCCTTGGCAGGCTGGGCAGGCGAACTGATAGCTTTCCAGAGGCTGGATGGGTCGCCATATCTCCACTGGGGGTTGTAGTGTGGTCGTTTCTCGCACAGCACAGAGCTCCACAGCTGGCTGACAGGAACGATACGTTAGAGTCCACTCGGCTAGCTAAATGTTAGTCGTGACTACAAACGCGAGCTGATGCTAACCTTAGCCACCAGCTAGCTTACTCTTCAAAGACAACTTAAACATAAACCCAACAGCCCAGCCGTTACCTCGAACATAAACCCTTTAAACTGTGTCTCTAACTTTATCTCCACAGAATGCAAAGACCACAGGTGAGTATTTTGTTTTAGTCCAAACGCCGCATCCCACGCAGCGTCCGCACAGCTGTTGCTACCTAGCTCCAAGGCTAACTAGCATCAACTTGTTTTATATCCACTGAGTGATGTCCGTTGACCTACGAGCTGCTCTCCTCTGCCGCTCCCTGTACCTCCCCACACCGCTCTCCTCGTCTCATCGCGGTGCTGGAATCCCCGTTACGACTCCTGGTCCTTGATACGCAGTTCTGTAACCATCCAATATGAGGCGTTTGACACAAAACCAGGCATAAACATGGCTCCCTCAGCATACAGTCTGTCGGTCTGCGGAGCCTGCAGGGCTGCCACCGCCAGCCTCAGGAAGGATGCCAGGGCGGTGATCAGCCAATCACAGGACGCCTTCTGTGCCCAGTTCAGGGGGATTGTCCAATCAGAGGCCTCTGTGCTTCCGTCATGGTGTCCTACTGTATGTGAGCTCTGCCTCATCTGGTGTCACCGTCGTCAACTACTTTCCCACTGTTAATAGCAACACTTTCTCCAAAACCTTACCTGTCAGTGTCTCATTTTACAAGAAAAACAGCACTTCATAAGGGAGACTAGATGACTGCTAGATTCCTTTCTGTTGTGCGCTTTTAATTTATATTTTCATCAAGTGAACTACTTTGATCAAGCCATATGCCTGATTGCCTATAGTTTAGAGTAAAACATTTTTTTTCCATTTTTTTCTCAATATTCTTGTGTATTAAAGATAAATCAATAAAAAAAAAAAATAAATAAAAAAAAAAAAAAAAAAAAAAAACTATTTGGAAACTGTACAAAAAGACCCCGGGTGTTTAAATTCGTATTTAGTACTCCTTTTGCTTAAGTCTGTAACTATTCGGTTAGTCCCATGCGGTTTCCAGTTTTGTTTTACATTGTGCAATTACAATAAATATATTTCCTGTTTCTTTTTATACTAGTAGCTGGTAATCACAAATTCACATTGCAAATCTGGATCAACGCTTACATGTTTATAGCTTTACACACCCCTGTTTTTCAAACAAGATAGGCCATAAACCATAAATACACCATGAGAGCGCTTAAAAGTGAAAGCAATGCAGTTGTTAGTTATTCATTAACTCACAGAAAAACTTAAAATTACAATCACAAGCCATAAATTACACTTGACAGATAAGTAAACGCTCACCGTGTGTAGTTGCCGTGTCCCTGTACGGTGGCTCGGAAGTTTTCGGTGTGGTGCTGCCAGAACAACATCGTGCCCTCACTAACACCTGTCTCACTCTGAATAAACACGACTCAACCCGGTGCCGAGGCGGTCCAGATAAGAGTTCATGTTAGTTTCAGTGTCTGGAGAGGAGTTTGCTCCACGGAGAGTGGCTGCAGTCTTGTTATCTGGTCAATTATTATCCCTCGTCGGACCCTGAACGTGGCGCAGGGTGTTTTTTTTTCTTGTCTGTTTTTTACAGGGTAGGGTACACGCGCTATTTTGGCCCGTGATAGGAAAGGACCGCCTCATGACATAATATTTGCCCCCACCGTCCGAGTCCTGCGAGTTAAAGCTGCAGAGGCCGGCCAAGGAGCAAAGGCTTTAGTTCACAATCACGAATAATGGGAAACAATAAATCTCGAGAGAAAGCCACGCAGAAAATCCTATGGTAAAAGCACGATTTAAAGTGTTATATGGTTCAACTGGTAACCCCACAGAAAACCCTGAAATTATTTGTGAACATCAGTGCGTCAGCAGCATTTTTCCCTCGCATCTCTGGGAATTGGAGTTTGCAATGCTTCTTTTCAGACACACTGGTAATTTATCTACATATCAAAACTCAACAGCTCGAAACGCAAAAAGTGGTGTTCCTTTCTAAATTTAACTGAGTTATTAAATTTACATTAATGCCGAAAGCTATGGGTATTAAAACTGCACATAAGGAATCAAATATGTCTAGTTGAAATCGTTCAATGTCATTAAATTCATAGATTTTCTAAGACTCTGGTAAATTCTCAACTCTTTCTGATGACAGGCTGTGTATAAACTGCAGAGGCTTTTGGCAGTGAAGATAGAGAGGAGGTTTGCAGGTCAGGCTGGTACAGTATCTGAGACCGTCTTTAGCTGCACCTAAATTTACAGCCCACTCAGAGCATATGCACACATGAAACTCAACACTGGTTTCTCAAATAGAGATGTTAAGTAAGATATATTGTGATGTTTTACATGTCGAGCATGGATAGCTCCACATCAACTACTAAGTGGTCTGCACATTTTCTTGCAACAGCTGGTTAGCTCTGTTTCATCCTGGCTGTTAACACAATTGATTAAGAGCTGACACATACAGTGGATTAAGAAAATCGCCCCCATTTTTAATAAATGTGTTTACCTTGTGAAATATTTATCAACAATAAACATATTTTGATGGACACTGCCTGAAATAAGTGGTTTTCATTGTAACTATTGAAGATGCTAAAAACAGAGAAAGGTTAGTCAAAGTTTATCTTAATGCAAGAAATATCTAAATGGATTATGGTGTTTTTTTTAAGTCATCTTGAGCTTCTTATTAATTATTTTTAGATTTGTCACTCCAGACCCAAAAGTTAAATGTTTTAAATTTCAGCATTTCTTCTTTATGAAACGCCAAGTGCACATGGCATGTCTTTATGTAAATGGACCAGGGACTAAAATCATTTGTCTCCAGCAGCACTGTGATGTAACACTGGCGTTAACTTTTCTCTCAACTTTTCTTCCTCTGTAAAAATCAAAAGAGGTTGGCTTTATGATCTGTACAAGTTCTTTATTGTAATGTAAGCACAGCTTTGTAAATGCACGGAGGAAACACAACAGTGGAAACTAGAATGTTACAAGAAGAGGAAGGAAAGAAAGACACGATGAAGAGAAGAGGAGAAAATGGTGACATGACAGGGTTTTTTTTTCAGCGCTGTAAATAATACATTTCTACAATTTTCTCATCTGAAAAAAACACAAGTGTGAGAGAGACTACTGCACACGCAACAGAGAGAAAGAGTAAAACAAAATAAAAACAAGGATAAGCACAGGTGCGCGTGTGCACCTTCCAGGGGGACTCTCCTAAATGACATTGTTATTGGATAATCAATTTTTTATATCATATATAGATATATATCCACTATGTGGTAAGAAGCCATGTCCGGTCATACTTCATGTAAAAAGCAGCACGCACTCGTCCTTCTCCCAGCAGGACCCAGGACTGGTCTGAGATGAGCTGGGAGAAACGGACGACACCATCAAATTTTCCTTCGGATAGGGGCGACTTTGTTCACATTAATTTAAAACCCAAGTCAAGGTGACTCTTGACTGTCGCTGATAAAAAGTTCATTTTTAAATTTAGTCTCATGCATAGCAAAGCACATAACACTGCCTATACTTTGGACTGTACTGTATTTGTCTGGTTTAGTTAGGCATGACCCACTCTGACAGTGTATTTTAGTGCTGCGCATAGGGGCTGGTCGTACCTTTTTGGCTCTTCAGCACCTTTTTCATATAGAGAACGTGTGTTTTTATCTGTGTGTGTAAGAGAGAGAAAACTCCAGACATTAAAAACTGTTGCAGTAAAAACTCATGGCATAAAATAAAACCAAACTATGACACAATGTAAATTTACATTCCTGTCTACCTGGACCCAGTTACTGGCTGTTCGAGAAAGACACAAAGGCGGCACCATTCTTTCGTCTCAACCCCACACTATAAACCTTAGCCCCGCCCTCACCCAAAGTAAATATGAGATCCATGCAGTTGCACCACTTCCTGTTGACATCAAGAGGACTGAGAGGGGGTACTGTATTGTTTTGAGAACTAAAGGAAGTGGAGAGGACGGACATTTTTATCCTTGAGTGATTAGTGACAAACCTGTGTGACTGAATGTGTTATCTGTTCATGTTTAATGAGAATTTAAGGGTTCAGTCAGGATGGATCCTCAGCGATGCTCAGGGAGAACTACAACACTCCTCTCTTCTGCACCAGTCGGGAAATGTACAAGGACTCTGTGTGTGTGCGTGAGAGTGTGCGTGTGTAAGCGAGTTTGTTTATGTGTGGATGTAAGCAGTCTGAAAAAGTGTTAGGTTGTTTTTCGTTCTCGGCCTGTGTGGTAGTGAGCTCATGAAGATGTATATGGTTTGGTGGGCAGAGATGTAGTTCTGCGTTGGCTCTGAGGGAGGGCGCTGTTGTCTCCTATAGGCCCTCGGTTGGGGGTTCACTGCCGCTGGAGCCGGACTGGGCGCGCTTGATGTAGAGATTCAGCAGCTTCAGCTACAAAAAGAGACACAGATACAGGATAAAAAAATGTAAATACATGAATGCAAGTGTGTTCTCAAACTGAAGGACGTTCATTTGATATAATGATGTTTCTCATGTTCTCATGTTGGTAGAGATGCCTGGTTTAAAAAGAAGATATAAAATGTGACTTTTCAAACTAATGTTGGTTTTCTTTTAAGAAGAAGTTCTAAATGTTTTTTTTTTTCAGATTTGGTGGCACAGATGCAAAACCTACATAACCTGCATACATGTTGTGACAAGCTAAATTGTGTCCAACCCAAAAGTTGTGTTTACTGTCATTATTCTGCGGACAATAAACTATGAAAGAGGACAAACATTTCCCGTGTTTTGAGTCACTGGTTTATCTCAGTTTTAAGATATGGCGCTCACAGAGGCTAAAGCTCTCTTGTTTGCAGTTTTGTCACAGGCAACTATACCCAAAACATATGCATACATAGGGATGGGTGATTATTATGGCACAAATCTAAATCCTGATTAGCTGAATCTTCTACCTTGATTTTGGTTAATTCACAATTATCCCACTCTCACCTCAGTTTATTCTGTGATTTTGAAACAACTGAAATGAACATGCCCAGATGAAGAATTAAGGGTTGTTTACTGAAACAATGGAATTGAAAACAAACATCAGCTAGAATGGAAATGTTTGGTGAAAAAAAAAATTATAGAAAGAGAATAACAAGGGGGGAATACTCTAAATAATAGACACAGAAGTCTTACGCCAGATAGATGCTCTGATTGTCAGTTTCGGTTATTTGTCAATTAATCGCCCAGCCCCACGCATACGTCACAGCGCTGTAGTGTTGAAGTTGTGTCATGTGGGAGAAGGGCCGTGTGGGATTCACTCCAAACTAATCTGACATTGTCTGAGAACTCATCAGCCTGCTGCTATCTGGTTAAAAAGGACGACTGTGTCAATTCTTAACTTTGCTCACAGCCTCATTTTTAAAGAACCTTTACAGCCAACGTGGCAGATGATCCAAAAATCAGTGGGCTGAAATAAACTGTTGGTTGTTTGTTTTAGGATGTCGAGTCAACTTTTGTCTCTTGTTTCGTTGGCACATTTCAGCGTGTTTACTTTGGAACAGTGATCAATATTCAGAGAGCCCTGAGGGCACCGTGCTCTACGCATTTCTTAAGATAACTCACAAGATTTAACAGTTTATTCATTGGTTCACTGCATCATTGCTCCAAGTCACATGACTGTTGCCTGGCTGCACATTTTACTGAGGATGTCTGTACCTGGTTTACCACTGGAAGCTCAAGTTTGGTTGATACCCAACATGAAACACAAAGAATATTTCTGGGATATTTATAATTAATTTCACTTCTTGTGTTTTATGATATTTCATTCATGTGTCATTGTATACTTTACGTGACATAAAGTTTCCATTCATTCATGGATTTGCATTTTATATATCTTACTGTCTCATGTGTTTTTAATGGTAGCTTAGATATAAAAAAACAAACATTATTTAAGAGTTCAAATCAAAAAAGACTGGAGCAAAGCAGATCAAAACTAAAAGAGATGCATGGCCACACAGTGCTCAGTATTCAAACAAACACATTTTTTCAAAGGTCTTGTACTGTGACCCTAATCAGAGATCAAACATGGTCTGTGCTTAAAGGTGTGGTTACCTTGCTGCTGGAGAGCTGGTTGAGGTGTGGTTTGAGGTCCTCCCCGATCACTGTGTAAATTGCCACCAAACAGAACACACAGGCTTTCCTTACGCTGCTCTCAGAGTTGTCGTAACCCTGTTCAAACAGATTAAAACTTTTGACAAATGTTCAAGACAAACTGTTGAGAACAAATAACTCACAGAGCAGTTTCACGTGTCAGAACGTGTGGTTGGTAGAGTTAGCCCAACAGAAATGCTCTACAGAGGATGACTTCAAATTAGTTGCTTAAAGGGCAACTCCGTTTTTTTGACACCTGGACCTTATTTATAGGTGTGTGCATGCTCATATACTCACTCAGACAAACATCGTGCAGCTCGGAGTCCTTCAGAAACTATTTAGATCCAGCACTTAGCGGGGGCCACGGCAAGGGAGCTTCAGCGCGGGACATGATCTCTGCAAAATCGCTCATTTCGGCTACATTTTTTCATCCATCGCCAGTGTTATCATAAAGTCAGCTCCTCTTCTGTTGCCATAGGCTAACACTGTCCACAAGCACACCACCAGTTTTGCACTGAGTCGTGGACGTGCTCCTGTTTGTTGTTCTCAAGCTAGCTCTTTGTCCCTTTTTTCATGGAGCTCCTCGTCCGTGTACTCAGGCTCAAACCGGTAAGGACAACCGTCAAACGTTTGTTTACCAGGTCAGCTCTGGGTCAGCTGACCCACATGAAGACAGTAGAGGAGCTGACTTTATGATAACACTGGCGATGGATGAAAAAATATAGCCGAAATGAGCGATTTTGCAGAGATTATGTCCCGCGCTGAAGCTCCCTTGCCGTGGCCCCCGCTAAGTGCGGCTAAAATCGGTTGGATCTAAATAGTTTCTGAAGGACTCCAAGCTGCACGATGTTTGTCTGAGTGAGTATATGAGCATGCACACACCTATAAATAAGGTCCAGGTGTCAAAAAAACGGAGTTGCCCTTTAAGTTAAATGTGCTCAACATCCCTTTTCTATGTGTACGTTACCTGTATGAGTCCTGGTACGATCTCAGGCAGGAGGCTCATCAGGCCCTCGCGGGGAATCCTCTCTACCACTTTGGTCTGCATCTTGATGGCAGCCAGGTTAATGGGATAATCAGCTGACTGAATAATGGGACACAACACCTTGATACACTGATCTGGACTGATGGATAACGCCAACATGGCTGCCGTCTCCTCTGCTGCTCTTACCACCTGCAAAACACACACAAATTACTTCTAAAGTTTAAAAAAAACAAGTTCTGATACCACATTTTCTTTATCACACCTTTCTAAACACAAAACTGTCGACCAGGACGCCAAACCAAAGACTTTTCTTTGAGTCCGGAGGTGGCAGCAGTTAACACAAAGAACGAACATTAAGAATTCCAGGACCATATAATTTTCTTACAGTGAATTTGATTCACACAAACTCTCAGATGTCCACTGAGAGCCTGAAAGTGACATTGATTTTTCAGAGTTATTTTGGGGGGTTTTTATGCCTTTAAGTGGATGGGAGAGGACAGTGGGTAGTTTTTCTGTGTTTTTCTTGTTTTAATTACCAGATCAGATGCAGTAATTTGGCCCGTACAGCCCAGGTGTGACTCCAGCCTGTTTACCTGATGTCAGCTCCTGCCCTCTCACACAGTTTTCCACTTTATCCTCTAAATAAACCCATTAAAGCCCATAATAAAACCTAAAAAAAAAAACATTTCCAGTGTTAGAATTTGTCATTAATTGGTATGTCTGCCAACCTCTTTGTGGGGGTCTTTGTGAGCCTCCAGGGCCTTCATGATGGTGAGCTCTGCGTAGTTCTTGAACCTCCAGGGCTGCTTGCTGAGAATCTCCCTCAGCACCCGGAGTGCCAGCGTTCGGATCAAGTGCTGGTAGAAATACAAAAATTCAGGTTGAGAGGTTGACTTCATCTGTGTTATTTTTTTTGTAGGTGTGAAAAACGTGTCATACCTCTCTGTCACCCATCGTCTCCAGCAGGAGCAGCAGGATGGTCTTGAAGTGTTCATCCCACACCTGCAGGGTGTTTTCTCGAATCAGCTTCAGCAGTTCACACAGCGCTGCTTTCCTCTCCTCGATGCGCTCGTTGTGATTGGACAACTCTTTCAGCAGCTCTGCCACCAGCTCTGATTGGTCCAGGCTGCTGTCTGTAGAAGTGAACAGAGAGAGGGAAGCTTGAACCACAGACTTCTGTCTTTCGTAGTTGTTGATTTTTTTCGGTCTGTTTTTGTTTTCGTACCATCTGTGAGCTGCTCAGAGTCGTCCATGCTGGTGTCTTTACGACTGTGTTTGAAGGGAGAGTCGGAGAAGTGCTCGCGGGCTCCTCTGGGGCTGGAGGAGAGCAAAGGGGTGTTGAGGAGGGAAGTCTTGTTGTCCAGAGCCATGCGGCCTCCATCAACAAACTCTGACACTCTGTCAGTTCCTCCGTCTCCCTGCAGTGAGACAAAGAGAATCAAACTTTAAGGTCAAACTCACTGCTGTGTTTTAGTTTATGTTGAGACTGAGATCAAACACTGCTGGGTTTCACTTCTTGCCTGTGACACTTCACTGAAGTTTGAACATCTCTCACAGAATGAATCAACCAGACCAAAAACTGTACACAGCACAATGTACCTGTGACATAACATCATTTTCTTTATGTGATAAAACATTAAGGAGGGACTGAGACATGGTGGACTAGCAGATCAGAAGTGGAGGATTGTGAGAGGAGTTTTTTTCTGCTCTGTTTTCTGTGTATATTGACTCTTGAACCAGGGCTGGTTCGATGAGTCAGGTGTGCTGTGACTGGCAGGATGATGACATGAAAGGTGTATTGGATTTCAGATGCACCTCACAGGGAAAATGTCACGAGGTCACACCTCTGTACCAGAGGACAGCATGTCCCTAAAAGGAGCCAGGGCTGATAGAGGGACTGTGAGAAAGCCTGGCATGACGTCTAGAGTTGTAAATTTGGACTGAACAAGCAGAGCACCAGGATAAGCTTGTGTTAACATATTAAAGGAGAAGGCTCCTGTGGAGAAAATCCTCCTGATGTGACTTTTACTAAACAAACAATAAACATGATTTTATGAGTGGATGAGGAGGATTAAGTGCACAGCCATCACTCCTGTAACCCCTCCATGTTCTCCTCTCAGGTCCCACGCTACAGGGGGGCAGGAGGAACCCAAGGGACGGCTCAGATGTCAGGGTCACATACAATTCATGAAGGTAGCTATGTTTGTTTGTGTGTGTACGTGTGTTTGAGTGTTTATGCTTTTTCAAAGACTTGGAAAACATGCTGCGAGACTGAAAGACACCCTGGATGACTTTTCCATTGCTGCCTGCAACCAGTTTCCGCTTAGTAGCATGAGCACATGATTTGGAGGCATTCCTATTTATTCCCTGTCCTTTTTTCTGAGTGGGTGCATGTAATGAAGTTTATAACCTTCCATACTGACCAAAAGAGGTCTTCTTTCTACACAAACCTTGTGACCATTTCTGTCACCATTTTTTGCTGGAGGTTGTGAGTTCTGGGGATTGATTGTCATTAACAGGAGCTCATCTCAAACGGTGGTTCATCATGTTTAACTTTTGACTGTTACATTCTCCTTTACGGGATCTAGGGACCGTTTACACGACAATGGTTTTGGAGTGAAACGCAAAAGTTTTGTTGCGTTTCAGCCTCGCGTTTACACGGAAACGGCGTTTCAGCCAACCTAAAACGCAAACTTTTGAAAACGGCCTCCAGAGTGGGATTTTTCTGAAACGCTACAGACACCGTTTCTGCCCGTAAACACCAAGCCGGCGTTTTCAGTGGAAACGCTGATGTCACACTCCACCGTACGTGGAGTGCATACAACAAAATACAGTATTGTGATTGTGCTGCTCAATCTGCTGTATCTGCTGACTGTCTTCATACAAAATGTGCATCTGTTACTCCATTTTTGCACTTAATATTCCCCAATACACCATATGATCGGCCCAACTCCACTTCAGTAGCGATCTCCCAAAAGCTGCTTCTAGACAAGACAATTATAGCACCACCTACAGGCCTGGCATGCTTACTACAGCATTTTTAGTCCCTCTGCGTTTCCGTGTAAACGCAGTTTTTTTTCACTGCGTTTTAGCATTTTCAGACGAAAGATTGTTGTGTAAAAGGGGCCCTAGTGAGGGACATTACAGTCAGCGCACCACACCTGGTGACTGGTGAGGGCAAACACACAATGTCAGCTGACATAAAGATACTTTCACAAAACCAAAGCCAAAGCCAGTTTCTCAGCTGACCAGAAAACCACCAGTTTAAATACAATCGCACAAAATTCTTGATAGATGTTGCATATGTGGCTGTTTCAGCTGCAGATGTAACCCATGCATGCATATACCCTCTTTCATTTTAAATCACCAAATAAAACAGGATTAACACAAGCAAAGGTCTCCTGTAATCTTCCTTTTTCCACCTCTATCACTGGAAAGGGAAAACTTGCACCAACAGCTGATAAATTTCAGGGCAAGTTTTAAGGAGTGCAGGAGTGTAAAAGACGTGTAATAGAGGCTTTTGTCAGTAGCAAAGCCTGCCTTTAGAGTTTAAAAAGTGTGTCTCTTTGTCAGATCGTGTTTCTATATATTTTTTGGAGGTTTATTATCATCTCTCTCATTTCCAGCCTCTAGGCCCAGATCCTGTGTGGCTGCTTGTGTTCAACACAGCATTAGGGTTTAAGGCCAAAACGCAAAAGAGTTATTGCGTTTTGGCCTCTTGTTGACATGGAAACGACGTTAAGTTATTCATACTTTCTAAAGTAAGAAATCCCCTGAGTTTCTGAAACAAACACTTTCTTATTTACCTTAAAAGAAGCTGACTATGTCCAGGGAGGAACCACTGTTAAGTGTGACACTTCGCAGCAATGCTTTCAGGTTTTAGCACCACCAATAACTTTAACAAATTAAAGGTCAGTGTTGATATCTTACATGCACTGGGATAGAAAAAAATGTGCTCGTTAAGTAAAGTCAAGGAAAATGTAATTGTGATGGATGAATAATAGACTTATGTTTTTTAGATATTTTCCTCCTCTTTTTTTACCGTCCAGACAAAGAAAGTTTGATCAACATTGTGTGTGTGCAAACCTGTGCAACAAGTTGTTTGTCTGCCATTCTTCACCAAATGTCTGGTAATGTTTTACCTTTGCTGGACTTGAACTTGGGTTACTGAGTCTGAGTTTGAAAAAATTGTTCTCAAACTTTTCACATTGTACACTTCGATCACCACAAACATCCCTGGCTCTGCTGCACTGACCTCCTCTCCCTCCCGCCGCTGGACGGGTTCGTTCATGTCTTCTTGGCTGCGGACGCTGAAGTTCTGGATGGCCTCAGTAACACCTTTCAGTGAGCTGTAGATGTCCTCTGAGTTCATATTCTCTGTGTCGTAGTCAAATGCACTGCACAGAAATAAAAACAGTGAGCCAGGGATCTCGAGGGTGCATGAGCTGAGGTATGCTGCTAAACGTCACATCTCGAAACTGTATTTACAATGGTATAACAATTTTCTGTGATAAAAATGGAATAAATCTCATTGGGGCAGAAAAAATAAATTCACTTGGACACCAAAACTAGAGAATGTATTATAACAGCACTAGTTTATATTTTTTAAGTCTTTGATTGGAAACAAAAAAGGGAAAAGGAGCAGAGTGATAGTAAGTGGGTTAACTGATGTTACATCTCTTTTCTACCAACGTCATCCTTTCTTGGGTTCATATCAGTGATGGCAATGATTGTTGGATTGATTTATTGATTTTCAGAGTGTGTGTTTAGATGATACCTTGGTGAGGGGGTGTTCTGGGAGGTGTTGGTGGGGGAGGTAACAGGGCTGGACCAGCTGGCAGGAGAGCGAGGGGTGTGGCGGGTCAGAGGACTTCCCATTGGTGCCTTCAGGGGTGACGGTAAGAAAAGAAACACTTGTTAGTAACAGTGTAATCTTTCAGTATAATGATTGAAAACCATGATAGGTCAAAGAGTGTCTGAAACACACAGGCAGAGTTTGTGTGTGTGTGTGTGTGTGTTACCTGTGCAACATTGCCAGTGTTTTTCAGGTGGTTTTGGAGAAGCTTTGTTGCTCCATCCTGGAAGGTTTTGGGCAGAGCTGCCAGCAGCATGGTGAACTCTGGAGTGTTGAGCTGGAACAGAGCGATCAACACCGACTGGGCGGCCTGAAATGCACACAATACCTCTCTATTAGGAGAACTGTCCATGTTCTGCAATGATTTGCAGTAACAAAGAAACAGAATCTTGCTTATTCTTGTGGCTTTTGCCAAAAGCAGCCTGTAAATCCAGACCACATTTTTTTTATTTTGTGCACCTTTCTAACGTCAGAGCTCTTGGGCTCAGTCGTCCAGGTGATGATGCGAGAAACAGCCAGTCGAGTCTCACTGGAGTTCACAAAGTCTGGAGCTTCCATCTGTAACGTTAGCGTCTCGATGTACTTCAGAATGGCCACCTTCACCTGCAAAACGAAGCACACATTTAAAAAAAAAAAGTGTTAGTTATGATTGATTGATATTTAAACTGCATGGCCAATATGGACCTGGGAAAATGCAAAGACAGTCCAAACAAAACGACACCGATGAGAAAAGACCACAGTTCACAGTCAGCATGTACTATCACAGCAGATTGTGAATCTCTTGCAGGTCTGAAAATGAAACAATCTGATGAATTAGTGACATAAATCAAAGTGCATCCATGGTCATGCCTTCAAAAGTCAGAAAAACAAAATCATTAAAAAGAAAAAAAGATGACCAAGGAAAAAGATGACAAAACAAAACAACAAATGCAAATATTTGCTTCAGTCGCCAAAAAGTGCCAGATCAGCTCAGTCCTGTCCTGATTCTCCTCCATCTTTCTACCTCTTTCTTCTCCTCTCTACATGTTCACCTCGAAGACCACAACCTCCTCCAAATCACTTAGCAGCATCGTGTGCGCCATATAATTGCTCCCCCCGGAGCGCACTGACCTGGGAGGACTGGCTCCAGGCTGCGGCCTGCTCCTCTAGAGAGCAGGCGTGGCGCCGCGCTCTGGGGGGGAACAATTTAACCCCGGACCCTCCCCTGCATCGCCCTCGCCCGCAACACGAGCTCCGTACAGGCTTCAGAGAGAGAGAGGAGAAGCACCGCGTCAATCAACGGAGACAGAAAGGGAGACGAGGACAGGGGGGGTCGAAGCAGGAGGGGGCGAGAGAGGAAAGGGAAAAGGCAGGAGGAGGGAGGTTAGATGAAGGTGGAGGAAGAGCGAGAAAGTAGACTTGGGCAGGTGTGAATATTTATATTATTCTAGAAATCAAGTAATTTGCCGTGCTTCCACATGATGGCAGCAAAGAGCGGTGAGTCTACAACAACTACAAACAAAAAAATCTGTTGAGGGTTTATTGCCTGCTGGGTAAATAAAATGCTACACTTAGCTTTGTCATGTGTTTTTGGAGTGGCATTAACACTTCCTCACTGCTACAGTCATGGTTTTAAGTAAAGTGTTCGAACATCGGTGTGTTTTTATTGTTTTTACTCAGTTATGTCAAGCTTCATGTGATAAATGAGTAAAACTGGTGATGTGTAATATGTTTAGATTATGTTTCTGATGTTTGCAAAATCTTGAGTCTGCTGGCTCCAGTACACTGGCTTTCAAATTTACTAGCAGCTGATAGCCTTAACATCCATGCTTGTTTGTTTTGACTTGAGACGTACTGCTACATCACGTGGTTTTACTGCTGCTATCAGCTTCTTTTGCACCGCACCGGAGGTCCTGTGTCCTTTGAACAGTGAAACTACCATCACAGCAAAAGCAACCCAACAGATTTTAAAAAGCATATGCACTAATGTATGTCATGACAAATCATCACTATTTGATTTTATTTTTTTCTGAAAACTCAATTTAGGAACTGTCTACTAGAATAACACAATCTGATATGTAAGTTTGTTGCTGTAAAGTGGCATGCAACACAGAAGAATACATTTCATCTAACTTACAAAAATCCTTAAAAACAATGTTTTCACTGTGGTATATTTTTATACTGCTCCTCGATAGTCTGAGATGTTTAGTCCTTTTATAAACTAAAAGGGAACAAGCAGATTGAAAAAGCCTAAGTTGAAGATATTGATAAACCTTTGAATATTATCTTAGTTTCCACCACTGAAATAACTTTTGATGGCTACGAGTAGGGCTGAACGATTTTAAGAAAAGATTGAATTGTGATTTTTCTGGCAGATATTGTGATTTCAATTCGATTCAAGGTTCTTCAAATCAAGCTTTGGGATATTCACATGTAGGACTGAATGATATTAGGAAAAGATCTAATTCTTCTGGCAGATATTGCAATTCACGATTTTTTAATCATCAATAGTGATGATAAATAATCTGTTTTCATCAACTTCTACTCCTAAACAGAGGCTTTGTGTTGTTGACCTGCTTACCAGCACTTTTAACATATAGATTGTCTACAAATTTGTAAAACAGAATGTGTATAATATTTGACACAACAGATCGTGAGTCAGTCAGGAGCGCTGCAAAAAATTGCTGCTTTGGCGATCTCAAATTTGCATTGTCTAAAATTGTGATTTCGATCTGAAAACGATAAATTGTTCAGCCCTAGCTACGAGACATCTTTTGAGTAAATTAAGAGAGAGCGTAGACGAAAAGGTTTAATATTTGGGGCTGAGGGAAGGATGTCTTTAATTGCCCAAGCCTGGTAGAGAAAGAGGGAGCCAACTCAGAGCAGGAAAAGGTGTGAGGAGGCAGATGAAAGGGTCATGAAACATGAGAGAGGGGGTGCAGGGTTAGTGAGAGAGAGGAGGGATGAGGAGTCGGAGGAGGAAAGCTTGAAGGGTGTGTCCACACTCTAGCAGAGCAAAAAGCTCGTGGAGTGGCCACATCAACGGCCGACCAATCACAGCCCAGGATTCGGGGGGTTTTGGGAGGCAGCGCCAGAATGTTCAGGCATGAGGTCATATCAGAACAGTAGTTACCATGGTTACAGTCTCTGAATTTCCAACCTTATGTTGCATTTACTACCCTCCACTTCTGAGACATTTACACAAACAATCAGCTGTCCATCTTATATAAACACAAATAATATAAACACACAGTAAAAAACTCACTTAAACGTACTCACACAAATGTTTCAAGAACTTTGGGTTTACCTTAAGGTTGGGCGTCTGGGTCTGGTCCACTGTGAACCTCATGAGAATAGTAAACTGGAGATCATTGGGGAAAGACTCTCTGTCAGGAAAGAAGAATACTGATTAAACGCAGAATTCACACAGAAACACGTCTTCAGAGGATCAAATAATGAACAGAATAGTGAGGGTTACATGATAATAAACTGTCATACTCTAATACTTGAAGTTATATTTTACCAGGTTAATTAAGTGTGTGTTTAGTGGTAGTGAAAAATCCATCAACTCTATTTGTCTGAGTGCTTGCCATTTGTAGAAATAAGGTAAAATAGAATAAAATGAATAAAAGTTTACTTGAGTTTCTATCCTGATACTAGTCTGTGTCAGTGTGACACCAACCGTGTGACATCCAGGGCTCTTTGTACTTTGGCCTGCACCGAGCCCAGCAGGTCAGCTCCCATCTTCTTCAGCAGCTGCGTGAGCAGGACGAACAACCAGTCTTGCAGATCTTCCTTATGGACCACGATGAAATCTACCAGAGTCTCTAAGAACATGCTGAACACCTGGACGCACAGACACACACACATGTAGAGGTTTCTAGTCACACAGGGACTCAGCCACTTGTGGATTAATACGTTTAGCGCACACATGCATGCAAACAAGCAGTCCTCCAATTGCACTCAATTTTAACAGCAAGTTTCAAGTTACACCAATATTAGTTTGTATCATAGACTGTATGAAAAGATGGACGACGTAACAACTCCCCATAAGTTAAGCTAAAATATTTAAAGTTCCCACTTCTGAAAACTTTATCAACAAAATACACCTAAAGACAATGATCAAACATGGTTTCTACTATTTCACTTTTTGCAAACATGCCAATTTGTGTCCTGATGAACATTTTCAGACAATTTTAGTTTGAATGACTTGATTGATACTATAAAATGACAATTTTGAGGACAAGTGTGACTCACATGGTGTAGCGCTATATCACAGCGTGTAAAGCTCCTAAAGATATCACCACTGCAAAATGATCTTGAGGTTGGGTTGTTGTCAATAGCAAAACAGAGTTGAGACTAGATCTGTGCATTTCGTAACATTTGTTATAAACTGGGGATATATAAATTAAGACTAACTGATGGATTGAATATGACAGAGTCCCTTGTGGGGGGTATCCTAGCTTCATTTTTGTACAACAGAAGGAAGTGAAGACAGTTCGTCCATCTTTATATATAGTAAATAGTTTGTGCAGTGAAGTTAGTGGTTATTGACTTGTCATTGCAAAGGCACACCAACATTCCCAAACACCAATCAAACCAAAAGCACCCAAATTAATAATATAAATAATGAAATATATACAAAAACATCAATCACACTGTGAGGTGACATCTCAAAATGTCAGCACGATGCTGTAGTTACAGGCAGCATTATTTGAGGTGGGTTAGTGAGTGATTGTTGTGTTCTCATGACTGTTTATTCAATCAGATTCAAAGAGCAGATTTTCAAACAAATACATTAAATGCAGTGAAACACATTTGCCAAACTTACTCTCTACAGAGAGTTCCCGTGAAGTGAGACATGGGGGAGAGAGAGACACATCTGTTAGCATCCTGACAGGGAACACCTGGCTGTGTCATGAGTTTCAATCTAACATTTGACACATGGAAGTAGAGACACGAATGGAGGAGTAACACCATCTTTAAAACGTGAAGTGATGATTTGTGCACACTTTAAGAACTAAGAGGAAGTTGGAAAAAAAGAAAAAGAGATGAGAAAGAAGAAGAAGTGGGAATGAAACAGTTGAATCCATGGCGTGATGCGGTACCTTGAAGGAGGCTGAGCTTATACCGGATTCTGCCGTGCCGTACACTCTGCCGGAGTCTCGCTGAAATTCATCAAATCGTCAAACACGTCAAAAACGAAGGGGGAATGGAAGGGGAAGGGGGATCTCACACACCTCAGGACATGTGTGAGCACTCAAAAAACGCCGCAAGAAAAGTGGCAGTTAGAGAAAGGGCGAACCGCAGCTGGTTAGTAAGATAGTAAGAGAGAGGAGCTGGCAGCTGCAATATTTGTGCGGATACTGAAGTGCGTATGTGTGTGTGAGCGCAGTGACGTCGCTTTTGGTTGCAGCGCAGGAAGGGAGGAGAAAGAGAGGGAGTGGTGGTGAGTGCAGTGAGCGCAGCAGGCCGATCGGCTGCTGAGCAGTGACAGAGCAATCCAGCAGGATGGCAGACGAGAGTGTGAGGTCACACGCAAACTCAGGCGTGGCATGCCGTTAGAAAACAGTCCGTCGCACACTGTGCATGCCTGTGTTTATGTTGCAGTGTGTATTTCACTGTGTGTTTATGTCTGAGATACCTTTATGACTAATTTACCTTTATCTTAACTTAAAAACTTTATCACCTATGACTGCAATAAACGTCTGTGAGTGTGTGTGTAAAAAAAGGATCCTTTTGTATTTGTTCTGGCAGAATCCGGTACAGTGAGGGATGGTGGTGTAAACAAAGTGGAACAAAAGTAAAATCAAAGCGGGTGAAAAATGAATGTGTGTAATGATATTGTGGATGAATGTTGCAGCTCTTTGAGTGAACACTTGATCTGCATGCAACCCTACCTTACTGTGCGGATCTGCAAACATCCTGGTGAAGATTTCACATAGTCTCTTCAGCTCTACCCGACTACGGATCAAACACAAAAAAACACAGATTAGGAAAAAAAAAAAAAAAAAGAACTATCCGCGGATGGACAGTTAGAAAACACATGAGTCTGGTCTGTGGCTGACCTGAGGGTGCGCTGGTTCTTGAGCAGCGCCTGGAGTCCAAGCAGCCCCTCCTTTCTTTCTGACCAGTTTGCACTGGCACACCGGTTTAATACCTAGACAGAAGCACAAAAACAAACAGAAAGACCTGCTGAGAATCTGTGGAGTCACATTTTTAAGTGTTGTTCAAGTATGAATTGGCTTTTGCAATTTTTCATGTCATGAATTCGCAGAAAAAAAAACTCTGATCATAGCAAACAGTGACAAAGATAAAATGCAATCAAATATTTCTAATGTATCCACTAAAAAACTATATTTGTTCCTGTGTTTGTCTGGAGAGCCTGCGTGCAATCATGGTTGCATTGTTTACATATGTGATTAGCTGTTGGCAGCCTGTAGCATGTCGATGCTAACTGGTGCCAGGCCTGATGTTTCCCAGCAAGAAACCAAGAAGACACAACATCGACCAATCCTTCCATCCATCAGTATGAGAAATGTAAGATCTACCTCCAATAAGATGGACAAGCTAGCCATGCTAACCTAGCATCATACGACATTGTCAATATTCTTATTGCACTGTACACTTTCTTACTTTTTTTGTTTTCTTGTTGGAAGGGGCGATGCTATGACTCCTGAATTTCACTTAGTGGGTTCATAAAGTACATTCTATTCTATTCTTTTCTATTCTAGAGAGTATCTTGTTCATACTAACCTCAGCTACATCTTCTGTCTGTCTCATGTAGGTAGGGATGGCTCCTCCGTTCCTGGAGCTGTAGGACCTTTCTGAACAGGCACTGGATGCATCACTGTTAGCGTCGTCATCGGAGTACATGCTGTAGTTTTCATACCGCCGCCGAGCTGGCTTCTTCTGCGAGAAAAGGGCAGAAGCAGAAAAAAGGGTATGAAATTAAAAGTTCATTAAAATCAAGCGGAAAACCTCGCTCAGGCACAAGACATGCACACGTGGCTGATGAAACGCAAACAGAGCTAAGAAAAAAAAAAACACACAACACACAGGTAAGAGGCAGGAGAAGAAGCTGACCTTTGACCGCATGTCTCCCAACAGCTGACGGCATTAAACAGAGGTAGAATCAGGGGTTAGTTAACACGCACACACACACTTACACACACACTCCAGGAGGTGTGAGCTCTAAATGGTGGGAGGCTGTTTGAACACTCAATCATGTCATTTGGTGTTTTTTTCTAAATATCATCTGTAGAGTTTGCATGATGTTATACCAGCGCATCCGCAAGAGCCTCCTCTACGTCTGAGCCTGTGTTGAGGACCCTCATGGCGCTGACTGAGGACGAAAGACGACTTGACTGACTGATGCCAAAACCTGATCCTGCAGAGCATCAGGGACACAGAAAGAAAGAGAGAACACAAAGGAAGTTAAGATTTACAAAAAAACACAAACCACTTTTTCTCACTCATCCATCAGCCTCTCACTCGTCTGATGACAAACAATCCTCCTTCTCTGTATCCATTCTCTGGCATTTTTTCAACCCAACCATACACACAGACTACATTTCCCATGAGTCAACCCTGTAAGTCAATGCGATGACTTTGTTAGATGACACTGCAGGTGCTACTTGGGGAAAAAGAAAAGAAGAAAGACAACACAGAAAAAATGTTGGCATCCTTGCAAAGAAGGGGCAGCGCTGGATTAAAGAATAAAAATGGATAAACTTGTCAAATGGTCGCCGACGGGCAACTGAACAGACGGAAACATGCGATTCCACAGAAAGGTCCTAGAGCAGAATGAAAACAAAAAAGTAAACACAGATGCTGATGGGGAAGAAAAGAAACAGGCTGGCGAATAAAATGGGAGATGCTTGGCACTAAAAAGTAAAACAGGAAAAAAAAACGGGAAAAAAGTAAATTAAGGCGACGTGGGTGGGTGAACGGAGAACATAGATGTACTCAGCCTTCACCTGCAGCCCCAAAAGTATCAGGAGTGTGGAGAGCTCCAGTGGAGCGAGAGTAGCTCCGTGTTGCTGCAACCAAGATTAAAGACACACATACAGAGTTTAACATCCACGCAAACTCACACAAGACAAACACACACAACCCTAAAACTAAACCAGCAGCATTTAGAACAGAAAGGAAGGCTGAAGACATGCAAGTGAAGTGTTTTCTTTTTCTGATCTCCTGTAACTCTTAAGCCTGTTTTTTTTCTCTGGTTTCAGTTTAATTCATTCAGAAAAGAAACGTGTCTCGGACGTCTTACTTCTCATCCCTCCTGCTTATCTCTCCTCTACTGCTACTCACCCAGGGGTGTGAAGGAGCGGACAGGGCTGGTGTCCCGGCTGCTCTCTCTGCTGGCCTCTCTGCTGCAGCCCTGACTCATACTGGGCCGAGGGATACGACTGCCCCGAGCTAACGCCACCCAGGGGGAAGGGGTTTTTTTGGAGACAGGGGTGGGGGAAGGAGGAGAGAGGGGAAGAAAAGTGGTAATACGGGCACGAAGACAAAGAAGAAAGACAAACATGAGCAGTGACAAAGAAGAGAGGAGAAGAAAGTTCAAGAATACAGACACAAAAAAAAGACAAAACAGGTAAAAGGAACGAAAAAAAATAGAAAAAGAGCACAGGTCTGCTGGTCCTAGGGGGCATTTCAGTGGAAGTCACTCTCATGTCTCAAAAACAGCTGTAATTACAGAAGATTCTTACGACTGTGTTTTAGAGTCAGTCGTGGTAAACGGCCTGCTTTTTTGGCACTGGCAGAGCACAACCTCAACTTAACAACACTCCTCATCAAAGCATTAAAGTCGTCCTGAAGGACTTCTACTTCTTTAAGTAGTTACCATAAAGACTGCTTCCAAGTACTCTCAATGCTTCATGTTTGCTGTCATTCCACATAATTTTACATAAAAAGGAAAAAAATAGTTGACAGAAATTTTGTCCTAGCACCGGTCCTCAAAATTTTCCACCTTAAAAACTGTGGCTAGTTTCTCCCATAGACTGTATCCTGTCTCCTGACGGCACCCACCTGTTTCCGAAACAGATTTTTTAAGCATATTGGCTCTCGCAGCTATATTGGAAGTGACGAGGGCTTCGAGTCTCCGCACTAACAGCTAGAGGGCAGCCTTCAGTCATATAAAGTGAGCGGTGCCTCTGATTGGACAAATTTGCGATCGTAATATCTTCTTAACTGCAGAGTTAGAAAAAAATTCACCCTACCGTACAGTGTGCTGATAGCAAAATTAGCAATTTGGCTGTAGATATTCTGCTGTAAAACAGTGAGTCGCGATACTTCTGGAGCCAGCCTCAAGCGGACACTCGAGAAAAAGCAGATTTTAGCCATTTAATATTGTCTCACACTTTTAGAACAGAGGTTGCCGCTTGGTTTCTCCTATTTCTCTGATTTTTTGACTGAGCTGGGAGTGTTTCAATTTTCTGTCAGACATGAGTATCAAAAACCACTTGAGCCAATGACTTTGGTCCATTTGCTTAGGAAAACACTTTTAAGGATTAAAGAGTTATACTGATTGTTGCAGATTGATTTTTCCTTGACAAATCAAGAAACGCCACCCCAAGGACGCAGAGGACTGCTGAGCCCACATTTACATGAAACACACACAGTCTCATTATCACACACAGTCCCATGATCATCCACACAACCAGACACAGACACAAGGAAGAGGAAAAAAAGTGATTGGAGATGAATTTGAGTTGTAGAGGGGTTGGGAAGGGCGAGTGAGGGGAGACCTGTATTTATATCCAGCAGCATGGCAATCAACTTGACCGTTCATTGCTCTGTTCATCAGCTTCAGCAACTACACCCAGCCAATCAGGGTTAATCACAGCCGAACAAAGTCCTGATGGAACTTTGCCAAACTCACAGGGAGCTCACCAGCCACTGACAACGAGTTAGTACACAGCAGGAGGGAGTGTGTTCATAATGCGCTGGAATCAGGGGGGAACAATCACCGTTAAAACAGCCACGATGTCAGAGGAGGGTTGGAGAGGTGGGCTCTAAGGGCAGAAGCAGTGAGCTACAGTTTGATCCAGGGGTTAAAAGAGGCGAAGATTTGTAGTGATGGGAGGAGGGATGATTGTATGATCAGAGCTGACAGACTGAGGGGGAGACGTGCATGTCAGGATGTTCTGGTCAAGGTCAGAGCCTTACCTCCTCTGCTGGCTCCATTGTAGATTGAACTAATACTGGAAGGAGCTAGAGACAGAAGCAGCAGCAGCAGAAAAAGAGGGAAGAAGGGCAGAAGAAGAAGGGACAAGTTCAGATCAGAAGTGACGTAAGCCTTGTGTGTACATATCGCAAACAAATGTAACTCCGAAGTTCCTGTGGAACCCAAAACCCGCTGTCTGAGAACTATTATTCCATTTGGAAACTATGAAAAACTTTTTGGACATCCTGGTTTGGCAAGCTGATAATAAAAAAACTACTTCCAGAAAGTTCCTTCTGTCCATTTATGGTTCTGTTTAAAACTTCAGGAGCTATCATGTGTTCAGATCAAAAGTCCAGTGTTTAGGCATGTCTACAAAAACTCATAATTTCTTGGTTTATTGCCACCCTAGAGTAGCCATTTAGCGGCATCAGTTTCACTGTAAATTGTAAGAATCCAAAAACAACAAGAAGACCTGTTAAAAAACAAAACAACCACTCCCCCTTTGCTTTGTAATATCTTTCCCTCACAAGAGAAGAAAGCTAGCTTTATGCTAACAGGCTCAATCTTGTCTGTTGGTTTGAGTTCAGATTGATCATTTTCTAGCAGTATCAAGAATGCAGAGAAATCTTATTGATAGACTGGCACGGCATCGAGCAGTTTGAAACTTGAGCTAAAAACTTTGGTCTAAAGCTGATTAGCTGCTCTTAAATGAGGATAGCTGTATGTGGACAGAGATTAATTGACTTCGGGGATGTTATGATAGAAAAACGTCAGATTGAAGTTTTTCTGTATTTGTTATGAAACTCTGTATAAGACGCACTTTTAGCATCTTTCTTGACATCATAAAAGCTTAGTAACTAATCAACCTCCATACAGGTAACTAGCAAAGTGGTGAAGATGGACAGTACTTAGAAAGGCTACACATCTTCACAGAAACTGCACTTTGCTGAAAGCAATAAATATCTTCATGCAGTGACAGTTTTAATCTTTTTCACCTTGAAACTAGACTAAGTTTTATTTACTGGTGCAACTTGTGTTCTGTATGGTCTACAGACCACTGACTAGTGATGAAGTTTTGTGAGTTAGTTATTACTCACCAACGGACAGACGGGTGGGGGAAGAGTCTCTGGAGCAGCCCTGGCTGCGGGGGATGCGGCTGCGTCTTTGTCCTTCTCCGGCTCCTGCCAGCACCCGGTGGGCTCCCGAGCTCATGGTGCTCAGCGCCGTACTTGTCAGCACGCGACCTGGAGAGCCACTCCGACTGCCAGCTTCAGTGAGACAGATAAAGAGAGAAAAAAGAAAGAAAGGAGGATGGGATACAGAGAGGGACGAAGTGTAGTTAGAGTGACTTTCTGGCAACAAAGGATTTTAAACTTTAAAAATGAACATGTTTGTTTTGTGAACAAACATATCACAAAGGCAGGTGAAACTGTCCTTCCTTTATTAGCACTACTTTCCAAGCAGTTAGGATAGTTGCTGTAAGACAGTACACATGAAAAGGGACACAACTGGATGGCAAACTTTGAAGTGTTTGATGATATTGAGAAGAGGATTTGGGGGACGGGAGAGATGAAAACAAGAGGAAGTTCACAATGTATGATGAGTTTAGACTTTGTGTGTTGTACACAACCTTTTTCATAAGAAATCACAATAAAATACATAAATTTAGTAAACAAAAGCATTTTGGCAACAACATAATCAGAACGTCAAAGACCTCCCATTCCACCCAGTGTCCAAACGGAGAGCCCACAATGTGTCTTCTTCTACAGTGACGGCTGTTACTATCAGACTGAAGTCAAAGAGTGGAGGACGAGCTGCTGCTCTGTGGTTCTGAACATGAAATATGATAACAGACAAACAGGGGGCGTAAACTAGAGGGCTCAACGTGTTGTGTTGATCACACACTCTCTCTTACTGAAACAGACACACACACACCACTAAAACTCATCTCAGTACTCATCTCAGATGTAAGGAAAAAAATACAAGAGATTATTTCAACTTTTTAGGGTAAGTTTGATCACCAATTATAACTTGATACACACACTACAGGTAACAACTGATGAAAATGTTGACTTTTGATTTTGTAAAGAAACTTAGATCTACAGAATAAAACCATTTAGACACTTTTATTGAGTGGTTTCTCCCTTCATTTCTTCCCTTGTGCACTTCTGAATACTGAAAGATAATGTGTTGGTTCTCTAAAATATTTTCTACAAACCACTGATAAGATGGTGAACTATTCAAAAAGTGTAATTATATTAAAAAGAAAACATGTTTTTAATTTGGGGTTTCCATTCTGACACACATAAGAGTGCAGAAACACAAGACTCCCAATGCAGTGTTTTTAGCATGATCACAGAACAGCCATGTTTAAAGTCTAGTGACTACGAATCCCAGCATGCCTCAGCCAGAGTGGGAGGAGCCTTGAGTGACCTTTCTAGGTGCGCGTGAAGGAGGGGAAATCAAAGCAACAGAGGAGAGGCGGTAAAGATACAGAGAGCTGGTAAAAAGAAGTAGCATTGGACTCTTACCACCAACAGGGGTAGCAGACTGAGATCCTGAGCCATTAAGCCCATTGGTTGAGAAGAGGGGGGGAAGCAGAGGCGAGGGGGTAAGGAACAGCATTAAACCAGAAGAATCATGGGGGTTAGCGCAAAAGAAATAACTCAATATACAAAACGCCATGGGAGGCAGAACACAGAGTTTGATGGCAGCGCATCCTGGTGTTCAATATCAAGAATGAAGGCCAAGCTGAAGCACTTTGAAAACAAAAAATCCATTTATTAAAGAGGAAACTGAAAAAAATTTGCTTAAACAGACACATACACTGAACCAGCTACGGATGATAGCCCGGGAAAAGCAGTGCATGTTGGGAAAGGCTGGCATACGAATGGAGCAAAGCCTGTTTCACAATGGGGGGAGGAGAAAAAAAAACCTCAAAGTAAATATGTTTAAAAATATCCACACACTCCACCACACACACACACACAGATCTTTCTGAGCCTCTGTTCAGCTGCCATTTCCTCTGTTTCCGCTGCTGTGCTATTTTTATCTTTTGGTCTTTTGAACTCTCAATCAGTCAAGCTTTTTTTTCCCACCTGAAAGTCCAGATCTGATTGGTGCACCAGGCTGTGGTCCAATCGTTGCCCACTTTTAAACTCTTGTCCAAGCCTGCGTCAAAGCTGTTGTGCTGTAAGGTGCTTGTACATTTTTTAAGCCACATATCTGCCTCATGTGTTGCAACAGCAGTTAGCTAAAAATCATTTATTATACAAACCTAAATGACAGCCAGAGCCAGGCTAGAGCAGCGTGAATTAACTCTTCACCACACCATCCCATCAGTGATGAGACACAGCATGCACAGGAAAACAGACACACACACACACACGCGCACACTCTTCTGTACACGAAAACACCTTGATCAGAATGAGAGCGATAGCAGGTGGGCCACCATTCCCACTGTGGAACATAGATAGACACACCACACACTCTGACTCTGACACACAAACAGAATACCTGGTGTGCAATCGGATTCATCGGAACCTGAAGGCATAAAAACATTTACATGGAGCTTATCGTCACCATAAAGGCAACAGGAAATGAAACTCCACAATCAGAGCCTGACACACTCATAGAGCCTTACTCACACCCTTGTGTTGTAGTGTGTGTATTTGATGTGTTGTGTACCCAGAATGTTTCAGTCGCAGTGTAAAGTACATACGTTGTGACTGGGAGACCATCTTGGTGCGACTGCGTCCTCGAGAGTCCACCTGGCTGGAGACACTGCTGGCAGTGGACAAGGGCTGCTTGGTGCGAACGCGGCCTGTGTGTATAAAGGGGGGACTTAAGTCATGAGCACAAAGTGAAACCTCCTCAGCTCATGCATGTATTCACAGAAGCCTAATGAAGCTGAGAAACTAAGAAGCGCTACAGATGACTAAAAGCTACTGCAGCTGGAAGCTGTCAAGTCCTAATCTACACACTTAGATGAAGCCCGATGCACACACAGATAAAACATACGAGGAGATTTTAGTGAATTGGGAACCAGTTTCAGTCAGTTTAACCTGAAACTGGTCATGTTTTAAATAAAAATCTTTCTGAAAGTCTTGATAATTTTGATTGAATCAAAGAATATATTTAGGGATCAGATAATTTCCTTTTGTTGGAATGTATTATCACATCAATCACTTTGCAATTTTTAAGCCTTTATATCATTAAAAAAACATCTCAAGAGCCACTATAATGAAAGACAAGGACATATTTCACATTGCATATCTTTCATATATGAAAACTGCAAATAAAAATAGAAAATTTAACTACACACAAACTGTAGTGTTGCATTCGAAAATCAGGTTATTGCAGAAGAAGGAGCCAAAAGTACTGACAGCAGACGACAACAAAGTTGCACTAACAGAGTCAGTTTGGGGCCACATTGAAGAAAAAAACAAAAGTTGTAATCTCATAAGAAAAAAGTTGTAATTTTATGGAAATGTATGTAATTTATAATGGAAAGGATTAAGTCATAGTTTTTCTCTTCTTTTATTGATACATCAAAGCAGGGGTTCTCAAATTTTTTTAGTCCATGGACCCTTTTCAGGTAGGACATTCCTCTTATTATCATGACATCGATAAACATAATAATACTTTGTAATAATGTACCATCTAGTACTTTGCAGCAACAAAATTAGGCCATACTTATACTTTCCAAGTAATTTACTTTGTAAACTTTGGAGATATCTTGGCTCCAAGGTATTCCGCAGGCCCTCAAACTATGGTTCATGGACCCCTGGGGGTCTTGGGACTCCTCTTTGAGAATCCATGCATTAAAGTACATACCTCCTCATATTATAACTTCTACTTCCCAACTTGGAAAATTAGCATTAAGCCTGAAATACCCAAGATCAATGTTTCTGAGAGGATGCAGGTTCAGAATCAGTAAAACATGACTTTTCTCTGACAACAGCATCTCAATAACATAAATCTCACAAGACTACAACTTGTTGTTGTTCTATTACAACAAAAGATATCATGACGTCAGTCTCATAATATAACCACTTTATTTTTTTTGATATATGAGATTTTTTTTGGTTCTTATATAACATCGTATGAGACTTTGGTCTCATAAAAATTCAACAGAATTCACCTTCTCCTTCCCAATAATCTGAATTCGTTCTCAAAATATTTTAATCATATAATTCTTCATTCTCATGATACTTTGGCTTTATTTGCTAATAATTCTAACTTTGTTTTCATATTAAAACTTTACTTTTTATTTATATTTTATTATAGGGATGCACAGTATTGGATTTTTGCCGATATCCGATATGCCAATATATCGAAACCCCTTTTGGCCCATACCGATACCGATACCGATACCGATAATCACAAGTTTGTTTGTTTTTTTTCACTGTAAAGAAAGCTAAGTCTATCCTGTACTGGAATTTATATGTTACTCTTATTGTGACGGTCTTATTTGTTTAAGAAACACACATAAAACAAGACAAAAACATTTGATTTTACCATAAATAAGAAATGTATTATTTTTTTCAAACTCAAGACATTCAGTATTAAAATACAGAAAAATAATTTCTTTAGATCACATGAGCTTTAAATGTACAATGCATTTTTAAACATAACCAAGTTGCATTTGATTATTTTAGAGCTACTGTAACAACCTGGTGACAGACACAGAGCTCTGCAGTGCAAATAAATGAAGTGCTACATTTTATTTAAGGAGCTTATTTTTCAGATGGAAAATAATAATAATCCTAACTGAATAGCACCTTATCGGCTGTGCTTATTGGCAGAAATTTTCATATCTGCCGATACCAATAAACGTGTTTTTAAGCTTTTATCTGCCGATACCGATATTGTGCCAATAATATCGTGCATCCCTATTTTATTACCCTTAAATTACAACTTCATTCTTATAACATTAGTAGTTTATTTGTCATGTTCAGACTATTTTTCTGTCAAAACAACTTTTATATCCCAGTACAACTTTATTGTCCTTAGATTACAACTTTTTTCTGATTAAAACTTATTTTTGTAACTCTGGTCGTATTAAAGCCAAATTCTTATAGTACTCTATAATTTTTTACTTTAATGTGGCCCTCATTCTCTCCTGTAGTTTTATTTTCTTTACCAACTACATCATCCCTAACAGCAGGCCAACACACACAGCCGGCTAACCCAAATCTTACCATTGTCTGACCTGGTTCCTACAGACAGACAAAGAAGGAGCAGGACGTAAACAACATGTGTCAGCTAATGTTTGGAGAACAGCACAAAAGCAACACATCCTAAACATCAGGATAAAGTCGTATATGCTGAATGATGCAGTTTAATGCAGTTGTTAAAAGTTTTAATAATTCTGTAAAAAAAGGTTAAAGTGTAGTAAAGCAGAGGATGAACTTAAACGTGTGGTTAATTTGATTTATGATGTGCTGCGCATGACGGTGATAGAAATATGGGATGCTGACAGCAGGAGGCGCTGTGGCCTGTTTTTGCAACAAAGAGGAGTTGACATGGACTGGGATGAAATGAGGGAGAAGAAAAGAAAGAGGGGAGAAAGAAAAGAAAAGCATGTGTAGGCTGTAGCTGGTGGAGCAGAGTGAGATGATCTTACCATCCGTTTTATCAGAGGCATCATCTTTAGTAGCAGAGAGAGAAGACGAAAGTGATGGAGGAAATAAAAGGGAAGATACGGAAGGAAACAAAAGCAAAGGAGTGATACAGAAGATAATTAAATAAAAGAAACAGGGGAGAGGGAACTCAAGAAGGGGGAGGGGGTGAAGCAGAAAATGCCGGTACCAAAGAATGATGAAATAATGAAAAGAAATCAAAGAATACGAGAAAGTGACAAAGAGAGGAGAGGAGTACAGAGTCTATTAGTTCACAGAATATCTGTTTCACGGAGAAACATGCAGATGCTGAGATCGACACTGAGGGTCAGAGATAAACACGGAGGGCGATATTCATCTACACATCATGCACACAGAGAATATCAACACATATAAACATTAACAGGCAATGAGCAGGCGGCAGGAGGAGAGATCGGGAGAGGAGAGGAGAAAGGCCAGTCCAAACTCTGGAGTGCGTGTGTGCATGTGTAGGTCTGGTCTGATAACCCTGAACGATTTTCTTGTTAACACTTTAAAAAGCTTGACAAGACTTCTGAGCTGATCTGAGAGTCTGGACTTCATCCTGGCTGATCACATGCTGCCTGTGGTCTAACTTGATTGGCAGGGCCCTTACCCAATGAGGAGTAGGAACCAGGGGGCAGACGACCCGCTCCCCTGGTCTGTCCGACGTGCCGGTGTTTAGCAACTGCAGCCGCGTTTACATCCACGTCACTACGGGAACGTTGCAGAGAGGCTGATGACACCCCACCTTTTGAACCCGCAGGGACTGAACGGACAGGAGGAGGAGGAGGAGGAGGGGGAGGGGGACAAGGAAGGGGAGTGTGTGGAAGAAGGAATGGGAGGTGATGAGGGCATATATACGTCACAAACACATGCAGGCACCCCACTATACAAACACAATACTGATACAGTACAGAAATACACAAAAAGCCCAGACACATGTACGCATGTGTGTGCGCACATGTGTGTAGTAACAAAAAAAGAAACAAAAACAAAAAAATCATAACAGGAAGTGGCTGTACGGGGCTGGACACAGGCAGATGTGAATGAGGATGATGGGAAATGGCTTTGTAGGAGCTGATGTACGCCATCGTCTGTGTGTGTGCGCGTCTTCAAAGGAACAAGTGAGAGTAAAATTATGTGTTTGGGTGTGTGTTTGTGAGTGTGTGTGTGTTTGACTCACCTCGCCCTGGAGCTGCTGACCATTTAGAAGTCAGAGGGCGACTGAGGGGAGAGAGAAAAAACTGGGTCAGTCCAGAATAAAACAACAACAACACACAAAGAAGTTGACGACTGTAAACACAAGGCTGAGATAAACATCATGAGGATTATTTTGCTTAATGAAACTCTTGCTGCTAAATATCTTGTGAAGAAGAGCAGCAGATTTTACAAATACTGTGCAAGAATCCAATGCAAATGTCAAAAGTCACGAGTAAAGAGAGGAATGAGCCCAAAACAAAAAAGGGTGATCACAAGCAGAACAAATAAATGATGATTTTCACAGTTTTGACAGTCATGTCTAACATTAGCTGGCCTTTCTACTATTTAAAGGGGGAATTATGCTTTTACAGTTCTTAAAAAAATCTAAATTTTCATTTTGGATGGAAAAACTAAATACAGGCAAAACATAAAACACTAAAGGAACGCCATCTCTGTATGAAATTGCTGGCTGCTGTAATTAGCTTATTAGAAAAAAAGTCACATGAAATAACTGGACAACATAAGATTTTCTCAAATTATGACATCACTAGTTGACAGACTTGCTGAATATGAATTTTTTTTCATTTTCAGAGAAAAAAAAACAAAACTTTTTTTTCATGGCAACAGTGAAGGAGGCTTCTAGAATGCAGTTTTCTAGAATGCTGGGGGACTTTAAAGGAAGAGTTACTGAAAGAAATTGTTCAAACTTTATGGAAAGCTACAACACAAAGTTAAAAGAGAGGCAAAATATATAACCTAAAGATGAGCGTACTACCCCACCTTTAAAAAAAATACGAGCTCAAAAGAAAACATCCATCTATTTATTACCTACAACTTTTAAAGGTAATACAGGTGCCAGGACTGTAGGGATGGTACTGAATAAGTTATTTTTATAGGTACCAACTGAATTCCATCTGTGGTAGTCATGTAAAATCAAAAGGTACCATGTTGAGGTACCTAAACACATCCTTGTGACTGTGAGGAACTGGAAGAGTAGGCAATTTTCCACGCTGGACATAAACGCAGCATTGCAAGTTTATATATTGAAGAATAAACATGTTAAATCAAAAATTTTGGGATTTTATAAATAAACAAATTTATATTTATTACCACATAAACACACACAAAAGTACCAAAAATTGCTATTGTTGAGTACTGATACCAATTGCCAGGTATCAGGCATTGGTACTGTATCGTCTCGAATGTGAAAGGTTCCCACCCCTACAGGACTGTAATGTTAAAGATCTCATACAGTGCATGTTGGCACCAATTCCTGTTTTCATAAGGTAAAGGAAAACTTATTCAGAATATGCTAAAATAAAAGTTGCCAAATGCTGAAGATATGAAGCCCCAAAAACTGTCTGGGAATTATAATTAGGCTCAGCACAAGAAACTCACTGCTGACTTTCTAAAGATAAGATGTTCTTTTACTGGAGAAGATGAAGAATTAAAGAAGGATGAGAGTAAACTGAGTCACTCAAAGAAATGTCTGCCAAAGTAACAAAAATTTATTTTCCAGAATCAAAAGTATTTCCCAAATTATCCAAAAGCGCCTAAGAACGATGAAGGAGCAGAGTTGACGGTTTACTTGAGGCTCTCTTGAGAAGAGGACGAGGAGCGGTCGCTCTGGGGAAGAGAGGCCACGCTGCCAGAGCTCTTCAGGCAGGACTGAAGGGTCCTCTGGTACGACGACTCCAGGGAGTTATAGAGAGCGTCAGCCTCCCCGGGGAAGTGGTTCCTCAGGCCCCAGTAGGCCCTTGACAGAGATATCAGTGAAGAAGGAGACACAGGGGGAGGAGGATGGACAAAGAGGAGAGAAGAGGAGCAGTGGAAATCAAAACAGATACATGAGGAGGCACAAAGACAAAATCATGATGAGAGGACGAGGATGGTGTTGAGATATAAGCTTCTTGACTTTCAAATTATTTCATTTTCAGAAATTCTTGCTGGAGCATCTTACTTGCGAGCCTCCACTCTGGCCTCTGAGTCTGCGTCTCGGATTCCTTTCTTAATGCTCTCAACGAGCACCGCCGTGTGCCTGTGAGATACAGAAAGAGCATTAAGCAGAGGAACTGCTTTACACACTAATGTGACTCCTGCACAGTCATGTTTTATTCTGAACCACACTGAAATCGATGCTCACCTCTCCAGAGAGTGGGTCTGCCATTCTTGTAGTAGAAGGTCCAAGAAATCATAACAGCGCCTGCAGGGGGACACATTTTCATCACACTTATTAGCACAAACTCAGCACTTGACAGTATCATTAGAAGCAGTTTATGATCTTAAAGGTGTCATTTATCTTTTATGTGCACATAAAACCACACTAAGCTGATGTTAACCTCACCTTCTAACAGCCACAGACTTGGATGTGCAGTTACTGGTTATCAGCGGGATGAGCCGAGGGACATGGGTGTGCTGCAGAGGAGAGAGGCAGTAGAGAGAAAAATGTCAATAAGAAGGGGGAAAAAATCGAACATCCAGATGAAAGCTTGTAACTTAGACTGACCGCTACAATCTTTAGATAACCATTGAGATAGTGTGTTCGTCTGGGGAACTCACCCTGATAATGATGCGGATAGCTGACACACCAGATGTTGCCATGACTTTGGCACAGTTTGGGATGAGGTTGAACAGGACAGGGACGATGGCTTCCGCTCCATGGTCAAATTTATTCCCCAGTACCGTAGAGAGGTGGCTGCGAGATACACACATAGAAGGATCAACACACATGTACCAGCAAACATCAAATCATGCAACAGTTTTCTTTAAACAGGTGAAAATTTTGCCTATTTACTAATCTGCTGAGGTCAGTAGTGGCACTAAATCAGAAAAGTCAGAATCAGAACCTCATGATTGTGTGTGTTTTCAATCAAAAGGTAAAAGAGCTGACACCTTCAGTTTGGATGTTGTACAATCATTAACACCTAAAGTATGTTTTTAAATAAAAGTTTTTTATAGTTTTTCTGTATTTCTCCATGTCTTTGTACCCGTCAGTGACAGCAGTATCTTAAACACTCACGCCACAGTGATGCACGCCTCCCTGACAACTTGTGAACGCAGGTCTTTAGCCGACAGTTTAAAGGCTCCATCCAGAAGCCGTAGGTGCTGGTAGAAACAGTCGTATGTGTGCGCGCCTGCCACCAATAAAGAGCGGATCTTCTTCATCTGTGAGAAGAAAAATTATGATATGATTACAATATTTATTCAATCAAACTGATTCAGTTGATATAACTCAAGATAAGAACTGCTTTAAAGGTGTGTTAACTGACAGCGTTGGCTCTCTGGTCCCAGTCATGTTTGTCATCAGAACAGATCTCACGGATCTTGTTCAGGTTGTCCTCAAGATCCCTGGATGAGTAGATCTGCATTAAGGTAGAGTTAGAGTGAGCATGGAGAAAAGAAAGAGCAGAGTGAATACGTGACAGAGAAAAAAAAAAAAGACTCAGACAGTCTGACCTTGATAGCTGCAGAGCTTGGTTATTAAAAAGGATAAATGTGCACTAATGTCTGCATTTAAGCTTCTGTGTTTAATTCACCTGGACTGTAGGGACATCTGTGAAGGCTTTAATGAAGTCCTCTTCATCAATTGCCCCCGCACTTTCCTTGGATACTAAAAAATTAGAGCAGTGGATATCATTAGTTTATGTGTGTTTACGTGAGAGGAGTTCAAAACAAATATATACTTCAACTACACATGAGCAGTAATGTACAAGGCCATGATATTTCTCAGGGGGATGGAAGCCCTGAAGACCACACCTCCTCTATCTTTAACAAGGGAACAGAGGGGGGTAGAAATGAGACTGTTGTAGCAAGTCAGATATCTGTAGCCTACACACTATCCTCTGAAGGAGTTACACGGCAGTCTACATGTTTTATCCAAAATGAGCATTTTTAATGTCTGAATTGGTTGATGTTTGCAGAAACGTCTGTAATAATCATGACTAATCTTAAACCAGGCACACTCTCAACAACTGTTAGCCTCGTGTTTACACAGAAACAGCATTTCAGCCGACCTAAAACGCAAACTTATAAAAACGGCCTCCAGAGTGGGATTTTTCTGAAACGCTGGCGACACTGTTGCCATGTAAGCAGTAAGCCGGCGTTTTCAGCGGAAACGATGACGTCACACTCCGCTGTGCGCTTCATGCATACAACAGGAATAACAGTGCCATTGTTACAATCGTCGCAAACTACCATTATGTGCTTGTGCTGCTCAATCTGCTGTATCTGCTGACTGTCTTTCAACAAAATGTGCATCTGTTGTTCCACTCTTGAATTTTGTATTCCCCAGTTCACCAGATGATCAGCTCAACTCTACTTCGATTTCCCAAAAGCGGCTTCTGGGCAAGACAATTACAGCACCACCTACAGGCCTGGCATGCTTACTACAGCGTTTTCAGTCCATCAGCGTCTCTGTGTAAACACAGATTTTTTTCACTGCGTTTTAGCATTTTCAGATGAAACATTGTCGTGTAAACGGGGCCTTAGATCTTAACAGATTCCAAAATGATGGAAGACCAAACACAGGAGGGCATTCTAGTCAATTTTAGACATGACAATTCTTGGACTAAAGATCTCTGCCCTACATATATAACGTTCGGGGCAATGACTTCATAGCTTTAGGATCCCCCAGATGCTTGTGTGATCAAATGTGACTCCAGCAGAATAATGTCGTCAGCCAGGAGTCCTGTTGTGTGTTCTGTTATGTAACAACAAAAATGGAGGAAAGAATATGGACACTAAGTAATGCCAAAAGCTTCGTTATTAATTTCCTTTTTGGTCATCTGGCTGATAACTCTCTCCTCTCATTGGTTAACGTGGATATCGTCAATATTTAACACATTGATTTTTTTTATGATCACGATCTGGGAAGCTTTGATCTAGCTATGAACAGTAAGAAAGTCACACTGACACCACAAACAAGGCGATGATTTGGACAAATGACGAGTTACAGCAAGCCCAGGTGAGGTCAAACCCAATCCAAGGGTTGCAAATCTGGCCCTAAAACCAGTAAGCGTAGCTTGGATAAAGGGTATCTAAAACTTCAACATAAAGCACTCTGATACCTGCATCAACCAAAACCATGGGTTGTAAAGTCCATACAGCACAAGTAATAAACCAAATGGCACACATGAAGAATCGATATCAGTCAAATATTTTTGCTTTTCTATCAACAATTTCTTTGTTTCTTTTTTTTCAGCTTCAGATTTAAATCCTGCCTGTTATTGGCAAAATCTAAATATTTCTTTCCAGTGTGAGGGTTGCAGTCTGGTGTGGCAAGAGTGTGTGGGCGATCTGTCATATTAATGCAAATGGAGACAATAGGGCCTCCCATTGCCACCGTAATCGTGGAAACAGTTTCATAGAGAACAACAAAAGAAATACTTATTTCAATTTAGAGAAATAAAAAACAAAAATCTATTAAAAGCTGCTTGAATTTTTTTTTTTATTTTAGAAATGAGGGAGAGGTTCAAGGTTTTTTTTTCTTTTTAAGTGTAGACCTGTTTAAAAACTACCCAGCATGCCCTTGACTCCAGCCTTTTACAGCTGCTGCACAATCAATAAGTCTGTAATGATCCAAGTGACAAGCGATCACAGTCTTGTGTTTCTATCCAGAAGAGCAAATGTAGCGGGCCTCGAACAGGCTGCTCGCTCGTAAAACACTTCCACCTACTCATGTATGTGTGCGTGTGTTAGTGTTTATGCTGACACAGATATGTCAGCAGGAAATGGACTGTGTGTATGTGTGGTGTGTGGTGGTTGGAACATAGCTTTCTTCTAACAGAGAGTGAGAGGAGGAGGAGGAGGGACGGGGAAATCAATACATGTAAAGATGAAGCAAACATAAGACTCCAGTCGTCTGCAGCGGGAGGAGGATGTGACAAAGAAAACTCAGCAGAGATATGAGACGAGTGATAAGAATATGAGACTGTATCAGATTTCTTGCGCAGTGTCTTCTTTCTTAAGTTTGCTCTGCTCCCTTTCTCCTCACTGTCTGTCCTATCATATCCTGTCAGAGTAATACAACACTGGCTTTCAGAGGGATGGATCCACATCCTGAAAAGAAATGACTTGCAAGCCCATTTATATTCCATAGCAAAGATTTTGTTCATCTTCAGAGTTTAATGTAAGCTGATTTATTTATTCATTATTTACAAAACCTTAGAAAGCAGGGATGCATGTGCGGCAAATCAAGATAAGCAGATACTGTAGACAGACAAGCCTAACAATGTGCCATACTTTGAAGTCAGTAGCTGATGATATCTAATCTTTACCTTAAATGCATCATTTCAATGCTGACAAGTTAGAGCGCATCACTTCAGGTCTTTATAGGGAAGGAGACTTCACTTGTTGAACAGACTTTTTTTGTTTCATGGTCAAAAAAACAACAACAATGCCAGCAGCGTGGGAGTTTTACACCATCTGAGAAAGATGTGCCGTTCTGTGTCTCAGTGACATTTAGGAGGGATTTAAGATGACAACAATTTAAATGTATTCATCTCACAAAAGAGGAGAAAAGTCAGTTGTTGTGACGTTTTAAAAGCATACTTTAGAGCTCTTTATCCAGCAGTTGAATGTTGACTGTCTACCTATTAGAAAACTTCTGTAAAGTGATACTCCTGGATGGAACAAATTGGGTCCTATCACAAGGTTTAGGGCAGAAATTACCCCTACAGCAGTGATTTTGTGCAGCAGAAGCCCAGAGCGCTAGCACTAAAGACCCCCTCCCTGCTCGTCAGACGGGGCCATATTTTACTTGACCAAAAACACAAATAAACGAACTCCCACCGAAAAATTCTGATATCGGTCTGCATTCACGCTTTATTTAGAGAATTTTCAGCTCGTTGCTTTCACACAAAAACACAGCTAAATAAGGCTCTAGTTCTTATCGTGTCTCTTCGTCCTGGCAGACTACCTATATTTGTTTATATCTGGCACACTGCGCACGCGGACTGATACACTAAGTGGCGAGCGCCTCGTAGCCAGCTGTGGCTCTGCAGCGGAGGTAGCACCGTTTTACGACATGATGAGAACTAGAGCCTTATTTAGCGGTGTTTTTGTGTGAAAGTAACGCACTGAAAATTCTCTAAATAAAGCGTGAATGCAGAGCGATATCAGATTTTTTCAGTGGGAGTCCCTTTATTTGTGTTTTTGGTCAAGTAAAATATGGCCCCGTCTGAGTGCAGAGGAAGGGGGTGTTTGGTGCGAGCGCCCTGGGCTTCTGCTGCACAAAATCACTGCTGTAGGGGTAATTTCTGCCCTAAACCTTGTGATAGAACCCAACTTGTTCCATCCCGGAGTACCACTTTAAGGGAAGAAAGTCAGACTTTTGAGCACTGAATGTAGGAACATGCTGCAGACTGTAAAATGAATTATTATAACCTCAACATTGGAAAAGACTTTTACATTGTAAAAATGCAGTTTTCAAATAGCCAATAAAAGTCATGAGTCATGAATAAAAGTCATGAGTCATGAATGAAGGAAGGAAAAACCTGAATATGAAACATGTACATCAAAGTTAAATACCTAGCTTTCCTCCTGTAGCACTAGGCCTGCGTGCAGCAGAGGACTCTGCAGGCTTCTTGGGAACTTTAGGGACCTTGAAAGCAGCCTGGGCCGAGGAGGAGCGGTTCCCATCCACGCTGTCGTCATCATCAAAACTACGATCTGGAGAAAACACAGAGAGAAGAATGTCACCATTAATGCCAAAGATGACAACTTCTTACACAACATTGCAAATAAATATCATATGAATGGACCAAAATATGATTGAAAAGAGTGCAGCGATTGTTTTTTTTACATTCAGTTTAAACCAAAATCTAGAATCACAGTAGATATTTCAATAAAAAAGAGAACTTATTTTCTCACAGATAACAGCTTGTGTTTTCAATAATGCTAACATTACTCATTCAAACCCACAAATATGTCACAGCCACTTGGATCTTATTTCACTCTTTTACACAGAGCATGAAAGCCTTCAGGCCGTTTCGAGACAAAGATCTCCAGAAAGAAAAGTAAAGATGAGAAGCAAAGAACGGGGGAGGCTGTAGTCTACAGAGAGCTCGGTCAGGAATCACTAAATCAATACTAATTGCACACCGGCCACTAAAAAGAAGAAAAAAAGCAAACCCACACACATACGATCACTTCAAAGAGCCAAGAAACACAGAAAATGATCAAGATGCCCACTCCTTCAACCAGTGACTGACACAAATCCTCAACCTGCACACCAGCAGAAAGACAGCTAGCTAGGAGCTAACAGTAAAACTTCAGACACACACTGGAAACGACGGCCTTTTCAAAATCTGCATCCAGCAGTGAGGACACTTGTGGACCACAATTTGAGAGGACACACACACTCACACACACACACAGCGATGTCAGCTGTTGAGATGAAACTGTTGGCATAGGAATGCAGTCGTGCTCCAGTCGCTCTGACAACCAGCCGTGGAGAAATGCGCCAAAGCCACCACCCAGCACCTTGACTCACACTTCAATTTACCTCCACACACACAGTCTATAAGCAACGTCTGCTGACGAGCATGCATGTGTAAATATGAGCTAAATGCTAACAGTGGGTGCACAGTCTATTGTTTCAAGCTCCATGAATGGTAACTGTGCAGGTACGTATGCAGACAAACATTATAGACAGTGATACATTTACCACACACACACACATATACACACTAACACACCCAGGTCCATCCCTGCACTCACAGTCACAGATCTTCTGGCAGATAAGACGCCTCATACTTCAGGGAGGGCGTGGTATCAGGGTCCCCCCTCGTCTCCAAGCAGTACCCCAACAAACCCACACAAACACTTTACATTGGCTCTACACACACACACATACACACAGGCTCCTCACACCGACGTCCAAACACCCCTCCATCCGTACAGGTGCCGGCATTTTCTTTCACACTCCCTCTCTTCTCTCCCTCCCTCCCTCCTTCCCTCTCTGAGCATCTCTCCTCCTCCCTTCCCTCAGCAGCCTCACAGCCAATCAGAGCAGAGGTGACATCATAGTGTTGCAGCCAGTGCGGAGGCAGAACTATGAATGTGTGTGTGTGTGATGGGAGAGAAAGGGAGACACAGTAACACACACAGCAAAACAGACACCCCAAGAATATTAAGAGGCCAGAGCTTCTCTTTGAGAAAGCAGCTAACCCAAACTCAATCCCACTGAAAACACACACTCTTCATCTTCTCACTCACTTTCTTCAACACACGCAGACACACACACTCACACACACACACTTAACTGTCAGCATCATCTGCCAGATAACAAATCTTACAACACTCTCCAGCCATCTTCAGGCACCCAGATGAACAAAGGATGATGGGGTGATCATAGGAGGGGTGTAGAGAGGGGGAGGAGGGCACTGAGACCACACCCCTCCATCTGAGGCCATGACCCTCCCACCCTGACTCCCTCAGTCAGTGCAGTCAGGTGTGGCATAATTTTGGTGCTCTGCTCTGAGGTCACATGACCCCAGATTTTAAATGAAAAAACTGTGAGCTCAAAACTTCTTAATTTTAAATCAATGTTAAGTCATTTTTTTATTCTGTATTGTGTATTGTGTTTTAATATGAAGTGCAAAAAAAAAAAAATTTAGAGTGTATTTTAGCTAACATCATTCAGTGAACAATGTCTGTGTTTCCAAAATGTTTCTCCTTTATTGAAAAAATAAATTAATAAAAAGCACTTTGTGTGCCTTCTAAAATAGCTCACAATACTCAACTCGACTTTATTAATAAAGCCCCTTGAAAAAAAAACACAGCTGAAGTGCTGTACATAAATAATTTAAAAGTAGTGGAAAGCTTTGACTTAATGCCTGAAGAGTGTCAAGACACAACCCTGTGATTAATTTCAGACTTTTCACCACAGTTTTGGTGACCCCAACTTGTGTGTACTATCTCTGAAAAGACAATATCCCTTTAACAGACAGACACCCACAGAACTGGACTCATATTGAACAGCTTTCTGCAGGACTGGAAACAACAGCATGTGGTTGGGTCATAAAGAGAAAGTGTTTTAAGATGGTTACAAAATGATGTAATTTATCCAGGTGTACATTTTTTATTCTGTCTCCAAAATTTAGCAGTAACTGATAATCTAGTTGTGAAAATGACAGCAAGTGTTGTGTGTGGACAGGTAAAAAATGAACATGTTCATTGACTGCGCTCATATTTTCATTAAAGGTGAACTGAACTGCTCAGTTTATAACTCAGGAACAGGAACGTGGGTGTAGTTCCCTCCTGGGACAGTGAAAGACAGCTCACAATAGGAGAGGCGTTGAGAGATGACGAGCACTGTGTTTTATGGCAACAGAAGTCAGATTTTCTACAGCACTCTGTGCATTCAGCATGGCTAATCCTGCTGACAGTTCACACAAATTTAAGTGACCCGTTTAGAGCTTTCCTGCTTTGTGACACACTGTTTCAGTGCTAAAACAGGGTTTTTCTAACAGATCAACTGTCTGTGGTAATTGGCTTGGGGGAAAGGTATTGAAGTATAGATGGCTCTACTGAAAAAGAGGACTCGTGAAATAAGGAATACGCACTAAGTTCAAAATTTTCAAAAATGAACTATGAACATGGAGTAGTCCATTTTAATCTGTGTGAACTGCACTTTGAGCAAGCTCACCTTTTGTGTGAGCTAGAACAACACTGCTGGCAGCATAACGTCCTGCTGAAAACAGGACATGATTAGTGTGAGGGATGTATGAATGTAGTGTCTCTGAACACATTTATCATTTTAGCTTGGGACAGTTGAACTTTTGAAAGTCAATAAAGGTAGGGTAACTTTTGTGCTGTGTCCCAAATTACATGCATAAATTTGGTCACACTGACAGCACAGAAACCACAGTGCACTTTGATTTCTCAGCTGGTGCACTCTAAACAGTCAGAGAGTTGAGTGGTCGCCATATTAGCCACACAGAGAAAGAGGCAGGAACGGATCAAAGGATGGTTGATGGTTGCAATGAATAAATAACAGAAGAACACCTGTGATCAGTTCTGGAGAATGTGATCTGGAAAATGTGATTTCCGATAAGTGCTGCAGTGTTTGATCTGAGACAAAATGACCCCTTAAGGTTTCATGCACTGTTGTAGTAAGTGCAGAGTGTACGCAGAGCACTTCATGTAAGTGTACTTAAAGAGGTATGCTGCTTGAGACACAGCCATAGCCTTTTTCCACTCTCCAAAAGTAATGGAACCAGAACCAGCTGATAAAATCAGAAGAGTACCCAACCCCACATGATCGTCCGTATACCTCACACAATCAGATTTTTCATCTTTGTCTGAGAGACATTGTAGGAAAGCCCCAGGGGACCATCAACACTTTAAAAGTTATGCCTGATAGTCTGTCCACATGAATGTATGTTAAGCCAAAAGGCACCAAAAAGGGTTGGGACGATATGCTATTCTCACGATTAAATTCTATTACCATTTTTGCTGTACCAATAGTATTTAAATTGCGATTCTTCGATATTTACGATTTTTGCAATTTTTAGTTTGCTTTTTTAACTCCATATCATGTAGAAAAAAGTTAGATTAATTAAATTAAATTAAATTAGAGAGCTGACAACTGTTAGTATCAATGTCATGGTCAGAGGAGACAACAAGATTCCTCCTGCACAATAAACACCATTAGAAAAACAGTTCTTATTAACTTAAATGATCAGAAGTTCAAGCACAAAGACACCTCTGGAAACAAATATAATCAAAGCACCAGACAGTGGTTTAGGGAATTTAATTGCTTTCTAACAAAACCTCAGCACCAATTAGCAACTCTCAGTCATGCATCAAGGGTCTAAGCATTGATTAGCATCACTGTTAGCATTATTTGCATCTCTTGCTTTTGTCTAGTCAGACCCCAGGGGAGTAAATGTCTGTGGGTGAAGGGCAGTGAGAGAGACAGGGAGAGAGAAAGAGCGCTCATGCTGTTTCCATGGTGATCTGTGCAGGCCAGCTTCTCAGATGAATAGAGAGACAAACAGAGGAGGGATGAGATGGTCAGTGAGCTCGCTTATACACACTCACATATCTTATTTAGTTTCATCCACAGGGTGAGTTTATGTTTATTCACCGACTTCGTGCTGTTCTGCATCACCGTCAACATGAACACAACACAGTGCCTCATATTATGGCCCAACTTGCATATTTCAACACACACAGACACTGAGACACTGAGAGATACCAGCTCCACAGTGCACCAGGCATTGTTGCCATGGAAACTCTGAGATTCCCTCTCTCCATTTCGAGGCTCAAAAACAAAAAAGAGAGGACGGCTGGCTTACATTTACAGATCTGCTCAGCTGTCCAGAAATAAGCCATAGGTCAAAACAAGACATGTTTCAAAACATCTGGAAAAGTGCGCGGCAGGACTTCAGTGGGTCAATCCCTAATCCGTGTGGGAACAATCCCAGAGCATTTCCCAGCCTAAAAAAAAATTATAATCTCCATGCAAGGTCATACGGTCCTGCAGAAGTACTTTAGTGATTAAACGAGAGATCAGTGAACACAAACACTCACATGCAAAGAGAGATTCAGCTGTGACCACACGATGGCAGCACTGGATCTGCTCCCAGAGTTTAACAGTTCAGACATGAGAGGAAGGGAAAGAGGGGCGTACCACTGCTCACAGACAGGACACAGTCAGAGTGAATGTGCTTCAGGTGCAGGTTGTGTGTGCTTGTGTTGTCTGGACCTCATCACCTCACATTTTGAAAACAGAGTGACTAAAGTTAAGTCAGAGTAAAGCCTGTTAAAGCTCCCAGATTCATGTGACAGTAAACACATGGTGCACTGAGTCCTCGGCACATATAACACAACTTACGCCTGCTTGACTGCTCATTTCAGAGAAGAGTAAAACAAAAGCCGGAGTTTCTGAGACTGAAAAGAGATGAAACATTTTAAAACAGCTTATTTTACACTACAGTATAATAGGAGTGTGAACAACCACCTACAGCTGGCCACACCTGAGTTATATCGGTCTATCTATATGATTAAAGACTCACTGCAACGCTGACCTTGCTGTAATCTGCAGGAGGGCAGGCAATGTCACATATTCCCACTCTGGACTCGTGACTGCGTGCAGAGAGCTATGTAAACAGGTTACTGAACACTGAGCATAACCCACGCCAGGAGACTACACAAGAGCAGGGGAAGAACTGAACTGAAGATGTGAAAAGCTCAAGACCCCAGCAAATCAAATTATTATGACAGAGATGTGTGTTTGGACTGTGAGGCACACAGTTGTTCCTGCAGATTCCTGCTGGGTTCAATATAAGCCTAAGGTACTCTGCTTCCCAAAATTATAAACATTAACTTAAAGTGACAATGCTGAGCAAAGGATGTAATAGCCTTCACATCCCTTCTAGCCTTTAAAATGTTGATTAAAGACCTCTTACATCATTTAGTGTTAGAGAAAATGTGTTACTCCACAAGAGGGTGTGCCCAAAAGTTTTATACTATATGGCAACCTTTATTGACACATAGAAAAAATAGATGACACTAACATTTGAAACTTATAAAATGAATCCCATATTGTATATAATTTATAGCCCATGAATTTAAGTTGCATTTTTGTTTATTTGTTTTTATATATATATTTTTATTTCCTTTTATCATTTTCTGAATACTTCCATACTATCTGGACTGTTATTGTATTTATTTTACTTTTAATTATCTATTTAATTAATTTATTTTTTGACCATTATCTAAAATTACTTTTATATTTGTAAGTACAAGAATAACTCTTTATAAGATCATTATCTAATTATCTAATGGTACAGTAATACTGTTGAAGGGATGGGGCTCTGTTGAGCAGAAAGAGGGAAAGGGGGGAAATAGGGTTGTATTGTGTTCATGTAATTCCATTTGTTTACTCCTATGTATGATTTGAATGTCAATAAAAATACTTTGAGCAAAAAAAAAAAAGTGACAATGCTGGATATTTGTACTTTACATCTGCAGATTTTCACGTCACTACACATTCATGCGTTGAAGAAATCACTGAATCTGTCCAGACTGCTCAAACATGGTCTGTTTGACTGAGCTTTGCTGAGTCATGAAATGATGAGGTTGTTGTATAAGGATCTCCCAACTGGCTTGTGACATTGGGGAGGAGAGGACCTAAAACAACAAGGTCTGCCCCATTTCTCTACCCTTCACGGGCCAATAGAGGAAAGGGGGTTTGAGGAGCATGGAGCCTTCAAGAAAAAGGAGCTAGAATAGAGTGTAAAAATGTGGGTATTCTGAAAACACCAGGGTGAGGAAAAAGTTTTTTTTTTTTACCCAGTAAAGCGACTATTTTTGTGCCAGGGGAACAGTATCAAGTATTAAAAAGCACAAAACCCCCTCTTGAAACACACGTGGAGCAAAAAATGAATATCACTATGACTTTTAATAAGCAAAAAGCTTATTCAAAGTGAAACTGGGCCAGCAGCACGGGACACCAAATCAAAATCAAAACTTTAAACACAGGAAACATGAGATGTAGCAAAGTAGTGAAATAAGCTAGCATCACACATCTACATTTTGTATCAGAGTATTTCAATAATCAGAGCCAATGAGGATGTTGATACACAGTAATAAATGTAGTATTCCTATCATTTCCAATCGTTGCTTTAAGTTCCTCAGTTACATCTCAGACTGATGATCAGAGACAAAAAGAAGAGAAGAAAGAGAGACAGAAAAAGAGAAAAAAAAAGATGTTTGTGGTTCAGGCTGAGATTCTCTAATAAGAGACAGACTGCTCAGCTTCAACCCAGTTCAGAGAAACTGAGCTCCTTAAATGAAAACACACACTCACAGACACACATCGATATAATGTGAGTCCCAATTCCAAGTCTGACAGAGGGAGAGAGAGATAAACCATAATATTCAGAGGAAAGCTTTGCCATGGCAACCAGCCTAGCCTGGAAACGGGGTCATGATTTCCTTTAGCAGAGCAGGAGATGCACTGAAGCAGAATGAGTATGTCTGCAAGAGATGGTGTGTGTGTGTGTGTGTGTGTGTGTGTGTGTGTGTGTGTGTGTGTGTGTGTGTGTGTGTGTGTGTGTGTGTGTGTGTGTGTGTGTGTGTGTGTGTGTGTCAGTCCCTGTCAACACTGAAGCACTGTGCAAGCAATGAAAGCTGCTACTGATGGTCAGTTTGCAGGGCACCGAATATCTCTGTGCTTCTATGGTGTGTGTGTGTTTGTGTGTGTGTGTGTGTGTGTGTGTGTGTGTGTGTGTGTGTGTGTGTGTGTGTGTGTGTGTGTGTGTGTGTGTGTGTGTGTTATATTTGTATTCCCACAAACCCTATAACATTAAGTCAGACCGTAGCAAAACCCCAGCAGTACTGATATTTGTCTACTTTTTTACACATGAACTCCTGAAACAAGCCTCTTCCTGAATTACCAAATACACACCTGCGTATACAAACATACAAACACACACGTATCAAACATAATAAATATTTACTCAGTATTCACAGGTAAGATAATTTACCCTTTCTTCTTTGCTCTGTCTATCATGGTTTCACACTAAAGGGTTACATATTTGTTTAAACCTTTATAAAAGAGAAATGTCACATTTTGTTATTTTAACAAAGGCAGAATTTATCAACATTTCTGGTTAAGATCTGTTCTTTTTTATAGCTTAACTACACGCTGGTTGTTTACAGAGCAGTCTTTGTGACAAAACATTTTTTGTTGCCCATTTTCATACTAATAAATATGTCAAGATTTTAAAAATGAAGATAACACTTACAACTTTCTATTTAATAACCAAATGTTTGATTTTTCCTGGCACCTTCAGAAAACTGGTAACAAGGTGAAAAGCTTCAAGCTTGTTCTGGTGATGGGTGCATTATGTTTAAAACCTTGAGATTGTATCTAGAAAATGTTTGACTCAGTCTTTTTCTGCTTTTAATGATAAACTTAAAGATGTGTCTTGTCATTTCAAGGTGAATAAACTCTATAATCTGCAAGACCTTGAAACAGTAAAAACCAACATTTTTTACAGGTGGCAGTTAAGGAAAAAAAAAGAGTAGACTGTACATACTATAATTTCCAATGCCCCGATGACTGTCAAAAATAAAGTGTCAGTTTTTGTTTTCATGGCTTAAATACATTAAGGTTGTTTCACTGATGATTACTTTGCTGACAGTGTTAAAGTGGAGGTATCATGGTGCAGGTGACCAGCCCTTCTATGCATATGGAGGGTTGTTCAGTCTTATTTTGCAGAAATACCACAGATTCAATATATTAAGTGATTACCTGAGTATCATAGTGTAGATTATATCAGCAAATTCTTGCATATACAAAGCCTATGTGCATGATAACATTAATTTGCATATTGTAAAATCTTGGAAGATATGTTATAAAAAAAACAGCTACAAGAGGAAGCTTCACATTGCATCAGCAATGTTAAACATTTCATAGACATCCAACAATTACCTTAAAAATGTCTTTGTCTTCTGTCATTTTGCAGTGTGAGACATTTGGTCGTCATGTGGAAAAAACCCACAGCCAGAGTCAAGACACGCAGAGCTACAATCCTTTTGTGCTAACGGTGACATTATGTTAATAATCAACAATAAAATAACCAGCGGACATGTCTCAAAGGACACATGTCTGTCGACTGACATGTTATATTTAAAAAAATCAGGATGTTGAGTAACAACAGGAGGACAGACATTTTAAAATAGACTTTTGATCAAATACACTGCCACAAAAAAAGAGAAGCAGGGAAGAAAGCAGGGACTGGGTGAAAATCTCCCTCAACTGTGAAGCGAAACTAAAAGTAGAACCAAACAAGAATCTCAACTTCACTGTAAACATATGGTTGGCTTAAGCAACTATGGTTCACACTAAGCTGATATCTTTGGTTTGGATAAGACCTCCAGCTTCAAATGATCACATCCTCTCTCCTTTTTGTATGAAATTTAAGTCAAACACAAAACAAGTGTGTTCCCACAAAATAATGAAGGAACTCTTATAACAAACATGTGCACTTCCATAAAAACACAGCACCAAAAGTCTGAGACACTTTAGGACACCCCAGTTTGCAGACGTAGCCTCCTCAGTCTGAGCCGGAGCACTCGAGGTGAAAGCACTGGGAGTTTAAGCTGATTCCAATCTAAAACCATATGCTGACAAGCTTTTGTGTGAGTGCCAGCATCCATCGCCAGATGAGATTAAACGCACACACACTTACCATCATCATCATCTCCAACTGCCATGGTTACAGTGTGTTGTGGGTAAAAAGTCCAGTTATCTGTGAGTGGTGGTTTGCACCTCTCCCTCTGTCCTCTCCTTTGTTTTCTCCTCCACTCTCTCTGGTTTGGTCAATCTCTCCCTGTCTCTGTCATGATGAATCAGGGAGAGGCAGTGATAGGCACAGCGCTGTGACTTGCCTACTGCCACAGATCTCTGTCAGCTTCCTCCTTCAACCCACTGCTCCCCTGCCCTCCCTTTCCCTTCTCCTCCGCCTCCTCTCTCAGCAACAGCTGCTTTAAACCCTCCAAAGCAGAGCAGAGCTGGCCAAAGGGGGATGTGGGGCAGGAGAAAACAATCTATGTCTGTGTACTCCTGTGTTTCAACCCGGGTGTGAATTTGTGTTATGAAATTCAAGGTTAAATTCCCAGAGTTGTTTTTTTAGAGTGTTTTGGGTATAATCATCATCTGTCTCTGACTTTCTAAATCTTTCATATTCTGCCCCTTTTGAGGGTAGTGATAGCATTAAAGAAGTATATATGCTCAATGTAAGGTGGTCTCTTAGTTTATGAATAACTTTTTGAAGCTTTACAAACATTCATTTTTTTCCATCGCCATCTTTGTTGACAGAAATAGCCAGATTTGCGACAAAGGTACAGAAACACATTTCTGTCTCAATCCAGTCTTCCTTTACAGCCGCTAATATCAAGGCAGCGTATCAACCACAGAAAAAAAAATAAAAAAATAAAAAAATTCAACAGCACAACCTGTATAAACAAATAACCCTCTAGTCTGTGTGATCAATATGACTTATTCAACTGCTTTTGACTGCGTCAGAGCTTTCCTCTTGTGGGATATCTGCAATAACTAAAGAGAGGAACAGACTGAGAACTGTCTGGGAACTGTTAAATCTCATTGGCATAGCAGCTAAGGTAAACAAAAATAAACTCCCTTGCTTTGTAATTGTTTTTTTAAACACATGCCAGGTTGGCTAGCATACAGTGTTGATTGCCCTCCGTGTTTGTTTATCTTATGAAGTAATGTCCAAGCACGAAGCTTCTTTGCAAGCTCGTCCATGGAGCTGTTACCCCAAACATTAAGCATGATGCAACCGTTAAATTTGTGTAGCCCTAGGATTGTAATGTTAAGAATCAATATCAGCTTTGGGTAACGACCAATACCAATACTGATCCGATTCTCTGTTAAAGAATAACCTGCATGTCCTACTGTGGGATAAGACTGGTAATATTTTTTGGTAAAAGACAAAATATGAGTACACATGGAATAACTGAAGTTAATATTCATTTAAACAATATAATATTTTAATATTTACTCACAGTTTTTACAAACAATGCACAAATTTTACTATTCACCTTTAAACTTTTATACCCTGTTGACTGGTAATGCAGCAGAAAACATAGAAAGTGCATCAGAGGCATTGAGTTGGTTGCCTGGATCTGATACCAGTATCGAGATCAGTGCATCCCTACGATTAAATCTCTCAGTCATCTGGAGACATATGATTGGGCTAATTTCTTAACCAGTACGCAAGTCTCTGTCTGAAATTAAAAAACAAAGGTAAGAAACTTCAGCCACTTCCTCTACTCAGTATGAGGTTAAGTCACAAATAAAAGATCAAAGAGAGGAACAGGATCGGATAATAGACTAATACAAGATCTGTGAATTTAGTTAAACAATATTGATTCAAGCACAGCTAACAGAATATGACCTTACACCTGCACCTCCCTATGGTTCATTGTGATCACACACTGAATGAAGAGCAGTGCAATAAATGACATCCTCATCAAACATTAAAGACCATTAACTATCTCAAACTGATAGTATGTTAGAAATAGATGACGGTTTCTGTGTTGTAGTCAGTCTCAAGTCAAAGGTGAAACATAACGATAAATGACATTTGTCCAAAAAGTTATCCAAAATGAAAAATGTTGGAGTAAAGAGAGAAGGAATTGTATTGCCTTTTAAGCAATAAACAAGTGCTGTAATGAATCCAAGCATGTTTGTGATCAGGTTGTTACATCATGCTGATTATCAGTACAACAGCACATCTGGGGTGTGAAAGTGTAACAGGTTTAAAGTTTGACTGACTGATCCTACAACAGAGAATTCTGTCTATAATGTAAATTGACTTTACCCAGAACACCTAAAACAGAGAAACACACACAGCGCTGTTATACTCTGTATCCACATTCATTTAAAGGTCCCATATTATGCAAAATTCACTTTATTAAGTCTTTTAGTGAAATTTGTGGGTCTTTGGCTTTCCTCCCAGCCCACAAAATCTGATATTTAATGACAAAACCTGGACTTAGTAGTGCTTGTGAATGTAAAATCCAGACCTAAAACGAGCTGTTTGGAACTTCCAGGGTTTGCCGATGTCAGCGATTCCCTTTTTTGACCAATCAGGAGCAATATGCGAAAGCTGAAGAGCTGCGCTGTTGTTGGCTGTAGACAGCAACATAGTTCCATGCACAAGTTCCCATCTCAGAAGGAGACAAGACTGAGTGGCTAGAGATCATTTATCAAGGAAATGTGCCAGCTACACTCAGTAAAACTGTGCATGTGTGTGCTAGTCACTTCATGGCCAACTGCTTTTCCAACTTTGGACAGTACAACAGAGGGCTAGCGAATAGACTGGACCTGAATCCAGGCACATTACCAACCATCCACCAACAAACCTTGGACCCTGGAAATGTGAGTATTTTAAATGCTGTGTGCTGTGGAGCAGATGTAAGAGCTTTTCCTCAGTGTCCCCCCGTCTCTGTGTTAGCTTCAGGATGCTAACTTTAGCTGCAGTTAGCCTGTTGTTTTAGCCTGTAATGTTGCGGTAAACGAGCTTTACTGTTTTCTAAACATTGTGACTTGGAAGAGCGGGGCAATATCATCGGTGGCTCATTTACATATGAAGGTCACGCCCACTAAATCAGAGCATCTGAACAGAGGGGCTATGAGAGCCTGGAAACAATGCTGCTGTGCTTGATTTATTGGCTTTTTAGACCAAAACATGTTACTACCATTTCATGAAGAAATCAATTATCCATATCAAACTGCAGAAAAGGAACAGAATATGGGACCTTTGATATCCATCATCCAATCAATTTACATTTAATCTCAACAATTACACGCTGATCAATGATTACTTGTTTGTTATCCTTCAGCATCTTGCGTTTGTTTTCTGCCACTCTACACTACGACAGGCAAATAAATTACCCCAAAAATACTCTACTAGCCTAATCAGCAATGAACGTGGTTCTAAACTGTCTGCCCTATCAGCAGGGACTGATTTTACCATTGGTTGTAAACTGTGTGACTTCCAGCAGCCAGCTGTGTCAGGTCAAACTGAAGGAGTGTAGAAAGCAGGAGGCTGAAGTGCACTTGAGGTGGCCGCAAAGGCCAAACAGTGAAGCATCCTGCCAGCACCACGTTCGCTCTGCTGAGCATCTGTATCACTTTCAGTGTCTGTTTCTTTGGGAGCTGGGTGCTGATGCCTTAACTTTGTCATTTTCAACAAGCCACTCGAAAAAAAAACTTCAAGTGAAAATACTCTGAGTGATTTTCCAGGGTTACAGCAGCTGATTTAATTGTTTTAAATCTTTGAAAAACCAAAGATCAAGACGCCTGTTCAGGTTATCATTATCATCTGGTTATTGTGAGTTAAATGTGTTTGATGATCACTTCATGCTGTTATAACAATCAATTCCTAGAATGACTCCTTGATTTTAATCCATAGTCTTGTGTTTTGTTGACTGTGCTTTGTCTGTTTATGTTTTCCGTCTGGAACTTTGTGTTTTTGCTGCTGCCTGTCTCGGCCAGGTTTTCCTTGAAAAAGAGGTTTTTAATCTCAACGGGTCCAACCTGGTTAAATCAAGGTTAAATAAAGGTTAAATAAAATGGAATTTCCACTAATAAAAGAATCTACTGTGCTGATACTGTTTATTCTGAAACACTACTCCACATTTTGTTTACCATCAACTCTAAAAGTGTAAAAAAACAGAGATTCTCTGGTTGGATAATGAGCAGTGCCTCTGGAGAGCCAGGAGTTGAAAGTAACACTCCCTCCACCCAAGATCTGTCACCATAGACAGCACCATAGCTACTACACCCACTACACACCCTGAGCTCTTCTAAATGTCTCCATGTCCTCCGCTTAAAGTAAACAGACTGCAACAACCGAGCAGACACCCACCACGGCTGTCACTGTGAGACATGTAGAAACATTGACAGGGCAGCCTGAAGGTACAAACTGCCAATGACAGGCTCTGCTCCACCTCAGCAGCAGACCTGACTGACCCCCAGAGACCACAGACTGAAGCTACAGTTTATAGATCATGTGCACTGCAAAAAACTGAAATCGTATCATAAGTGTTTTTGTCTTATTTCAAGTAAAAAATGTATTTGGTATGAGCCACATTCAACGTACCAGAAAAATGTCAACGGAACAAGAGAAATTTGCTTAAAACTAGAAAAATGTCTTAATACAAGTAATTTTTCTCTTGTTCCATTGGCAGATGTTTTTCAACTTGTTACAAGCAATTTAGACCTAATTGTTGTCTTTAAATAACTTGTAACGAGACATTTTTCTGGGCTGGTCAGTTTAATGTGACTCATATTAAGTCTAAAAAGACATTTTTTGCTGAAAATAAGGCAAAAAAACTTGAGATGGGATAAATATTTCCATCAGCTTACCAAATGCATCTCCAAACTATTTGCTTCAGTCTGAATCCCACTTCACTGGTGTTTGGCTCTTTAACGGCTCCTGCTTCTGTTTTTCTTATTTCTGCATTTTTTAAATCATTTAGAAATACTTTAAGCAACTATCTATAAAGGTTGTCACACAGTTTCTCCATCTCTTATTTTGTTTTTTCTGAATCATAAATAATTCCAAATAGCAGAAGTGCACTGCGTTTTCACCACAATGTCCCCTCTTCTGTCTCTTTCTCAGCTGTGCAAGCCAACTAAAAGTGACCCACTATGTTCCCATCAATCTACAAGGGGGTACCTAATTGTTTAGAAGTGGCTTCATTATATTGGCTGAGCGTGGTCCATATATCCATTGCTCCATCTGATAAGTGAGTTAAAACAGATCCAGAACCTAGATTAAGCTTAAAGACATAACGTTTATAAACTCACATGAGCCTTCAATAATGACTGTTTAATTTTCAAACCTAGTAAATTTATCTAAGATAAGATAAGTTGAAGATTTGGGCAGGAATGTTTTGAAGTGGCTAATTTTTTAGTCACTCAGACAAATGAATGTCAGAAAAGCAACACAGGGTTTAACCAGATTTCAGAGTCTGCAGGTAAACGGTGCCAATTGGGTTTGTCAAGTGCAGCCTTAATTACCTCTGCCTCCAGTCCTCCTAGCAGGTGAACATCCAGAAGCCTAACCTACATAACCTACAACCTGAAGACTTTTATCTCTATGCTCTAGATAAAAAAAAAAAAAAACCTACTTAACCGCATCATGCCACAGGGAGATATCAATCATTTGTGCTTGTTTACATCTGGGAAGAAGAGCATTAAAGCACTATTATGGAAGTAGCCTGAGTCATAGCCTTGGTGATTGTCAGGTGGCTGCACAGCAGCTTAGACACAACACATGATCAGCATCTCAGGCTCACAACTGTAATAAATCATTTTACCCAGTGTTGCTTCTGGAGTCAAGTTATGCAGTGCTGTATTACTCAGCAACATGGTTTTGTTCTGGTTGGACTTTTAATTCAGAAAGAGGTTGAGATTTTTTTAACTTAAAACAAAAAGACCTCAGGCTGCTGCTCTGATGCCTCTGCTTGAGTGATTTGATATTTTATGTAAACATCCATCTTCTCAATACCTTTACCCTGCAGAGAGCATTGATGACAGACGGCAGAGCTGTGTTACAAATCTTAAAGTTCTAGCTCATCATTGCTTCTCGCCCTTGATTATGATAAAAATATTAACTTGCTTTCCTCTGACTTCTCTAATTTTACTTATTTGAAAACGCTGAAGGCTACAGTCTTCAATCCATAACCCATCCTCTAGACTCAATTTTGCTATCTGCACCCTAAGTGCATCATGAAATAGGAGAAACACATTGTCAAGTCATATATGCATAAAATTGCACATTTTATGTTTAGTCTAGGTTTATAAATTTCGTTACTTGCTATTAAGATTACTTCTTTATCCTACTCTTTTATATAGTTTTCCTTTCTTATTTATTGGGCTTAAAAACAGAACCTGGAGAGTGAAATTTCATGTTATCCATGTGTAACTGTGATAGTATGACGAAAAAGCTTGAAATGGTTTAAGGCATGTTGCAGGATGTTTTGAAATACTTCTGCAAGTTTTATCATGACAAGGCTTTTCCAAGGGAGAAATAAAAATAAAATAAATAAATCTAAAAGTTTGCATTCATGGCCTGAGTTCACCATCGTATTTTCATAAAAGTTAGGAAGTAAAATGTTAATTTTTTAAGTTTACAACAACTTTAATAAAACACATCCATTGATCTCAATTGAGAAACAACTTTTTAACTAGATTATCTTACAAGAGGCAGCTCTGAGGATAAATCCTTGGCAAACACGTTTTCAAATTATCATATTTAGTCCAAAACCACAAAAATCAAAAATTCATTTGATGTGAAACGTTTCCTTTCCTGTATGGGTGTAAATCCCTTAAAACAAACTCAGCTGCAGGGGGTTTCATTATCACCACTAACCCCGCAGTCAAACAGCACTGGCTGGATTCACAGCCCACTCTACAGCTTGATCACAAAATCATCTGCAGCAGTAGCCTTCGGCTGAGGTCTGGCACTGCCAGAGAAACACACACACACACACACACACACACACACACACACACACACACACACACACAGATTAAAGCATTAATCCTGTTAGGTCCTCTTACAGGAGCTCATGGCAGCAAACGGAGCACATGCAGATACAGACACGCACAAGCATCCACCAAACCATACACATTCAACCTCCTCTCACTCCAAATACACAACGACAGAAACATCGTCTTGACAACGTGACCCGGTTGAGCGGCTCGGATGAGAAATCTGCGGGGAAATAAATGAGAAAAAGCACTGACCGTGACTCGGGCTGAGAGCCATGTTGCCCGAATTCAAGGCTTCATCAAAACGAGAGAATAACGTCTGTAACCTGCAGAGAGGGAGACAGAGGGAGAGAAAGAGGAAGGTTAGAGCAAAATACACACAAATGGAAAAGAAGCTAGGGGAATAATGTGAGGAGCAAAGCTGGATGCATTTGAATGAAAATGAAATGATGAGACTGTACTGGATCATCGTCAATGAAAATCATCCAAACAGGAGTGATCAGCTCAAAGATCTGAGCTGGAGACAGACGAGCTGCTGTGCATCCCCGAGTGAAAGTAAGAGCAGCAGCAACATGTGGACAGACACCCCGCCTGTCAGTGAGTGGGTGTGTTCATCATGCCTGTCACACTCATGAAGCTGCAGCAGTAACACAGCACGAGTCCTACTGACACTACACACACATGCACACACACACACAGTGTCCCAAGCTAGATCTGCTCTGTCCTATCACGTCCAGGTAAAACGTCCAGCATTTTAATAACCTAAAAAATCAAACACACACACACACACGCAAAGCAGTCAAGCTCAATGACTTGGCTGCACAAATCTATGACCTCAAACATCTCCTGCGTTGACTCACATGACTGCAACGACAATAACACAACACGTCATCATTCTAATAACCCACGTCCTGTACAGGCTCCTATCTAATGCCCACTTTCTGAAGCTGAGCACACAAGATGAAACCATTCAGTCACACACACCAACCTCTGTCTGTTCCTCTGTCTGTTCCTCTGTCTGTCTGTGTATTCCTGTCTGTGTGCCTGTCCACAACTAACAGGCGGCCAAGCAGCTCCAGATATGTGACGATTAGCGTTTCAGCGGGCTCCTCAGCCGTGCAGCCTTTTCACGTGGTTCCCTTCTGTAAATTAGCATTTTAATTTGCCTGTTTGCTCCAAAAACAGCCCAGTGTTCAGTCTCCAGCGCTCAATTGCTCCAGTATTTCCCAGCAGAGTGATCAATAGGTTGCTGCGTTGCTGTGCAACGTTGCATTAGCTCCCATGCTAGTGACACACACTGGTCCTCGGCTTCCCTCAGCTCTTTGTATCCAACATGGTGCAGTGGCTCTGAGAGCAAAGGGAAGGAGGGAGGGAGGAAGGGAAGGAGGGAGGGCGTAGGAAAGAGAGAGAGGAACAGAGCATGCTACGGGCGTATGACAAAGCACCACCTACTGTCACACATACATACTGTAAGCTCAGTTCACAGAAAACCCCTGCTGAGAGAGCTGCACGCTGGTATAAAGAGTTAAATCTCAGGCAGGCTCTGTGTGTGTGCGTATGTGTGCGTATGTCTGTGTGTGTGTGTGTGTGAGAAAGAAAGAGGGAAAGAGAGGCAGAAGGGGGAGTCAGTTTGTGTGACAGGCAGCAAAGAGATTCAGTTACCCTTTACATAACCTTCCTCTTATAACCAGACACACAAATATACATATACACACACACTTGTCAGAGGGGGAGGGGCTATACAGCAGGCAGCAGACAGAGCACTCCTCCCCCTCCCGTCTTCCCTCCTTCTCACCCCACTTTCCAATATTCCCCTCCTTTGTTTTATGTTAATCCCACCACTCTCTTCATATCTTTACATTCAAAGATCTCTTTTCTACAGGATGGAGTTTGAACATCACGCTGAATACTGTCACCTTCGCCTTTCATCTCTCTTCAAACACAATGTGCACACGAGGCAATCGCCTGAACGCTCCATCAACCAGCATTTAACCAAATGACAGCAGACTGTTGTCTCGAGGTTAATCCTTGTTGTTACTGTAAATACAGACTTAAGTTTACGACAGTACTTCCATCCTGTACACTTTACCTTCTGCACACACTCAGAGACCACTGGAGAAAAGCTTCAACAGAGTCTGAGTTCCTCCAGTCAGTCAGGAGCTTATCTGGATAGGGATCGGTACCGAATAAGGTACTTTTATAGGTACAGACCGAATTCTGTCAAAAGTACCGGGTACCGGTTCACGTAAAATCAAAAGGTACCATGTTTAGGTACCTAAATTCATCCTTGTGACTGTGAGGAAGTGGAAGAGTAGGAGATTTTCTATGCAGGACATAATCACAGCATTGCAAGGTTATAAATTGAGGAATAAATGTGTCAAATTGAAACAAGATATATGTTTTATTTTTAAAGAAATTGATATTTTTTACTACATAAACACAAAAAAAATTGGTACCGTTGAATACCGGTACCGATTGCCAGGTCATCGGTACCGTATCCCTTCAAATTTAAAAGGTACCCATCCCTATATCTGGATGATGCTTTCAGTTTAAATACTCAAAAATAAAAATGAAATCTTAACAGACACAAAGGAGTCCACGTACTGCCTGACCCTCGTTTAATAAAGCAAAGGAGAGGTTGGGTCAAACAGCCAAGTCAGATGGTTCACTGTGATCCATTCAGACTGACTGCCTGAGCAGATCTAACCCCTGTCACCGCCGGTTAAAAGAGCTCATCAGGTTCACTGTCTGAGTGATCTCATCTGACACTGACAAACAGAAACACTGTACAGCTGTGACAAACAGAGCAGATGAAGTGACCTGAAAGTTAAAGATGTTTTGTAATCCTGCTCTGAATGTTCCAGGACACATTTGAGGACAAACCTAAAATTAGGTGACATGTAGACTGGCACAGTCTGGCACAGTCTGTAAACTACATTTTTTGACCTTTATAACCAGACTGTGCAACTCTGTTGGCTGCAGACAGAAAGACCTGTGCTGAGATAGGTGGAGTGTGTTTATTGCACCTTCTCTAATCTTCTGACAGCTCAAAGCTCTTTGGCGTTGCATCTCACATTCACCTCTTTACACCACGTTCATACGCTGATGGCTGCTATGTAAAGCCCTCATATGACCCTGCTTTTCTTTGCACCTTTAAACTGTTTTTTGTCTCGTCTTCTTCTTTCATACATGTATTTTACTGTTTTTAGAGGTGTCCCAGTCCGATATTGATGTCGTATATCGGTCCAATATCAGCAAAAAACAAGTATCGGATTATATCAGAATGCATCTAAAATCTCTGATATAAGCGGTCCAGCCCAGACTCTGCTCCTGCTGCTTTTATTTGATTTATTGAGGTTATTTTCTGGTTCTTCTAATTTATTCTTTATTTTATTCAATTACTAGTATATTCTTATGTTTAATGTTAAAATTTCTGTTACCCATTGGTTAATAATAAATGGGTCAGTTTTTCCTCATACCTACTGTTGCCGACTACTGTTCTTTGTTTGAATAATATCACTTAATCAGGCCTTTTCTAACATAACAGACATTCTACAAAATAAGTAATAAAAGTATGCATGTTTAATGCTGATTTTGTATCTGATAAATATCGGTATCAGCCAATACTCAATGCCGCAGTATCGGTATTGTATCGGAAGTGAAAATGTAATATCGGGACATCCCTAACTTTTTTTCATTATTTTGTATATTTGCATCTGTGTTTAACTTGCTCTTAATCTTGGTTCACCTTGTAAAGCTTCTGAGTTTTCAAAAAGTGCTCTATAAATAAAATTATTATTCTATTAAGTATCAACTAATCCAATTCACACATAGCTAGCATGGCCTTCGGGGGCAGATTCAGTTTAACATTGTGCCTGGTGGCCTTCAGCAGCAGGACCTGTGATCAAGCACCAAATCCCTCTGATTTTGACCCAAAGATATCTGAATCTTCCTCACACACTCACTTGATGTGCTGCATTTAATCTGAACAAATGATAACGCTCAATGTAAATGCTGGTGAAACACAGGTACCACTCATTCCCTGAGTCCTTTAATACATACTAACTCCTACCTGTGTTTGGCCACCTTTGCTGTCAAAGCCAGACGTGTGTGTGTGTTAGTGGGAGAATCCACTTTGACAAACCTGAAACAGCAGTGGCCAGCCAAATGTCCATCAGCACAATTACAGCTGAACTAAAAAGAGGAGAGCTGGAATGACGTCATCTCTATGTGAAAAGTGTTCCCGTTGCCAAGTCGGAAAACTTGCCTTAACAGCAATATTTCTATAAACATATAGATATCAGACAATAATATGTATTTGACTGATTTAGTGTGACAAACACTAGTCAGAAAAGCTCAAATAAACTTAATATTAAAGGAGCTTGATTACTGGTTCTACCTGGGGCAGCCATCTTTGATTGTGAACTCAGCCGTGGTGAGGACCCACCAGCTTTCCAGGAGAAGATTCTGACCTCGAGGGCGTTCCAGCTGAAATTTCCCGTAATTTTAGACTTCCAAGTACAAATGGAACGCACCAAAAAGCTAAAATGAATCAGCATTGTTTTCTGAATCTAAATCATTGATTTGTTCTACTGTGGACTGGAATAAAAAACATTATGCGCTGGGTGGTTAAAGCAGCAAGCTGGAAGCTACACTCTGGGATCTGAATAGTCAATGAGGACTCCAGCTCAGAACAAATTAAAGCAGTAAACTGAACAGCTGTGTGTGGGGATTATAACTCTCAAAGCATGCTAGAGGAAATGAAAATAAATGAATAAGAAACTGTCAAGTGTCGAGGTTATGTGTGGATTTATATTCATTTAAAAAGGATTTGAAAATTGGAATTGACTGAGCTACAATCTAAGAGATCAGAAGAATGTTGTACACTTGAAATGTACTCGTGTCTTGACTATTGTGTAATTGTAATGACAGATAAAAAATACATTTTCAAAAAACAAAAAGTAAACTTAACTGTTGCATGAGATGGGAGAGTTTGGGGCATTGAATCACATCTAATGCTTTCCTGTGAAGTAGGATTTAGATTGTGACCTGCATGGAAAATGTGGCAACACTCATTATTTAGAGCCCTCAGGACAAAACACAATTATTTCTGTTTGTAGAGTAAATAAAAAAACACACTTGGGTTGTTATGACACCATAGACCCAGGTAAGATTTCAGCTCCCACAAGGGGTAAGACACTGAATTTTAAATATACTGAATAAATGTTTAAAGAGTTAAAAGAATCTCATGAAAATTAGTCCTCTAATTTTTCCACTTTGACCCAACTGCCTCTTGGCGTCTACTTTGCTCACTTTCTGTGTCTCAACACCGTTTTTTTTCTACATCATCTGATGCTGGCTTGACGTAGCTGATATCTGATCTGGTCTGCAAGACCCTGGCTGCAACCCTGAATTCCATGAACCAACCGTTTGCTAACAAGAACATAAAAACACCCTCCCCGTAGCTTCACACTAAAGCTCTAGGAAAAAAAAACAAGTAATACCTGAAAATGATCCTAATCTGATGAAATTTTACAAATTAGCTCTGAAGGTTTAATAATAGCTTGAATCACTGCCTCAGCTGGACCTCTCCTTACAATCTGAAGCTGACAGACACACACCAGTCTGTTTAAATCCCACATACGCAGACAGTGTGTTTACACTGGAGACAAACAGGCTTAATATGCTCAGCACATGACACATGGCCAGAGCCAGCATTCACAGACGCAAGACTCATAGTGAGCAGTCAGCGGCACACAAACCTGGCTGCTGCTTGGATCTCTCACACGGTAGAAAGAGAGAGGGGGCAAGAGAGACAGAGGGGGAGGCAGAGGGGGTCAATCAGTGTGTGCTCAGAATAACCCCCAACCCAGCAAACGTAACCAGGACGACCAAAGAAGGACGCGAGCCCTCAATGGAGCTCTTCAGCTGGCACTTACAAACACACACACAATTTTCCCCAACTCTGTTTCTCCACCCGACACCTTTGTCCCCCCTCTGCCTCCCCCTCCCCTCCTCCCCCCGGCCAGTCAGCATTGTGCTCCAGATGAAAGTGCCTCTGTGTGTGTGAAGGGCAGGGCGGTGCATGGTGTGGCCTGGGACAGACTGAGTGCCAAGGCCACGGGACTTGTGGACCCTCCACACAAGTCAGGGGTGTGCTCACACACACACACACACACACACACACACACACACACACACAGACACAGACACCTTATCAGTTACTGACAAATACAAAAACTCACCGTGCAGCAGGCAGTCCCCTCTTCCCGAGGTCTGCTCGGACCCTCTCTCCAACGTGACGATAAACATCCACCAATGTTGTGATGGAGGCTTCTCGTACCTACACACAGCAGACATTACCCCGTTAAAAACAACATATAAACACACACACACCTACACACTGAGGCCTGAACACAACACTTGCTCTGGTAAATCATGTAACAGTCTGTTGTTGAGATTATGGTTAATTTCTCTTTATAGTTCCATACAGATTACACTCTCCCCCTGTTGTCTGGGATTACCCAGATTTAGGGCTACAAACACATTAAAGAATAATCCCTTCAGGGCCCGTTTTCATTCCTTTTAATGTGAGCCAGCTGATTTGCTGGTGGTGTTGAGAGAACTGCTTCTATTGGGTAGTGGGATGCTGTTCAAGGCATTCTCTGTAACTGAGGGTGGGCGGGCCTGTTGAGGATGTTGATTGGTCGGGGCAGTGTGTGGGTAGATAATCATTGGGTAGACAGCAGGAGCAGATTTCAGCTTTGGGGTGCAACTCCACAGGAAGTCAAACCAGCCTCTCCTGATCACTCTCTCTCACACACACACACACACACTGAGCTAGTACCCTTGTGTGGGTTAATGGTTGGGTTTTGGTGCTCGTGATTCAGCAGTGAAGTTGGGTGTGTGGGGTGGTCTCTATAGAGCCCTTCTCCTCACTAATGACTGTCATGATCACAGAGCTGCCTTAAGTTTCCACCAACACACTCTGGATGATCACTGATAACTGAACAACAGTCTCTACAGAAGGATGCACGCCGCACAATGACCTCTGACACACAAATATTAGCGGTGTTTCTGTCATGTATGCTTTGTCTTTCTCACCTGTGGGTTCTGGTCTCCAGTCAGAGTGCAAAGATGAGGAACGAGTTTACTGAGGCTCAGCGGCTGAGCTCCGTACCTGAAAGAGACAAAAAGAGGGGTGATAGTTATTCATCTGAATGTAGCCCAGATATGATCGTCTCTGCAGTCAAGTATAAACCCTGACTTTTAATTTTATCGTATTTTGCAGAAACAAGGAAAACACAAAGGAAAAGTGAGCTCTGTTTCTGTGTAGATCATAAAAAACACACATGGCTTGGTACAATATTGGGAAAAATGATACTGAGACGTTTTAGTTTCCTGCCATATATACTGCGATATTTCTAAAGTTTACAGCTTCAGTCTGTTCATCTGAATTCTCCCTCTACCTCTGTGAACGCTTTTTACGACAGCAAAGAGTTTTAATCATGTTGATCTCTATTAATTACCTTCACCAAGGAGGTTTTGTTTCTGGGAGAGTTTGTCTGTTTGTCTGGTTGTCTTTTTGTTTGTCCCTGAACAACATAACTCAAAAAGTAACAAGCGGATCTTGATGAAATTTTCAGGAAATTTTCAAAATGAGATAAGGAAGAAGTGATTAAATTTGGGAGGTGATCTGGATCACTGTCTGGATCCAGGATTCTTTTTAAAGGATTCTTTATCATTGTGAGATAGGGCTGTTTTCACCATATGTGTATAGAACTCCACGATAAATGGTTGGATTGCTTTGCAAAACAATACAAGACAAGGTCACCATAATTTCTGATGGATGCAAAAGCACGATCCAGATCCTGACAATATTCTGGATACTAAGATCTGGAATATGAAATATGTACTGGATTATCATAACTTTCAACACTGTCAGGTAACAAATCATCGTACAAACCTGTAACTAACACCAGGTTGTAGCAGACAGTCTGCTGAAAGAAAGTATAACATTAAAGCAGGACTCAGGTGTTTATAATATTTCCTGCAAGTGATTCTTCTCACATCAGGTCAGACTTTTTAATAACTTGCTCCTGCACAGGGGTTCCTTCATTTGAGTTTCCGTACACGACCAAATAATATGATGAAGATATTTATGAAATATGTTGACATGCTGCGCCCCTTTAGCCTGGGTGTGAGAGCCAGATACACAGCAGGAGCGCGCACATTCAGGCTAAGCAGATGCACAGTGGCTCAAACAGTTTGTCCTCCATCATTTTGCCTTTTTTGTAGGCTTGAACAATATTTTTCCAGAGATGTGAATCAATGAAAAGTAATGTTTAAAGACATTTCCAGAACAAGCATAACATATCCCATATATCCCATACCCTTGGATATGAATATTGCACAAGCCCATGTAGCAATGGCAATACTGAAAAAATAAATCATGCAGCCCTTCTTTGTATCACACACTACATTCACAGATTTTAGATCGAAATGTCTGAAAGAGCTTAATACACAAAATCCAGAATAAAGACTGAATCAAATGCTTTGAAGTGCAGCATAGAGAACCATAGTCGCAGACAGCAGCAGAGCAGGTTTGGATTCATGTAGAGTTCTGCTGTCCTCTGTTAATGTCAACATGCTCTGGTTCGACTGGAGTTAAACTTGTAGTTTCTTTATTCATGGGTAACACCCTGCACTGTTCTGTGTGCCCCAATCAAAGATATCAGTGTGTCACTCAGCACAGTGATTATCTGCTAGAATCATGGCCTAGGAGAAGATCACACTTTACAGCTTTGTTGACAAGCAATCAAACTCATCACCCATCTATTATTGATCCTCACATGGAGACTGATGTGGTGTCTGTGTTGTTATATCGTGTACAGCTTTTCAGTAAATATCACCGTGTATTCAGTTGTGTAGTTACCCTTACTGGGGCTTTGTTTACATGCAGCTCTTTATTTCAAATTTAACAGAGATCCCGATGCTGGTATCAGGTATTGGTGGGAAGGGGCCGATCCAGGCATCCGGCTCTACGACGTTTTTTTAGCAGCCCTCTCGGCTACTTGATTTGGAATGTCAGCTCTGATGCACTTTGTTTTTTTGCTGCATTACCAGTCTATGGGGTTTAAACGTTTACAACTGAACAGTACTTTCTGTATATTCTGAAGCATTGTTTTTACCAAACTGCTGGTAAACACTGGAATTAGACATGCTCTGATCAATCGGCCAGCTGATCGGTCGGTGCCGATTTCCTTGATTTTGGGGGATCGCCCATCCTTACATATAAAACTGATCGTGTATACCTCTGGGAAGGTCTAACAGCCGGCCATTGTTGCTCTTTGCTCTGAGACCTAAAGCTCAGGACACTTCATTGGTTGTTTATTTTAAAACATAAAGATTTTATTGTTTCACAGGTATTGTCCAATGATTTTCAATAAAATACGATTATAACATTGAAGGTATATTCTGTCAGTTATAAAAAAAAAGAAATTAAAATCTGTATTGGCCCAAATTGGTATTGGCAGGTCAGGCTTTTTTAAGATCAGTGATTGGCCAGAAAATTGTGATTGGTGCACCCCTAATTGGAATATTTTATAGTTTTAATTAACATTAACTTCAGCTATTCCATATTAATTTTTGCCTTTTGCCCCAAAATAATACCAGTCTTATCCCACAGTGGGGCTTGCAGGCTACTATTTCACGCTGATATCGGGACTAAAAGCCCAGGTATCGGGACAAGAAAAGTTGAGTCAGTGCATCCCTACTGTATCATACAATGAATAGAGCTGAGCACCAATGTAGCTCTAACCCTGCTCTCATCTCTGCATGTTTGTCTTGTACATGTCTAAGTTGTGTTTTGTTTTGTTTTTTGTTGCCAAATATCTCAATAAGCTTGTACAGTCAAATGTATGACTCATGAGGACTGGGCTGTGAATCAGCTTATCTGACACTTTCTGGCAGGCAGCAGTTTCATGCACTAAAAATGAAAATATGGATATTAATAATACTCATGTACATTGTCTTGTTTGCATCATGGCTCATGCAGAGGAAACAGTATGAATTTCCGCATGTCTCAGTATTAGATGGTAACTCTTCAATGGAGCTCTGACACAGAAACAGATTTATAAAAAAAAAGAATGTTTACATTACTTTGAAAAGTTTTACCACTCAGAATCAGTGTGCTCAGATTTTAGCTTAGCAGACACCTTTAGGTAGCAGATTAGCATCTCGCACAAATGTGTCATTTTCCATTTGCAAAAAGATGCTAAAATTAGCACTGGCCCACCAAATGCCCTGATTTGCTGCATCTTGTCACCTGCAAGTAGAATAAATAGTGAACCACACACAGCAAATCTGAGCTGGAGTTACACTGCAGCTGTGTTAGTTAGGGGTTTTAATGGTGTTATCAGACAGACAAATGCAGGTTCACTGTGACAGGTGTGTCGTTAAAAAAATGTCAGCTTATTTTCCCAACTCTCTCACAGCAAGGACACAGTGTCATGTATGTTTTAGGACTGTAAATGTCACATGAATAAAGTGGTGCCTCTTGAAGCACGTGCGCCCCTCTTACAGCTAAGAAGATTAATCCTGCAGACAGAGACTTTGTGTTTCTCCAAGAGAGAAAAAGGAGCATGCTAATGTAGTGAGGTAGTAATACAAACTTTACTTCAGACCCAAGATCAGAGGTTTGGTAGAAATTAAACTGAAGGGATGAAAATGATAAAGTCTATAAAATGTATTCTTTAAGGTAAAAAGCAAAAACAACAATAAAATATAAGCTGCATTTTAAGAATTACTGTATGTTTCCATTTTCAATAAATTAGAAGAGTTTGAGGACCTAACTCACAGTAAATCAGATATCTGCTGCTTGTAACACCTTTAAATCACAGTGATCGCATTGCATGCTGGAAGTGTCAAAGATGGAGAGGAGGAAGTTACTCACGTGCTAAGCGTGGCACTGAGGCAGAGGCAGATTCCCTCTCGACTGCGGAAGTTCTTGTGTTTGAAACCAGGAAGTAGCCTTTCCCAAACATACTGGAGGGAGGAGAGTAGGAGTTGGAGAAGAGATGGAGGGAGATACAGACAAAAGGAAAAAGTCAGAGGGGCTCATCAGAAAAGGTTCTGACAAACAGCTTGTTTGGGGTTTGAGCAGATAATAGAGTTCAGGGTAGAGCACAAACTGTGAAGACGTCTGTGTGTGTTTTGTGTAGATAAGCTAAAGCAGACAGGGGATGTAGCAGGCGTAGTCCTTTTGTTATCCAGAAGAGGGAGCCCTGAATGAAGAAAATCTCACAGCTGAAGTGTTTACTTATTGATGTGGAGGTGGCTGTAATTTGTCTGCAGCCTCTGATTTGAAACTTGATCAGGAATTCTTCCAAATACCTGCAACTGGGCTGAATTGGTTTGCTGTCCAGTAGCACAAAAATAAAACCTAACAGTTTACCTCCTTTAAAACCTTCAACTATCTTCTGTCTGTAACTGAACTAATTAAAGGAACAGCTGATGAACAACCTTTTATTTTAACATTTAAAAACAAAATTTGCCTGAACACAGTTTTGAGACATTTTTATTAAAACATCATGTGTGCTCACCATGGGCGAGGCAGTCTGCTCCATACAGCGAAGGATCAGAGCTTGGCTGTTCTCCCTGACCTGGTCCTTCCCATCGCCCAGCCTGTCCACCAAAGCTGGCAAAACTGCAGACGAGAAAAAGAGGTCAACCAACAGGAAAAGACCAGATGCAGAGTTGTGTTCGTGATGGAAGTCTATGAAATGTGAGAAAATGCTGTTTCATGCTCAGTGTTTGTATCAACCACACATGATGCTGTGTCTCTGCTTTGTGTCAACGACTAAGATATTAAAGACTGCCCCCAAGTGGAGTGCTTTTAAAAACACATAAATGAATGTACTAAGACACACAGCATGTTAAGTGTTGGTCACAGTCTGTTGTTTTGTGATATAGACAAAAACTTGTAACGCAAATTGTTTTAACCACAATCCCTACGCGAGGCTCTGATGAGACGAGAGAAAGGACAGGACAGGAAATGAGAAGTGGACCGTGACTAAAATAATGTCAAGATCATGGAATGCTTTCACGTCAGTTACACTTTATCACACACACAACGGCTTCAGCGGCATAGCCTACGTAACGCAGTCACACACACGCTGTAAAGAGTCTTTAAATGCTGGCATCCAGTTAAAGTATGAGGCTTCTGGCAGCGGTACGAGTGTTTCAAACGGTTACACTAATCCTCGACAAAATGAGGAACAGCGTTAGCAGAAGGGCTCTCAGCTTTGAAAGTATTTTCAGCTTTAATATCAGATGAATATGCACTCGACAGCTTTGTATTTGAAGGGCAGATTTTTTGTGTTTCTTTTAATGAAAGGATGAGTCTGTTAATGTAACATATTCTTTTCCACTGTCAAAAAAACTCATTAAAAGACTAAAATCAACAAAAGATCATTTGTACCACAGGCCTGAAACAGTTTACTAATCTGTGTCAGAGACTTAATGTCCAAAATCTGTTTGATATCTGTTTATGACTGGCATGTCCCCTCAATATGATCAATGAGAGCTACCCAGCTTTAAAAATGCCAAATAGTTCAATCTACAGTCTAAAAGAGTCCCAAACAATGAAAGATTTACTTCTGTGCAAGAAACATTTGCTAACATCTAGGGAGTTTACTCTTTTTCTTTAATAAAAAGAGGAATTTGTGACCTGTTTTAAAAGAGTCACATCTTCAGGGCAAACAAAAAGGTGTTTGGAGGGGAGCCAAGAACAGGATGGGGATGGAAATAAAGTTTTTCTGTGTAATATAAGAAAACTTTCTATGAAGGATAACATTGTTCAATACGTGGATGGATCTTCTGCTGGCAAAAACAAAAAATGTGCATAATAGTTTTTCATCATACTCATGTCCAATTCCTCATGCTTTCCATGCTTTAAACAAAAAAAATATTACTACAGCGCTTAACAAATTTATTTGACTGCCTGTCAGGAGAACAAGAAAACCAACAAGCAAAATGCTTTAATACAGGCTCTTACTTTTTCTCCAAGTTCACTACAACTCAACATTTGATCAGAAGTGAAGAATTTTAAATTGAATTTACATTTTTAATCCCAAATTTGAGCCAGAAAACCAGTTTTCTGAGAAGTCAGAAATTAAACAAGAATAACAAACTACCACCACTATCACTAAATAAAAACAATTTTATGTGTAGGAATGAAAATGTGCCTTGATTAATAAAATCTTGTATCTCCAAAATAAAAAAAGTTACAAATGGAGCTGCCGGATTTGTCTTTGTAATGTTTCAATGTCCTATGCCTTAAAAATACTCTAGTATCAAAAAGCAAAGAAGCTGAAGAAATAAATAAACTGAAAGCAACGTTTTTAACCCAAAGCTGCTGTGAGTTGAGAGAATAAGAGCAGCTGTGGTTGATCAACAACGAGATGAACTGAAGAGAAAGAGTAAGCACAGAAGACAGGGTAATATAAAAGACTAGTAATGTGTAATTTTCTGATTATGTAGTGTATTGTTCAGTGTTTATATTCTTAAAAGATGTGTAATGTGCCAGAAGATGCCAGGTTTCTTTTGTCCTGTTTGTTTGCCTGCCGTGTGTCTCACTGCTCGGCCCTTTGTCACAGCCCCTGTATGACTTCCTGTTATCAACAAGAGGTTGGCAGATGCACTTTTTTGAAACTCTCTTTGGCTTCTTCAAAAGATACATGTTACATTTACAGCTTTTGCAGACAGACTGAGAACAGAAAGACAGACTATGATGTCACCTGGTTCCTTCATGTTTATCAGATCTGTCCTAAGGACTACGATCTGTGACCCTAAACACATGAGCAAACAAAACGTTCAAAACCACAACAACTGAGTCAAAAACACTGAGCTTTAAACTCAAAACTGCTTTTAGAAATAAATCAGATACACTCACTCCTACCCACATTCTTAGTCTGTAACTTCAGCTGGAGGAGTGATGTCATTTGCCCTTTTCCTGTGCTGTATGCGCGCCCGTGCGTTAATTATGTTACCATAACACATGGTTGTCTTGGCAACAAAGGACAATACCCTCAAACAGAGAAATGACAGGGGGGGCATTGTTGCACGCAGCGTCATCTGCAGGAGTAAGCATGGAAATATAGACACGCACGCTTACACACTCCGCTTGTTTGTGGCAAGTTCGTGTGAAGTGTTTCATCATTCTCAAGCTGCTGCTCGGCCAATCACAGCACATGATACGGTGCCACAGCAATGACGGAGGTATTAGCAGGTTAAAGTGCAGCCGTGTGTAAATTATGTTACACCTCCATATGTCAACTCACACATCTGGGAGTTACAGCACAGATAGACCTGCACACACACACACACACACACACACATAGTGAAACAGCAGCAGGCAATGAGTCAGTTCTGTAGATCAATACAATCACTCAGTGTCTATGATCTCATCCTCAGCCCTTCTCTCTCTCTCTCTCTGTGTGTGTGTGTGTGTGTGTGTGTGTGTGGGGGGGGGGGGGGGGGGGGGGGGGGGGCAGAGAGGCATAGAGAGAAAGAGTACAGGAAAGAAGAGATGGCAGTCAGATGGGAGGGAGTATCCAGAGCCGGTGATGGCTCAGAGAGGTTTCTTGCCGTCAATGTGAAACACACACTTCCACTTGCACTCACTCACAGACAGAGCCAGGCCAAGGCACAGCGAGCAATAGTGTGTGTATGTGTGTGTGGCGACAGACTTCTCACAGTATGACAGGTCCACTCGTCCCAAAGCTGCACTGTAGGACTGTTTGTGTGTGTGTGTGTGTGTGTAACAAAAGAGCCCGTCTGGCTGACAAAGACAGCTGGTGACACCTTAAGCTGATGCACACAAAAGTCTGCCGCTGACATAACACTCATGCACACTCACCGGGCATGGAATGTGATACAGGACTCAGTGTGTGAGGTCATTTAAGTGTGAGGAGTGGTTTTGGGGAGGAAAAGACGGAGCTAGAGAATGGTAGACGACTCAGAGACTAAATATAGAGACCAAAGGATGTCTGAGAAGCAGAGGGGAGAGCTGGCTTCAGAGCAGCTCCGAAAAATGGACAGACATTGGCCAAAAATTCTAAAAAGACTAAACAATAATGAACAACACCACCTTCTATGTATCCAAGAAGTGTTGTTATTTCCAGCTTTGAAAATACTACAGTTTTCTTTACGTATGCATTTATCACTAGTGCTGTACCATTGAATCACGATCACAATCACGATTTGAGAACACGCAATTATGTAACAGTACAAAAGGCTGTGGCTTGCGATTTGAATGGCTAAATTTAAAATAATAATAACAATAATAACAATTTAACAAAACAAAGCAGAGATGACCAAGTGGTCTAGGTCACGCTCCCTGAGATTCGCCCCTTATGCGGCCTGGGTTCAAATCCAGCCTGTGGCCTCTTTCCTGTGTCTCACTCCCCACTCTTGCCAGCACTTTAGTCCTACTTTAATGTTATACTTCCTTTCAGCAGACTGTCTGCTACAACTTGGTGTTAGTTGTGGGTTTGTACGATAATTTCTTACCTGACAGTGTTGAAAATTATAGCGATCTGGTACACATTTCATATCCCAGATCTTAGTATCCAGAATATTGCCAGGATCTGGATCATACTTTTACATCTGTCAGAAATGATCGTGACCCTGTCTTGTATTGTTTTGCAAAGCAATCCGACCATTTATTGTGGAGTATTTGCACATATGGTGAAAACGACCCTATCTCACAATGATAAAGAATCCTTTAAAAAATATCCTGGATCCAGACGGGGATCCAGATCACCTCCAAAATTTAATCACTTCTTCCTTATCTCATTTTGAACATTTCCTGAAAATTTCATGAAGATCTGTTCATAACTTTTTGAGTTATGTTGTTCACAGACAAACAAACTCTCTCAAAAACACGACCTCCTTGAGGGAGGTAATTATTATCAAATGGCTAATTTACTGCCTTCTGTTTATAAACAATACAACCCCTCTGACGCCCGTCTGCTGCACTGACTCTGCGTGTGTATGCGCAGTCTGCAAATGAAAGTAAAAGTAAACCAATAAAAATAACCCAGAATAGCATAAAAATATTTCTCTTACTCTTTGACACAAAGCACCTTGAATAGGGATACACCGATCACAATTTTCTGGCCAATCACCGAACTTTATAAAGCCTAACCTGCTGATATCGATTTGGGCCAATACTGATTTTTTTTTCTTTTTTGCAAAATTGTACATGATAAAATTACGGGATCAACAGGCTACAGCTTTAACAAACAGTACAACTGACAAAAACTAAACATGACCAAAACATATCTTTTCCTGAATCATTTAAAACTAAACTGTACCTGAAAAGTATGTCTACTTTCTTAAGTTATACTTTCAAATTCAAATTGTACAAAATTTTGTGGTTTTATTCAAAGAGTAAATATTAAAAAAAAAAAAAAAAAATTTAGTCCATTCTGTAAAAGACTGTCAGGTGATCATTTTTTTTATTTTTGGTAAAGTTTGTCTATTTCTTTCTCCTGGTTAAAGCCTAAAAGGTTGTCATAGCAGGGGTGGGCTGTATTTCTCACCTGTGCCCAGGTATCCTTTGAACCGCTCTCCCATGCGGTCCACAAATGCACCACAGATGTCTATCCCCAACAACGCCACCTGGAAAACAGAGTGAGACAGAGGCAAAGGTTATTGAAGGTCATAGGTCTTAACTATATATAATTATTAAACTAAATGCTTTAGGTAGATAACAGCTGCAGGAGGTTCTTCTGCTTTTTAATTTCAGCACATTTCAACCGCTGCAACGGATTTAACAAAATCCTAACTCTGATCTTGGCAAAGCAAATGGATTTTACAAATGCTGAATCACACTGCTGCCCCACTTCTGCTGACTCTGCAAAATGTCGAGGCTGTGAGAGGTGAATTTTTCATCTTCAGTCAGTCTGCCAACCACTTTTAAATTTGAGGTCCCAACATTCTGACATCAGGATGAGCCCTTTGGCGCTAGAGACCGACTCATACACTGTGTCAAACTGATGCAGGACACAGCTTTTTAAGGCCGACTGAAGCAAGGCGACCAAAAAAAAAAAACAGGAAGTGACAAGTCTGTGCCACAGGAGTCACATGAAAAACACAGAAATAAAGAAAAAGAGTTTTAGAAATACACAGTGATAAGATCATTCCACTGACCCTACAAGATTATTTTGGATGTCGTAGAGTGAGCACAGATGAATAGGGCTTTCTATGTGTATAAGTCAACTGTTGGGCCCCAGTGCACATTCATGATCTTGAGAGGTGCAGTGCAAAGTAGCTTATACACAGGCCTACTATTCCTTCTGCCTGTTCAGTTTGCTTTAAGTTTGAATGAACAAATAAAAAACAGGTACCTCAAGCAGCTCCACTGCCGGGTGGAAACACGGACATAGAGAACAAAGCTCCAAAAACAAAAAAACAACCAAATCGTTTTAACTTCAGGTCTACCATGTCACTCACCAAACAAAACAAAGCTATATATATGTGGTATATATATATGTGCATGGTTAAGAAGTAAAGTAGCACTTTGTAAAGTAAAAATCTCCTAAAGTCTGCCCGAAAAAAGTCCCCAAAGATCCCAATGCTCAGTGCACCTAAAAATTTAAAATTATATACCAACTTTACCCTTGTTTCCCTTTTCAAAGCTTGCTTGAGCTTTGACGTCTTTAGAAAGATATGACAGTTGTAATATTAATACATCAATTTAATGTTTAACAGTTACGGCTGCGGAATACAATGGTTGGTCAAGTGACATGCGGGTGTTGATCACCAAAAGACTTTTTTTTTTTTTTTTACGGAAATAACACCAATTTGAGGGATGGTTAACGACAGACATTTAGTGAACAGACGTTTTTGTGGAGAAATCCAGAGTTTACCCCAGAGAAGAGTTTAAACACAAAAACGACTTGATGTTAATAAGACTGGTTAAGAGTGTGATAATATATTAAGCATAAAATCTGGCAGTTAATGTCATTTATTTTGCGTTCAAACCTTGTTAAACAAGTTTGATAAAGCAGTCACATTTAATAACAGCTGCAGACGTTGCTGGTGTTTCGGTGTAAAATGTGACCTTGCTAGCTGTTGACTGTAAGCAGACAATGACTGACATCTTTGGCTGGGAGTCACCAGTTAGCATAGTCACTTTAAAACACCAGTCGCTCTTTAACGGTCAGTACTCGATAAAGGTTGATGGTAGGCCTGTCACGATAACAAATTTTGATAGACAATAATTTTCCAAAATATTATTGCCGATAAACGATATTATTGTCAATAATATTTTGATTTTTTTTCAATTTTTTCATTGATGTAATTCTGATAAATGGGATAATAAAGTGAGTACATCATATCCAAAGCAAGAAACTTTAATTTCTTAAGAGTATTTAACTGTAATTAAAAGGTCAGGATCTTTTAAATAAAATAAACAAAAAATATAATAAATTTAACAAACAAGAAAGAGAAAAAAATACAATGAAAATGAAATGGACTCTTTTTTAGAAAAAAATACATTTCAATGAAAATAATTAATACTAAACAAAAACAATAAAACATAGACCCTGTCTCTAAAGAAAAAACGAAACTCCAAAAAAAAAAAACAACAATAAAAAACTATAGCCTAAATAAAAGGGAGTTTATACAGTTCCTGAATTGTTTGTAACATCTACTTTTTCCCAGTCAATCCGTACTGTCTGTCAAACATTTTTAACATTTCTGGCTTTCAACCGTGTTGAAGGGCTGCATTTCTTAGGCAATGTAGCTGTCTTTGAGCGCCCACCATTTGACGCTTTTATTTCTATTTACTTTGCCGACCAAAAGCCTCAGTAAGAGCGGATTGTCAAAGAACAAGGCTCCGCTGCACCTCCCCTTCTTCTTCGTCGCCACTATTTTCAAACAAATGCAACATATCAGCTCGTTGGTGTTCATGAGCTCACACTTTGTTCATTCTGATAAAAAACAAAATATTCCCACACTGGGACTGTGGCAGGCGGCTTAAGAACCGTATCTTTCGTGCCATCACTCATATTAGCGTGTGTTTCCTCCTTACCCCTTAGGACGCTTGTTTCAGCTCTCTCCGTGTATATGCGCAAGCAGCCCCATCTTCACCCCAAAGATCGCTTTTTTGACAGATGCTCACTCCGCTATAAATCCGCTATAGAACCTAAGCACCCCAATGTTAGGAAAGATAGACGTAGTGAGCCTCTTCTCATTAAGCCTCTTTGGTCGAAAGAGAGGAGGAAAACAAACATGCATGCACGTGTCAGTTTATCAAGGCTGGCAAACTTACCAAGGACGTTTTTATTTATCGATCGGTTAATTGATTTATTGATTATCGTGACAGGCCTTGTTGATGGTATAGTTATGTTTCTGACAACTGATCAGCTGTTTAAGGTTTGAACTTCTGGTTTAAAGAACATTAACTTGAATGGAATTAAATGTCACCTCCATCGCCAATTTGCCCGAGCATAATTTTGATTATGTCGACTGTAAATTGGTCTGTGCAAGAGGCTAAGTGGAGATAATGGGGTCCAAATTACAAAAGTTAGGGTGCATAATTTAGTATTGACAGATTCTTACCATTGCACAGACCTGCCTACCAGGTGAGCGGACCTTTCAGTTATTTTGTAAGTTGTACTTTCTTAAGTATGGTACCACGCTGAGTTTGGATATTTGTCATTATGGCTCAAGACATGAAGCTCTACTAAAAAGAAAAAAGTATCAAAGCTGGACTCAACCTAACAGCTGTGGTACTTATGTAACACTTTGTGTGCCCTGTTTCTACCATCTGCACAAGAGCGGCTAATCGTAACACACGTTCATTTACATTCATTTGGTAAGCAGAAATTTGGAAACCAATAACTTAGCCTGTGATGAGTGCAGTTCATTCACTCATTCACATTAGTTATCTCTCTTGCCTCCCATCGCTGTGATCTAGTTCAAATGTGAAATGAAAATATGTTTGATGTGACTCGTAAGAGGAAGGTAGAATAGACTGCTGTCTGCTGGTGAAGCTGAGTTTTCCACTGTGTTTCTGATTAGGATCACATCCCACACTGCGCTCCACTCCTGGAATGCTTGTTTTGGCAGCACTGCTGTAAAGCTGAACAGTCCAAAGAAAAAAACATTAAAACACCAAACTCCCAGACTGCTCTGTCTGTCTTGTTGACTGCAAGTTTTTCCCTATTTTAGTCAAAGGACGAGTAGAGCCAGGTAAGCACAGAAATAAAAAAGGGGGGGGTTATGATAAACAGCAGGCACAACCGCCAAGTGTTGACATAAAAAAAAAAAATCACCTGGAGATGAAACATGAGCTTGAGGTCATGATGACTCCCCCATACTGACCTAATTTAGGAGGAGGAGGAGGGGAGGAAAAACAGCGAGCGAAAAAGAAACAGTACAGAAAGAAAACCGTCATGAGGTCTCTTCCCTCCCCCTCTTCCACCTAGCACCCCGAGAAGCTACACCTACAACCATATGGTGTCTTTTCTTGGAGAGAGAAAACGAGGAGGATTTCTTCTTTTGTGACACTCTTAAATAGAAAAACAGTGTTCCACGTGGCAGATAACTAGAAAAATAACACCAAATGTTCATTTGGGTATCACCAAGAAGACAAAACAAACGCTAACGCTTGGACTAAGCAACATTTAAGAGAAACATTAAGACACATCTCTGCATCTCTCTACTGCAGGCTCGATATGATCAGACGAGCAAAGGTATGCTAAAGGAGAGAGGGAGAGAAAAGTAAATATTGACCGGAGTATGAATGGCTCTTTGTGACGACAGGATGGTGCGTATGATGGCTGAGCCGGCTAATTGGCATACCATGTACAGGTATTACTCTGGATTCTAGAGAGTCTTAAAGAGAGCCTTGGACAGAATAACAGGCTCAAAAACCACAAGACTCGTACAGCAACAGCTGAAAAAAAACGCGCCAAGACTGAGGCTAAAAAGTGCCGAAACAATTGAGCCATTAATCGGTTAAGTGGATTACAAATAAATGAGGCAACAACAATTATAGACAGCTGTTAACTTTTAAGTAGTTTTTCAAGCAAAAAGCCCAAACATTTGCTGGCTTCTGTGTCTAAAAGCACAGGTCTCTTTTTTTTTCAGGTTTGAAATTTTGACGATTGAGGACAGTTAGACCAGTAGAGACGCTGCTCTTAAAGCATGTCACTTCATATGACGTCATTTTTTTTTATTTATTCAGGGGATCTGACATCACAACTTTTTTTCAACTTTCCAGCTTATAAACAAAGACTAAAATGAAGGACTTTAATTTGTGGGGTCAAATGTTTGACAAAATAATAAAGAAGGCATTTACAGTGAAAATAAATGTTCACTAGATCAATTCTATTGCTTAATGACTTGTTAAGTGTTGGTAAAATCCTTCACCACCTGATGGCAAACTGAACGGAAACCTGAGCCAAATACAGACCGACTTTCATCTCTTCATCTCCGTGCGTTGGTTTGCATGACGCAATCTGCTGTTACACAGAGGTTAGTCCGACAAAGCAACAACCAATCATGCCTTTGTTTCATCAAGTGCCAGGTTATACTTGGCTATTAGAGCTCCACATAAGCATGTTAGGTATATGATCAAAGATTTATCGTTGGCCCACAGGTCAGCTTAGAGTGGTTTCCAACACTGTTAACAGAGACAGCAACAGATTTTATGAACAGTCATCCTCAAAAGCAAGTAATTCTATTTGATGACTGAAAACAGCTTTTTTTGTAAACAAATTTGGGATTCCTTTTTCAGAACCCCCTTTTTTGTATGTATGTATATTTATGTACATGTTGCCTTGTCACTTCCCTTGGGCATGCTTTATAAAATTTAGACCAAAAAACAAAACAAAACAAAAAGACTGAAAACTCATGGTAAAAGTCCCGAAGAGTTCCTAGTTTATGACAAAAATAGCCCTCAATCAGTGCAGTCAGTGTCCAGTAATCTGGCCCTGCGGCCCATAAATGCAGTATAAAATATTAATGCCCTCTGTTGGTGCCTCACACAGGCACTGAGGCCACTGTGATTTGTGAGTGCAGAGAAGAAAGACAAGGCTTAAACTGACTCACAGTCAAAAAATAAAAAAAGACCCAGACAAGGAAACACAAAGGAAACCGAGATGAAGAAAGAGAGACATAGACAGAAAAGAGAAATGAATACAGGATTTCATCCGGTCTTAAAAAAGGAAACTGGGCGCGACAGCAACCATATTAAAGCACTTTATGGTTTTATGAGTCGTGACTTGTGATTTCTGTACAGATACCCATACCTGATTTATCAGTGCAGTTTATTCATTTCCCTTCTAAATCCTTTTCTCCCAGACACCTGTCAAATCTGCATCATCACACCATTCTTTCCTCTCCTCCACTGACTCAGCATCTTTACTGCAGCTCAGTCTTCCTCCTCTCGCTCAGCAGGGAACAAATCAGCATCACTAAAAGCCTGCTACGTGCAGGCCTCTGGAGGTTACAACACGCTCACTCATCACAGCCAGACAGACTGATCTGAGCTCAGGTTACTGTACGTGTCATCTACACAGGGGAAAAAAAAGCTCAAAAAAGCTCCAGATTTAACTCTTAGAGGAAAATTATAGAAAACCTTGGTTCATGTCTTTTCTACTCTGCTATTTAACTGAAATACAAGTGAAGTCTGTAATACAGATCATAACCCTGGCAAATGTTGGATTTCAAAAACTATAGACCAATGCAAGATAAAGTGATTAAACACAGAAAGTTGTTATTCAAGCTTCTCTGAGTCAATAAAAGCAACAAATTTGATACTTGAAGTTGCATCAGACTGGGATAAGCAGAACAGAAATAGCACTGTAGGTCCATTTAAAAAAAAATCTATCAAACCTGGTATTTACCAAAAATTACCACACTTGAAATAAGTATTTTCTGTGGCTAAAAACAAACCAGGAAGGCATACTTCAGTGATGCTGAAGGCACAATTTCCACACACTTGCATGCTCCCCTCATATCAGTGTTAAGTTAATCCTTTCAAAATAAGATTTCAGAGTCCAGTTTCAGCACGTCTCAAAAATAGATTTTAAGCTGTTTTGACTCCTTATCTGAATCAGTGAGTTACCTTGGCAAAAAAGCCACATTCCAGTCTTTCTAAGATAAGCAAATAGTGCAGACAGGGTCACCATACACACACTCCCACACTGAGTAAGAAGCAGAAAGGCAAAACTGTAAAAAATGACTGTGTGTGATTATGTGTGTTTCTGAATAAAAGAAAGGCAGTAAGAAAGTCAGTTGGCTGAAAGGAGCAAACGCATACAGTAGGTCACAACAATGCGTCCTTTAACCCCTCCCCCATCCCCATCCAGTGCTTCAGTAGTCCACAGTCATGCTGACAATGGTCCCCCTAACCACAGACAGCCTCAGTCAACGTAGCACTGTATACTTTATTAAAGGAGCAATGCCCTAAAAATGTCAGATTCTGTCACTGGGGTGGATTAAAGCATGTTTGCCTTTTTTTGGGCCTTCAAAATAAAACAGGGAAGGGGAAATAAAAGGTGTTTAATAAAACAGATGTGGTCAGGCAGGCCAATAAACAACCGGTTCTATTGAATGAGGACTTAAAGATGAAAAGTCATGTTAGCTCTACCCCTGAGCTAACGACACTTTCTTTAAAATGATTTTTCTCTGCTGAGGTTCTCGCACTGAAACCAATCTCTTGGCAAATAGCGCTTAATTTCCATCCCTCTCCTCTCCTCTCTACCCGGCTTACTGGCAGAACTGTCGGAAAACAATTCATGAACAGACCGAAAGAGTAACTGCTGCAGTGACACTGCGATACCCTCATGCGATGACTGGACAGTATCTCTCACCTTGAAATTGCTGGAGTTCACCCATCCCGTTAGCTCGTCAATAGTCTTATCCAGCCGGGGTTTGTCCTGCTCCACGTCCGGGGAGCGCTGTGGGTCGTTCAGGTAGTCAATGAGGTCCTGACCCACCTGCAACCTGCGAGTGACATCTTTCTGCACTACCTGCTGGTAAAAATAGTCCATGTTGTCATGTTCCTCCATTGGGCACTCAGTGCCGTGTGGCCAGCTACTGCAGCCGGCCAAAGACAGGGGACCGTGGTGTGTAGGACGGCGTCAAAAAAAGATTTTAACGGTTGTCCCGTGGAAGGGCAGATAGACTGTGAGGTTTTGAACTGCGTCTATCTGATGTGTAATCATCAGCATAAAATCCCTTGTAGAAATTAAGTATCAATTCATTATCACAATATCTGAATCAAAACCTCAACTTAATATCGTTATGACAACGACGTCGCTCGTTAGCTTCTTCACTTCACAACGTTAGCTCTGAGATTTAATTTAAAACTTGGAGAAACTTCTGGACACAGTTAACAGCAGCAGACCCCTGCAGGTTCCTTCAATATATCCGCATCAAAACAAGCTAGCAACTTTGGTTGTTCTGTCTGTTATGCTAACAAAAACGTCAGTAGCTCGTTAGCACAGCGACCCAAACAGGGATAGACCGCCTCACATCAGCTAGCTCAGTGAGCTAACGTTAGTTTTCCGCAGGCCTGGCGCCTGGCTCCACTCCGCTTCTCTATTCCATGGCCACGGGATGGAAAGTCTGCTCAGCTCGCGGCTGTCGACTCGCCCAGCGATAAACTTGCACCAAACTTCCACAATACGAGCTGATCTCCAGTCCCGCGCTATCTGGTTTTCTTTAATCCAGGAATAATCGCTGCTACCGCTATTGCAGTGAAGAGGCGCTGAAAGCCTGCGCGCTACCGGGGACTGCAGTTCACCAGGGGGCGCAACCATAGGCACAACCACAACCGATCAACGATCAGGCCGATGGGGCTTCGGGCACCGCACAGCTAGCCAGCGTAATGCCTGATGTAAAATGTCGAATGGTCAGGCACAGTTTGCCTCACATTTTTCCTTTAAAATTAAAATAGGAATAAGGAAAGTGCCTTAATTGTTTCTTGACGTCGTTCAATAAAAATACACCTTTTTTTTTGTTTTTATGGCAGTCATGAATCAAACAGCGCTCTGTTGATGTGGGTGTGTCTGCCGTCCACACGGCCCACGGGCGACATCTAGCGGATCGGGTGCGGAGTTGCCCGTATTCAGGTTGCCGCAGTTTATTCAGAAGCCGTCTTTTATTAGTTCAAGACAAATTCCAATCTAGAGAGAGGAAGCAAATTTATTATTAGTCACTTTTATTTATTCATTTGTTTATTTTTTCATTCATTTCTTTATTTTCTTAAACATAAAATTGTTAAAACAGCTGTCAAAGAGAGGGCATTAGTATCACAGCCAGTCAAGTCAGCTAAGTTTCTGGGTCCATCTGAGTCAAATCTCTATCTGTTCTCCTAGTTTCAGTCCTATCCATAGTCCTGCCAGTCTCCCCAGTCTCTGAGCACTTGGCAACTACACAGTACTTGCCAGTCTCTTATAAAGCACAATATTGCAAGCTGTGTCTGTTTCGTTGTATTTTCAGTATTTTGAAAAGTGGTATTGCATGCCCCATAATTGTGTTGCCCTGCTAATCCATCTTGACTGTTTAGTGAAATACACTGTTGGTATTGAAGCATTCCATTTAGTTAGACCTAGGACTGGGAGAGTGGAAAACTGTTCTTATCATCAAACAAGAAAATAAAATGGTGTATATTATGAGAATTGTTCCAGATCCTTCGTTTCAGTAATTCCTTATGCGTTGAGGCATCGGCATATGTTCAGCAGATACAAGTAACTATACCCTACATAATCAGTCATTTGCCAATTACACAAAACTACAGTGAATTAAAGGTAGGTACATAACTGCATATGATTGTCAAAAAAGTTGAGGTACATTTGCTCACAATTTCATAGTTATTGTCTTATCCATAAGCAAAATTTTCTTTAATTTGAAGCAAAGTTGCACCATAAACCCTGATTGATGTCCTGTTACACGATCAAAAAATTTAAATAACCTACTCCACAGTCCAGTTTTCAACTGTGGGTAAACCACAGTTGCACCAATGTTACTAAACTCACGCTGAATAGTAGGGAGACTGGAGGCCTACTCATGTAAACAAGTTTGTCTGTAGTGCTAAGCTAATCCAGGATGTAAACAAATGCTTAAGTCGTCAAGTAGGAGCTAGTGCGCAGGGCTACTGACAGGATTGGATCAGGGCCTACAAGCCAACGTAACCAATGCACAGAAGAGGCCACTCATCCCAGTAGCACACAAGTCCACGTAACCCTTTTAGACACTGAGGGTCTGAATCATAGGTCCAACAGTTTCTTCTTCTTTAAAAAAAAAGAATGACACATATCTTCCCCTTCGGATAAGACAGGCATGGACATTTACATTAAGCACTGAAAAGAAAAGAAATAAAACAATTTTGTAGGCCTACTCCAATTTTGAGTGAGTCGCCATATCTGTGATTTTTTTTCCATTGCAAAACATTCTCTGTAAGAACAGAACCCAAATTTCAACGTAAAGTTTCTTGGATGCACAGATAAGTCACATATCCTTTTCTTTATGTCCTGTTTCACTCTTAACTCTTCTGCACCAGACAGTTAGACCAGCTGTGCCAAAACGTCTCTGTCTTTTTTTAAATCCAGAATATTGCGTTTTCCACAATCCAGCTTTCCTCTACCTTCATTCTTGATGTTTATTGGTCGAAGTAGAATGAATCACAGGATGGTCACATAGAGGTGTCATGTGATTGGTTGAGATGAGTAAACTCTTGTCCAAGACGACAAGCTCGTCATTTTTTTTTAGTTTGAACATGATGCATTATAGTTCCATTGTTCAGAACCCACCCCCTCTCCTCCATTTCCAGCTGTCCAGTTGCAGTCCTCTCCGCCCACAGGTGGGGAGTCAGGGGTGTGAGGAGAGTATGGTGTGGAGAACCTGTTTGTGTCTTTGCAGCCAGGAAGAGGAAGAATGTGGCTGAAGAAAAAAAGATGTAGTCCATTCATCCACCCATCTTCTTTTCCTCCACCCCTTCACGCCCTAACCCAGGGGCAGCTGATCATTGAGCAAGAGGGCGAGAGGAGGGGCGGGTCTTGCTGATCAGGGATCAGTGGCGATCAGTCTGTGTAGTGATCAATGATCAGGAGCAGTGAGTGGGTCCAGCCCCTCCTCTCCCCTTCACCTACCCCCATCCCCACCCAAACCCTATTTCAGCCCCAATCAGAGCAGCAGGACCTGTAGACAGAGGTGGCCCCCCCTGGCCCTCCACTGTCAGAGGATGATGCAGCAGCGGCACAAACGCTGGCCACCTCCATGAACAGAGGGTGGAGGTGTCACAGGAGCAAAATAGGCGTGGACCTTGATCTCTGGGAGGTGGGCCTGTGTGGGAATGAGATACAAAGATACAATGAAGCACAAAGAAAATCAAATTAATACTTGTCTTCTATTTTTCTGCCAGGAGAAGGCTTTAATGGTTCTTATAGGAGCAGTTTAGCTCAAAAGAAACACTTTTTTTGTGTGTAAGAAGATTAAGATGAGAAATTCTCCTGTTTAATGAAAGGACAAAGCAAACAGCTGGTTAGCATTGCTTAAAACTGGCAGCAGGCATCGGCTAAATCCTGATCACCAAACTCAAAAACCTGAGGGGTTTGAATAAGTACTTGAGGGAGTTAGGGTTCTCTCAGGGTCAAATTCTGAAGTACAACAAACAAGTTACTGGCCATACATTTGGCAAACACTAATATAATTCATTTTGTTCTCAAGGGACAAGCATACTTTCATTCTGAAAATCATATCTATCTATAATCCAATCCAATCCACTTTATTCATATAGCATGTTTAAAAAAAACAAGTTTTCCAAGTGCTGCAAAAAACTCAAATAAGATCATCAACAAAACAAATAAAATAAATTTGAAACCAATAAGAGACATAAAAACAAAGGGATTAAGACCATTAAAGACATAAAAGGACAGAGATCACAAAACCATAATACTGAATTAAAAGCCAAAGAATGAAAACTAGTTTTTAGACGAGATTTAAAAGTTGGTAAGGTGGGGGATATTTCAATTTCTCGTGGCAGATTGTTCCACAATTTGGGAGCCACCACAGAGAAGGCTCGATCACCTCGGGTCTTTAAATGGGTTTTTGGGACCACGAGGGGAAGGTGATCAGCAGACCTAAGAGACCTCAAGGGAGTGTAGACATAAAATGATAATAGATAATAAGGACATAAAGATATAAGTCTTTATAAACAGTTTTTTCCTTAAATGAAATAAAGATTCATGTTTTGATCCTCAGCACAACAAATTTTTACGTGAGAAAAAAACAGACTTTTCCTCTTATTTCCACTGACCCGTATGCGTTTGATCCCTGCCCTGGTGACTTGCTGACAGTCATAGAGCTCAATGCGCTCCAGGCGATGGCAGCTCTTTAGGTGCTCCAGGGTCACATCAGTGATGAGGGGGCAGTTGTCCAACTCCACCACTGTGAGGCGCTCTTGTCCACAGGTACTGCTGCTCAGAGCTCTGATGCCATCATCTGTTATCAGCTCACAGTGGGACAGAGACTGCACAGGGCACACAAATAGACTGGTTTAAGCTACGAAGACATCCGGGAAGACAAAACCTGGAAGAATTAAAGTCAACATTTACCAGGGCTTGCAAGCGTGGGCAGTGGATAGACAGCTGAACCAGGGTGTTATCTGTCACCTGTGGAGAACCAACATGATGACCAAATAATAACCATTTCATGACCAGTACCGATCCCTGTGATCTGCTCTTCCTCCCTCTCTACAGAACACATACCCTGCCATTATCACGATAATATACATCTCTTTCCTAAGACCTGACCTCTACCCAGACAGAAACAAAGCTTATAAACAGAGAACAAAGCTTATTTCAGATTGAACATAAATACCACAGACATAATGTTGGAAAGGAAAAAGTAAACTAGATGTTTTCTTACCAAAATACATTCTTCTAGGTCCATTTTTTCAAGCTCATGACAATTCTGTGACAGAAAACAGAAATCATTCAAGCACACCAAAAGATATGGCACATGACCCAATGCAGAGACTCCATAAAAAAAGAAGGAAGGGACAAACTCACCCTGGCCAGCACAGTGAACCCAGCGTCTGTGACATGGGAGCAACGCGCAGCTTCAAGGATCCTGAGAGCACAAAAACAGAAACTGATAAACTGCCAAAAGAAGAAAAGTTCTTACATACATTCTTACTTCCACTTGAAGTAGACAGAATATGTATTTGAAAAGAACATACAGGTTAATTTGTGTAAAGAGCAGGATCAATACTGGATGTAAACATTGTACTATGTTTTTTGTGTTTAGCTGTGTGTGGACTTCCTTGATATCGCCATTGGTAACATATATACAAGATTTTTCTCACTTGAGTCGGGGACAGTTGAGTCCCATTGCAGTGAGGGAGGCATCGGTGATGTTGCTGCAGCCAGACACACAAAGGATCTGCAGCTTGTGGCATCCTCGGCACAGACTGACCAGGCCTTCATCTGTTATTTGCTGGAGGCCAAAGACAAGCAACACAAATCAGAAAAACTCAGAGGCATACAGACGTATCCCCAAAGCATTGTTATCAGTCTCCTCTCCCAGAGCCCTGCGCACAAATGTTTGTCTTACTGTGCAAGACTGCATATTGATGGTGGTGAGTTCTGGGCAGTGTTTCTGGAGGTGTTTCAAAGCTCCGTCATCCAGCTGAGAAAGAATAAAATATGCGTAATATTAATAAACAAAAGCCTGAATCAAATATTGATGAATGTGACTTTGTTTTTAACCAATGAGTTAAAACCAAGCCACATGTCACAACTGTCTCCAGTGACTGCAAAAAGATGAGTCATTGTGGATTCACGGTGTATTTTCTCAAGCAAGGAAAACAGACTAGACCTCGTAAAAAAGACAACAACAACAAGCTGAGTACACAGCCTGAAGATAATACAGGCTCCACAGAGGAAACAGAAAACAAAAACGCCAGCTTGACACAAACCTCTACATAAACAAAGACCCAACCAATGAGATTAAGAAACTATGGAACATTTACAGTGTCAGAAACGGTATGAAAAGGTTAGATTTTTATTCAAGTCTTCTTTAAAGTAGGGAAAAGGTGACCTTTCTGGGGTCTATAGCAGATTACCTTCTCACATCTGAATAATCTAAAGACAGTTTGAGATTTCCAGGTATTTGAGCTACCAGAGAACTTTGTTCATGGTAAACTCTGTACAGCATCAGCATTTAACACCACATCTAGATGCAAATGAAGACAAAACTAAAAAAAAAGAGTTTCAACCAGTGTAACAAGTTTTTAATAGTAAAAAGTATCTTAGCTCACCAATGAAAAAGTTCTGTAATGCTCACTGTTATTAAAAAAAATAGGTAAATTCTTGCCCCAGCATTACTGTGAGTGTTGTGAGGCACAGTGCATCACTCTACCTGTGTACAGCCTCTAAGGAACAGTCCTCGTAAACCATTGCACCCTCGAGCCAGAGCCTCGATTCCGTCGCGCGTTATCTGGTCACACCATGACAGGTTCAACATCTCCAGCATTCTGCAGCCATCACTGAGTACAAGCATCGCACATCACACAGAAAGAATGAAGAGAAACACAATGAACATATTTAAACACTTCCTTCACTGAGGGTCAAATACACAATATGTCTGTTTGCATGTTTTTAAAAATGAATCAAAATAACAACCTTAATCTGTAACTTTTTTTTACAGAGTATATAAAGCAGAAAATGATGCTTGGGCAACACAAGCATTTACCTCTACCTTTAAAATAACCTGATAAAAGTTAGTTGATATCTCTTAATACAAGCCAAGTGATTCAATGTATGGTGTGTTTTCCTTGATGTAAAGATACACCTTTTTTTAATTAAAATCATTGCAGAAACAATGGACGAGAAATGTCTTCATATATTTCTTTCTAATATTGGTTGACTGATATGATATGTGTCATTATGTGTGAATACTTCTACTTTGTCCAGTCTATTAGCACTTCACCTTCAAAAAAAATCAAGATGTTATTGTTCTAATTTGTTTGCCATTTTCTGTTGTCGTAAAATGAAGATGACTTGAAAATAAAAAGTAAAAAAAAAAAAAAAATCAAGATGTGCCGTAAGAGAGGTAAATAAATAATTTTATGTACCCACCCAAAACTGCCAGGCTCTAAAGAGTCAACAGTCATTACAAACAAAAGGACAGTGATTTTGTAAAAGCAATACCAGTGTGAGCAGCAACTACCTGAGGGCTTTGAGAGAGTGGTTGCTGATGGACACACAGGAGGTGAGATCAAGCTGTTTGAGTTTGGAGCAGAACTTGCTGAGGCTGAGACAGGTGCTGTCTGTGATCTTGGTGCAGCCGTTCAAGTTCAAGACTTCGATGTTTCTGCAGTTCTGAGCAAATGTCCTGGGAAACAGAGAGGGAGTATAGAGGGAGAAGGGGAGTTACTCCAGAGTCATTTCATTGAATAAATACGATGCTGTGAGCTGCTCCGGAGCCAATTAACAGTCATCTACAGGCCCTTGGGAGGGTGTTGTACAGCCATACTACATATATTGTCTTCAAAGAGTATCACTCTCATTATAAATGCTTCTACTTCAAAAATCAAGTGCTTGTAGATAGTACTACTTGATCTGTTGATTAACATGGTGTAACATGAATAGCTCTAAGGTTTTTCTTGAGGTTTTGTGTGTGAGGATATAGCGAAAAAATCTACTGAAAACACAAAGTCCCCTGTGACTGAAGAAACAAAAGCTGCTTAAAATTTAACTGAATCACTTGAAAATGACTTCAGGAAAAAGTCAAAGCAGAAGCACACTTAAGGGACTTTCTCACTTCATAGAGGCATCTCCCACACTCAGGCAGCCCCGGAGGCTCAGCTGCCTCAGAAAGCCTCCACATCGCTTGGAGATGTTCTCCACCACCCGACCCTGAGGGACACAGGGACAGGGAGAGGGAGAGAGTGACTTGACTTGGGCCACGGAGGACAGAGGATCATCTGTGACGTCATCGTTGGCACCAAAGCCTAGTGACCCAGCACTAAGCCTCGGACTGGATAATGCTACTCAACAAGTATACACACCTAGCACACACAGGCAGGCACACACAGGCAGGCACACACAGGCAGGCGCACACACACACACACACACACACATACACACACACAAACACACACACACACACACACACACACACACACACACACACACACACGACACTTCTTTTATTCTTTCTCTTTTTAATGCACCACTCACCTCAATGTCTGTCTGAAAGTTGAACAGATCAATCTTCTGCCAGTTACTACCATCTAGAGCCAGGACGTTCCATGCCTGAGAAAGGTGTGGACAGAGGCACATCAGTACAGAGGTGAAGGTATATAACATTAAATATTTGGCTCACTGTAGGCATAAACGAATAAACTATGATCACTTCCTGTTTCCTTGTTTAGGAAGCGTGTGCACCAGCTGCTGTGTTCACCTCTTCAGGTCATCTGAAGCTTCTTCAGTGTGAGGTTTTGGTACTTTTTTCTGAGTCGTGTCATTGTAGACTGAAAGCCTTCATGGTTTAAACTGTTATGCTCTTAAAGAGTTGACATTAGGCTCAAGGGATTTGTACTATTTAATTTTAAGTACTGTGTGATATCTGAAGTACTTTTCCTATCAATCCAGAGACTTCAGTATCACTGGGTACCCATCATATTTCAAGTAAATCTTGTAAAAATTTTAGCCAATAGCTTTAATAAACTTTCAATTAGACATTTGTCCAAAGACCCCCTCTATGAGCACTTTTGTTAAAAAAAAAAAAGTGCTGTATGACCTCGAGGGAGCCAAAAACGTGTACTGCCCTCTTTCGTGCCTTTTTTTCTTCTTTTTGCCCCTGCTCTTTAAAAAGTCGATCACCACTGCACCAAGGTGTTTTTTGTTTAGAGGTTTTTTTTCTATTGTTGTCATTTTCTATTGGGAAATGATACAAAACTAAATTGGGCAAGAGTAAAAAAATAGCTGTTTTTATTGGCAAGACATTCTGGTTGGTTGGTATGCTTTTCAATGATAAACCAGACTTTAAAAAAATGTTTTTAAACTAATCCGCAGACCACCAAGCTATGGTTCCCAGACCCCTGGGGGTCCTGAAACCCCACTTTGATAAACACTAGTTTAGACAGTTTATGAGTCTAGGTATGATCTGAGAAGATCTCAAATAACTTCACAGCTAAAAAGTGTAGAAATGATGTTCAGCTCAAAGGCTGAAACTTTGGATATGCTCAACATTTGTATGAGGCTCAGCAGAAAAAGAAATCCAATTAAAAAAATGAATGAAGCAAGCGTGCCATGGAAAAATCTAAAGAATGTGCCATTTAACAGAAACGCAGAACTTTTTACTGAACACACTGGAGCTGTTGAAAGAGAAGCAGCTGCCACAGCTCTGCATTCACAGTCCACCTGCCCAACTCTGCTTATTATTCACAGTAAGCTCATTCATAAATGGCTTTCAGCTGCAGTGCACTGTGGCTCAACAGTCCCCCCCTCCTCACAGCCAGCAGATGGCACTATATTATAGAGCTTTCTAGAGAGTTCAGTAATGGTATGCCTTTAAAACATACAGTAGCTTTGGAGTGACATCAAACCTTTCTCTAAAAACAGCGATGTGTTAGTGTACAGTGGGCGGTTTGGAGGTGTAAAGAGGGGAATGCTTACCTTGGATACTTGGGCACACCTACAGAGTGTAACCACATCGAGATAGGAGAATATTCTACAAAGAGAGATAAAAAAAAGTGCATGAGTGTATATCTGAGCTCAGTTTAAACTTTCCTTTTCAGAATCTTCCCTCCTGTGTGATTAAGTATGCTTCTTGTGTCCTTAAATAAAGAACAATCCTCTATGTTTGGTTAGCAGGAGAGCCCCACAGACAGCCAGTGTTTGAGCTGTGGGCCTGCTCAGCCACAAAGGGCTGCATGCAGCAGGCTACTGGGTCAGCTCAATCCATTAATCTGCCAATGAGTAATCTCTGGCGCTCAGACAGGCAAGGCCACAGTCAGCATGGGACAGACAGACAGCCATACATTTACAGAAGGACATAAACACAAAACTAAACATGTATTTCTTTGTCCCAGTGAAGAAATGCTCCTCAAAGAGACGATGTATAGAAAATCTGTGGTATTCAGAGTATTGTCACAGTGCCAACGCTTTGAGTGCAGCTGGGGTCTGAATGTCCTTTTAACCTCAGGAAACAGGAGCCGGCCATTGTTTCCTTCATATAGCTGCGAGACAAAGGCTGTGTGTTTAGATGAGTGGTCAGCTAGGGCATGTTGGGACATGTCTGTTTAATCTACACTAGAGTCTTAGGTCAGGAGGTGCATGTATACAATCAACAAAGCAATACAAAGATGCACACACACTCACACTCATGCTCTCACACACACACAGTCCTTGAGGTGATCCCAGGCCACCAGAGAAGCAGACCAATCAAGCAGGCGCTCATCGATCCCGCTTCTAATAACTGGTTAATGGCTGTGGCGCTGATCATTGATTGGCTGTCTGTTTTAATCAAATACAATCTGACTTTCCATTAGGTGTGAGCGAGAAGCCTTTTAACCAATCACAGAAGAATTCTGTTAATAACACTCACAGGGAAGCAGTCATCCATTCAGATTTGCTGAGTCCTCTTTTGAGTCTTATTAACCACTTTGACACCTACACCTGATCATAAAAGCACAAAGAGCTGCCTCAGATTTTTCAGACAAAGACACTGTTAAAACTGGATAAAAACACAGACAAAAGAAAAGGGAGATGATGATATAACATGAGAAAACCCTGATGCTGCTTTTAAACACAGATGGAGGAGACAATAACTTTGCAGCCCCCAACTGCTCAGTGGAATCTCTCTGACTCTGCACATGACAGGATTTGATGGAGAACATCCCTGTTTGTTGACTAAATGTTCACCTGGCCTTTCAAGCATGGCAAGACGAGAGCAAGGCGAGCCTTTACTCAAGAGTTCAGGACTTGTTGCCATAGAAACTCCAGCTAGACATGAATTTGGGTGGTGGTAGGGGGAGTGCTGAGTCAGTGCTTCTGGGTAAGGAGACCCTGAACGACTGTAAACCCTCTCCAAGGCTCGTCAGCCTGTCAGACGAGGAGCTGCTAAATCACAGTTTTTCAGCGTATGCCCGTGCTGCACTGGCCTAGATAACAGCTGTTTACCATGCAGCACCTGAGAGGCTGACAAATGCAGCAACAAGCCAGGTGCTGTGGTCTGCCCACAGTGATACATTCAATATGAAACAGGCGTGTTTCTGAAAGTACTATGATTAACAGATCAATAAATAACTACCTCTACAGTAACGTACTTACCCGTGTTGATCCTGATTGATTATTAACACTAATTCATTCTGATTATGTAGACTGATTCCAGGGACAACAGGATCACACACTTCCTATCAAATCTGAACCCCAAATGTTGTTTTGTTATTCTAATTGGGGAACAAAACAGATTTTGATTAATGGTTCACGCTGACCACACCAGCAGAGGAAAGAAGAAGAAGAAGAGAGGATGACAGCAGCAGAGAAGGATGGAGGGATACCACACAAGATGCTGAGTAAAACAGACGCCAGCCAAAGACAAGATGCAACCACAAACCACAACACAAGAGCCAGAGCCCAAAGTATGGGCTTTGGCAAAGTTATAGGACTGGTCAGGTGAGAAGAACACTTATGGGGAAGGCCTTATACAGGTGCTCGTGATACTTTTGCCTTCTTTTGTGCATGCAAACAAGAAAACCACTTCACTGAGAATAAAAATGTGAGTAATGTAGACTAATAAAACAATCATAGAAGCACTACCGACCATCAATTCAGCAGGACAATTATTTTAAGCTAAACAAATAATTTATGAACAAGTGTTTGGATGTTTGAGTGGGAGCTGGGGAATAAGCAGGATAACATATATAAAACCACATCTCTTTTGTGTCACCTCTAGGGCTGGGTAAGAACCTCACCATTCAATTTAATTTAATTTTGATTCTTCAGGTTACAATTCCATATGATATTGATTTACATGTCAATTCAGTAAGAAGTAGAAACACACAAATAACTAGAGTTTCCGTTGACAATTTTTAAGTATTTATTTTCAGTGTAAAACAACCCGAATGTCAGACTTAAAAGTTAAAGGTGTTGGCTTTAGGCTGAACTTAATGGCTTTCACTGCCATTTTGTTGTTGTTTGGTCAAGTGTGTGTCTGCCCAAACAACTTGAATAACATGCATAGCACCTCCCACTGGCCAGGAGGTGAATTCATTCAGAGGATTGAATTGGGTGGAGAAATTTCATGATGTATCAATTAATCAATATATTTACCCACCCCTAGTCACCCCATGTGTCAGCTCACCCTGTCAGGATTCTATTTCACATTACCGCCTGCTCACTTCAGGTTGTTTTTAGACTGTCTTTCTCAAACAGTTCTATCAAGGCACAATTAATCTTCAAGAGAAAAATCCACTTTGCGGTTTCTAATATTTCAATAGTAGAAAAGAACACCAGAGGACTATCTCAATTTGAGTTTTACAAGATAGCTGTCTTAATTTCTGTTGGATTAATCAATTTAAATTCTTACACATACTGCTTTACTCACTTTGATTTACTAAATTCTGATAAATGACGATCTAATTACTATCATTTTCACATATATTGTCTAAAAAATCATCTTTTGCAGAGTCATACCTGCATTACTCAGAAGCACCTGGAGCAACATAATGTCCCTGGCATTGTGTCACAGTAACACAACATAACAACGCTACAGATGCAGAGAAAAGATTCTGTCAACCCACTTTCCATGGTTCAAAAACAAGATTTACTGCCATAACAAGTCTTCCTCACAGCTGAAGTTGTGTAAGTGTCTCAACCTGACACATGTGACAGTGGGTCATGTGCTGTAGCTGGTGGGTGAAAGTGGGTACGTGATTGTCTGTACACCAGTGTCATAAGTGCTAGGGGAAATGGGTGTACTGGTAGTCACTGTGGAGCACAGCTGGAACAGCAGAGGAGCACAGCACTGCGGAATTCCCCACTAGCTAAGAAGACAAGCTATTTATAGCTCACTCACACACACTCTCACACACACACACACAGACATACAGTTTGCATAGACCTAGGAGCACCTCTCATACACTCTCACGCACAAACAAGCAATCTGCCTAGTATGTCTGCAGAGTTAAACGCAGGTGCACATACACAAATGCGCTCAGCATGGAGGGATGGACACAGTTGACTGTGTTTGTGCTGTCAGATTTATGGGTCATCTGAGACAAAATATTGGTCTGTAGGTCACACAGTTAACAGAACCTCATTTCAGGCTAGTGACCAACATATATCACAAAAAACCCACATGGGGGTACCTACACAGCAAGTGACAAAAACAGAAAAAAACACAGAATCCTGCACGTTAGTGTTCAAGGCTGCTTCAGCTAATGAGTAACCCTGACCTAAGTCCTTGTCCCTGGGTATGCTGTGTAGTATTGTGTGTGTCTTTGTGTCTGTGTGTCTGTGTGTGCTAATCTTACCTAAGAAGAAGCTCTTTGGGGAGCTTCTTGTTAATGGGGGCTTCATCACTGTTTGAGAACACCTGCCGAGACACAAAATAAACAACAATAAGACAGAAAGAAGATTGAAAACAGCAGAGATCAAAACACAGAGGCAAAAAACAATATTATCATCTGGGATCTAAATCCTGAGTTTGGGGACAAATTTCTCTTTTTTGTCAACTGAAAATGTTTGCAAAAGTCCTGCTTACATTTTTACAAGGTAGTCTTAATCCTTCTTTTCCCATCTGTACATCAAAAGCATTTTGGCACTTCATTTCTGTCATCCATACCTGGGGGGGTTGTAAATTCAAAAGGGCTGCCTAGCATAGGGTATGGGGTGTGCATAGGCTAACTAGCTAGTTTGCATGTACTTTAAAACTCAAGAGTCAGGTTACAAGTTTGTGACGCTCCAGATTGCAGGATGAGTCATCAAATCTGATTTTCTTATAAATAATGTAATCCACAATGACCAGGCAAATTTCTTACTGTTTTATTGCCACAAAAAAGACAAAGTGATGATTGTGAAATCTGGGGGAAATATACCCACCCTGGTATGGCCTCATATAATCTAAAAGCTCCTGAGAGGAACTTTCAGTATGTGTTGATTTTGGCACCCGCTGTGTTTAAAGCAGTCTCTTCTCTTGCTTTACTTAATTTTTCCTGTTCATGTGACCTAGGGGACTAATATTTCTTTGAAAATGTTGTTCTGAATATTTGCGGGCTTTCCTAACATGGTGTCAGTCACTTCCTCAAGCACTTATCCTTTGATGGTGCTTTCAGATACCACTAACAACAATTTCCATAACCAGCTAAAAACTCCTCAAGGGAGCTTTAAATTTTGCTAATAAACCAAATTTTGGAATCCGAATAAAAAAAAACTGTTGTCAGGTTTCACTGTAAAACATATATATAAGAATATCTGTGAAGCAACCATAAACAAAGTTATATCAACCAACAACACAGTCCGTGAAAATGAGGATGTATGCGTTCATTGTAGACTTGAAAAATGCTAAACTATCTTTAAATTAAAAACATACTTCTGAAGTTCTATCCCTGATATTAGTGAGTAGCAAAAAAGCTAACACTTTCTTAGCCAGGCTAACAAGCAAGCCAAAGCTACGTTTGGCTTTGCACATCCCCTCCTTACAAGCTTATAATTCTGTTACCCTGGTCAGCTTGCTGGCATGCTTATCTCAATTAGTCTACTCGCTGGATGTCTGGCCATCTGCTGAGTGGGACACACACAAACACACGCAATCACTTGCACTCAAGTACACACTTGCAGGTGATTCAAGTCAGACCTCTGTGTGGGGAACAGAGGCAGAACGTTCTAGATCAGGTGGGCTGTATTCAGCCATGAATTTAAATTACGGCAAACACCCACATCCACAGGGCCTCTGCAGACACGCATCCTGCCAGTGATACGCTTCTCACAAACCGTATCTAATGAGGGGGACTCCCTGCTGTGTCATGCTCAAACACTGAAAATGTGAAAGCAGAAAGGGGAGCAAGGAAAAGGCACAGGTGGAACAAAGGTTGTCTCTGGAAAGGTCTAAGCTCAACCTCATTCCAGGACACATGTAAGCCCCTCGGAAAGGGAAAGCAATGAAGGAGAGGGGGAAGAAAATTGAAGAGGGGAGGGGATAATGGAGGGAGTAAAAACAAAGTATGAAAGAGAAATATAGGAGGTAAAAATGCATTAAAATCTGGGATAGAGAGGAAGGAAGAAAAGGCCACTGAAGAGGAAGTGGGGTCAAAAGACAAAAGGGAAGGAGGTGGTCCGGTTAAGGTTCAGCTAATCATTAACTAAGACGGTTTGAATTTTAACATCCACTCTCAGATAACAAAGGCAAAGTTGTTCCTAACACAGAACTGAACCTTTATCCAATAATAGCTCCAGGATAAAGTTAAACTGTTTCCATCAGTGGTTCCCACATACCCTGTACTGAATAACCCATTTTCCCCATCTGCCCATAAGGGATGGGCCTGACTACCTCTATGGGAAGCTTAATGAAATCTCTGAATAAGCACTTTAAAATAAAGCCTTTATCATTGTCATGTGGCTTTCAGCTGCAGTTATATTTAGAGCTGTGTCAATTGGGTAAACTGAAAGTAAAAATGACCTCAATAGGACAATACAGAATGGGTACTGAGTGTTAGGAAGAGAACTTGACCTGTGGACACACAAGGCCTTCAGTGCGTTAAGTCAGTGTCTCTCTAAAGCCAGAGGTGGCTTAGGATTTAGGACTAAATTTAGACTTAATTCCAAACCACCTCTGTAACACATCACTCACCTTTGACCTCTCCCTTAGCAAACACAATGTAGACAGAGCTAGTGGGCCTTATGCAACAAAGCCCAGAGGCCAAATAACCTCTACATTACATGGTTTCTATAATTACAGTATCGTAAGCTTAATTGTGCTAAGTCATCTGGTACTTAATAGACTTAAGGCATCAAAGTTCTTTTAAGTGAAGTTGGCATTATTTTATTTCAACGTCTTTGGAAAAAATACAAGAACAAGTAGCTGAGAAGTTTGCCTGGAAAATTAATCTGCATCTGCTCATTCAAACCTTTTTTCCATTAACAGTAATCTGTTATTATTAAATTAATTCTTTATTTACTGTTTGTGTTGGTGAAATCAGAAATACTTAACCTTTTGGCTTGGAAATTGGTTGAATACCAAAAAAAGGGAGCATCCTGTGTTTGGTATAAAGCATAAAACATTAGCAGGTCTGATATTTCTAGAATTACAGTTTTTAAAGGTAAGTGGTCAAACAAAAATGAAATGTCCCTTCAAGCTGACACTTTTTAATATTGATCTTTAACCTGATTCTTTGTTTGTTTACAAAAATATATTTATATAATGTAAATAATTGCGTAGTGATGACCTACTAAGTGTTTGAGAAAAGTTGACCAAACACAAAGGCATTCAGCCCCCGTGCAGTCTCCTGGAAGAGTCCAGCAGCTGGAATGGCATGAGCAGTATGTGGTTTGTAATCTCAGCCATAGTTATGACATTATGACAGTGAAGTTCAAAGTCATCTCTGGTGCACACATTTCATTAAAGTCATCACCTCAGTGTTCTGGTGCCCTCGTTCCCTGTGCCAGCAGAGCAGCATTCCCAAGCAGGGAGTTCCTCTCTACTGTCATACTCCTATTCCTAGACAGTGCATAACAGGGGGCTAATGTGGTTTTTTAAACAAGTATGGATCGAGTGTCAAGTGTCAAAATGCTGCATTCATTCAACTATAAGGAAATAAGATACGGGACATCAATTTTTGCTGTTTCTTGAACCTCGAAAGAGCTGTGTGAAGTTCATTAGTCAGCATTATCTCAGGTGTAAGACTATTAGTCAACCCTCCCATATTACCCTGTTACCCCTACACCCTCAGCTTGTTTCCCACCATACAATGGTTTTCATCTGCGTATAAGAAGCTTACAGCTCTGTTGAGAAATCCACGGGCATGGCAAAAAAAAAAAAAAAAAAAAAAAAAAAATCAGCACCTTCTGTTCTCACTCATTCACTCACTCATAGATACAATATATTCATGATACTGGCAACCGAACAGCGTCTGAACACCTGACGCAGAGTCAAGTACCATCAAGTCAAACCCGAAAGAATCTCAACAATGTGTGGATGATATTCCAGATAAACAATGCTCCCAGCTCAGGGGACCAGTCAGACTGGAGCTGATTTAGTGTTGGAACACAATTACAGAGAAAGCATTGACACAGCAAAACATAATTATTATACCGCAGGAATTTAGCGTGGATTTGCACTATGGAGCAATTAGTAAAACTGCATTCAGCTGAGCAGAGCGGGGGGGTTTTAAAGGAAGTAATGAAGGCTACTTTAGTTCATTTTTAAGGTCTACATGTTGATATTTGATACTTTAACTTAGCTGCATATTAGGATCAAATATGAAGACAAATATTCCACAGCTTTTGTGGCTGATTACTTAGTTACTTAGTTGGGGTTAAAGTACAAATCACATAATCTTAATTTAGGGAATGCTGTTTTGTTTAAGATTTTACTTTAAATCCAAAGTGAAAGTATGTAGGTTTGCAAAATTAGATTTGGCCCCAAAATGAGCCCTTGCATTAAGTGTTGACTACAAGAAACAGATGCAGTTATGAAAAACATCTGCATATTTCTCCCACCACTGCAGTTTCACAGTAAGCTCTCACACCTATAAAAAGGTGTGTGTTTATCACCTTCCTGCAACTCTATCATGGAAATATGCTGAGATTGTGAAAAGAAACATGAGAACATACAACCTTCATGTTGTACGCCATGTCAGTAGTGAATCTCGAACACAGCAGAACCATCTGTGGTGTGCCAATGCCGCTCAGTGGCACCTGTCATTCACAGGTATCACAGGAGGTGTCACAGGTTTTGCTGTGTTATCAGCCATGATAAGTAAATGAGTGCTGCTATACTTCTTGAATTCACAAATCTCCATCTGCAGCCCTTGTCCTCCCCCCACCCAAAAGCCTGTAACCTCAGGCGACTGTGCCAGCCAGCCAGCCAGCCTCGGCCCTGATGTATTGACTCTCCTCAGCCACAGCCCTCCTGTGTCCCGCAGTCCTGAGCTCCATGTTGTCGCTGCCTACTGGTGCGGCAGGACAATAACAGGATTTCGGATTACCCTTGACCAACAAAACGCCTCGGCTTCAGGCTGCATGTAAAAATTAGGAGCACGGTCGACCACACACACACACACATACACAAACACACTTTGCTTATACAAGCCCCACGACTCCCACGTCTACTAGAAACAAACAGTTTAACCGTTGGTGGTCCACTCCCTCTGTCATACCTCGAACCGGCCCTTGGTGATACCGTTCATGTCTGCGGCGGCACGTCCCTGTTACCAACCGCGCAGTCACCAGTCGAGCCGTTTGACGAACACCGTTATTGTTTTTGTCGCCGTTTTATTTTTGGTCGGCCGAAGTGTAGTGTAGGAGCCGAGCTGGAGCTGGGTCCTCACACCCTCCTCCCTCCCACCCCCCAGCCGTCAGCGAGGCTCCTGTCTCCGGGTCAGCGAGGGTGGTGGTGTCGGTCCGGGGCGGCCTGCGGTAACGTCAACGGTCGTTGTCTCGGAGACCAACGGCTCCCCTGCCCGTCTCATCGCAGGGCTACCAAAATAACAATAATAACATGGACGGTCTGTCAAGTGACTTCACTTCCGCCTCTCCCTTCATCGCTCCAGCGCGAGTCAGCTGGCACCCTAAAATCTCAAGTTTGATCCCAACACAGGAAAACACGAAATTTCCATCGTCTGTCTCCTATCACTCGATGTGCCCCGCATTAAACACACGTATGGCGGCTGACATGGACGTTTTTCCTTTACGTTTTCTGTTTACTTGCGGGGAAAGGGGAGGGTTTACGTGACGTCATTGCTGCGGGAAAAGCACGCGTGGTCGATTTGTTTTGATTGTGGCGGTGTTGGATTGATTTTACAGAAATCCGACAAATGTGGGTCTGTTTCATTGCTGTTACACCACGGTGGTCACGGGTTTACAGCAGCACCAGGGCCTGACCTGACACGAACCTGCGGGACTGATTAAGGGAAGGAAACACTCGCATCTGTTAACGCCAGATCCACGAGCAAAGATTTTCCCTGCATTAAAGATCTTTAACGCTGTCATCTAAGGTCTTCAACTGCAGACACAGACTACACCAAACTACACCTGCTTTGCATCTTCCTGCACTGTGTAAACGGTTCATGTAGTTAAAAAACACGATAGTTTATTAACCTTAGATAGCCAACCCATGATTATGATGGCGAAGGAAAACTCTATCTGGTTGGGGACTTAGTCTATCGTCGTCAATCTTTAAACAGTGTTGAATATTTCATAATCCCTTTTACAAACATACAAAAATAATTTCTGTCTTTGATTACCTTCTTAAATTATGCATGTCAATCTAATTGATTTTTCATTTAGATCTGGATATTTTTTTATTACACTACTTATTAAAAAAGTTTTAAAACATTAAAATATTTTTTTATAGATTACTTTAATTAATCAGATACAACAATGTATTACAAGTTATTTTAAAGTTTAGAATAAATCTGAGTTTTTTTTTTAACTTTTACTTTTGTATAGTTTGTAAATAGTCTTTTTTTTTTTTTTTTTTTTAAATATATATATATATTATTTTATTTTATTTATTTTGTGTGTGTGTGTGTGTGTGTGTGTGTGTGTGGGGGGGGGGGGGTTTAAAAAGTTTAGATGCAGGACTGCTGCCCAAATATATATATATATATTTTTTTCCTTTTCTACTGCAGCTTTTTTTCTTGTCAAAGCTTCAGACGAACTAGAATGTGAGTTAAACATCCATTAGAATATCTTTGCAGTGGTTCGCAAGATCCACCGCTTGAGGGCGCTCTTACTCAACTAGCCTAATCCCTGTTCATTCTGTATAATCACAATATTTACCCATGGAATGTAATGTAATGTGGTGATGTAACCAAGATATATGCATTTAGTGAACACACTAAGTATCTGCACTTACCTCTAGTTTATGCATTTTTCTCTCCCTTTGTATCTCACTGCTCTCCCCATTAAAAACTTTTGTTTGACAGTCTTTGGAACACAAAGCTTCTACAAATGTTGTAAACAGTTCAGAGAGGTTTGTTCCAAACTAGGCTAAACTTAAAAAGTTGTGTTCTTGTAAATGCATCAGTAGTGAACTAATCTGATAACCATAGGTGGAAGAAGTATGCAGATATTCTACTTGAATACATCAGCGTTTTGGCAGATAAGGTTGGCAGATAAGGGCTGCAACATGATTTCCCTCTTTGATGCAACTTAAGCTAAGTAGTGAGTAAAAAAAAAATCACACACACAAAAGACATGGGACAGACAAAACAAATTTACATGGATCAGTTTTTCAGATAACTATTTTAAAAAGATTATAAGTGTTTTTTTTCAATATATGTATTTCAAAGGAAGAAACCGTATGGACCCAATACTTAGTCAAGTTTCTCTCAAGGATTATTCCATCATAATACATGATATGTTCTGGTGTATAAACCAGCATTCATAAATGTAACATTGGCCACATAATCTGACATAAATCTGATTTTTGAGCCTCTAGTGTAATGTTACATTATCAAAATATGAAGCAGAAATAATTTAGAAAGAGATAGTTGGTGTTTTTTGGTATGAATGTCAACATTTTTTGATACTAATTTCTCGAAGGGCATCCTCCATCTGCATGATTCACATTTTCAACCCTTGTGTCACCCCATCTCGCTACATTGCAAAGCTAGCCCTCATCAAAAGTCAAATTAATTATCTCAGTTATTTGAATAGCTCCATGCTCCTCTCTTTCTGACTCTGCTGTGGCTGGCAGCTCCATGTTGAATGTGTCCTATTAATCGCAATGTGACGCAATGACGACGCTAATGTCAAGCAAGGCCACCTCTGTTGGACACAGAGTTTCCACAGTCTTCCATCTGCTGCTGGATGTTTGTGAAAACAGATAGGCATCTATCCTGAAAAAACTTTTGAATTAACCCCTTACATGTCAAATGTAGACATACAGTATACCAAAAGCTAAGTTTCCTGCCTTTGTTATTGTTTTTCTGTGTGCATTTTGTAACATCACCTCAGCACCTCTCAGTCTTAATAATCTCTGTCTCACTGTGTTTCTTTGCCACTTTATTTCTTCCACTTTGTCTCATTTGGATGTTTCCCCTTGGCACAACTTTTACTCGCCTGTTTTTCTTGACTTTTGGCCTGGATGAAGCTTCAGGTAGCTGTTGTCTTTGAGATAAAAGTAGCCATACCTCTATTTGGCTGCACCAGCATGACCACTGACTTCCTCTGAGTCAACCAAACACCTGCATCACACCTCACTCTGTCTGACTGGACATTTAGGAAGTCAACAGTCTCACACATACTCAGGATGAGATGTGTGTGTGTGTGTGTGTGTGTGTGTGTGTGTGTGTGTGTGTGTGTGTGTGTGTGTGTGTGTGTGTGTGTGTGTGTGTGTGTGTGTGTGTGTGTGTGTGTGTACTTCCACAGCTCAAATTGTCCGATGGGTGTGTACTGTTGGTCCTGTGAGATTACACACCTGTGTGAAGTCAAGACGTGCAGCACCCTCACACAGACACCTGCAGATAACAGAATTCTCACCCGCTTCTCTGAGATGGTGCAGGTGTGAATCACTGTCTCTCTCCTCCTTACCATCCCTCACCCCCCTCTGCCACAATCCCCTAAAAACTCTCCAGAAATAGGCCCCTCATCAGTGAGTCAGGATCCCAGCTCACCCATCCAGGCCCCTCTGAGCGGGAGGTGGAAGTATGAGAGGTCTCAGGGAGCAGGGTGAAAAATGTGAAGAGCAAAAATAGAAATGGACAAACATGAGTAGGGGATGTGAGGGCAAGTAAGCAAGTAAGCAAGAAAGCAGCAAGCAGGCAGCACTTGTTACTTCACTCCAGTGAGGTAGACAATGAAAATGGAAAAGGTGGCATGAGGAGCTGTAAATAAGTGTGATTCCTCATCAAAGCTGTCTCTCCTCCAGGAATTACCCTTGTGTTCATTCTCTAAAAAAAAATCTAGTCTTGATGTTTTTTTTTGTTTTGAATTAGTGTATTTAAGTGTATGTCCAACGTTACACATGCATACATACAATATTTTCACTATCTTGGCCCAATTTCTCAGACGTCAAGCTCAGTCAGGAAAGCTCACATGTTCTATCTATTGTCTGTCATCTTCAACTAAAGGCAGAAAGGCCAGAGTTAAACCAACATATCAATCATATTATGACAGCCAATGTTTAACTGAGAGATATTAACATAATATAGTGTCATACACGCCCCTGAGAAACACCTCTACACAACTGCTCACTGCAAATCATTCCTCAATAGAAGTTGTTTCTTTTGTTGTTTTGCTGTACTATAAAAATTTTGTTGTACCATTGTAAGGTGACAATAGAAGCATTCTATTCTATTCTGTTCTATTCTATTCTATTCTATTCTATGTCTGTCCATGATGATACCTGTCCTGGTTTTGACCATTTAGATTTGGCTATGATCTGTAGTTAAACACAGGTTGAAAGTATCATATCAAATCATTTTTCCCACAACAAATACTGTCTATACTTTTAGTAAATTTTCTTATTAAAATGATTAAATCTTAACATGATTAACTTTTTATAAGGCAGTCACTTACATGGTAGTTACCCAAGTCTTACTGACATAATGGTTCAAAATATATATTCATCTTGTCTCATTCAGGGTCATCTTTTGTAGCTTCTCTGTAACATTACACCTAATCATCTTTGGTAGGTAAAGCTAACCTGGTTTCACACCTGAACCTGAGCACTTGAAAATCATTCATGACAACAGGTCAGCATCCATCAGCACATTACATCACCTCAATTTTATCAGCAGCTATGGTGTGGCCAAGTTTTAACTTTCAGCTTCTGAATCACCCAACCTTGTGATATGAGAAATGGTACTTAAACAAAAGCCCACACATTTACTTTAGTTTATAAGGATGTATTGGTGTATGAAGACAGGGTAATCAGCCAGGTGGAAACTTGTGTTTTTATATAAGAGTGTGTGCACACAGTGATAAGTTTTATTCTTTGGTTATATGGGTTTTTATATGTTAGAACATGGCTTTATAGGTTTAGTGATCTGGATTCTGTACATTCTGGTACTACGTGGGATGTTTGCGTTATCTTCACCTGCAGATTCACTTAAACAATACAGGGCTCTCTATGGGCTTTAGGCATTCATCTTTATCTCACACACCAAATGCTACACACACACACACACACACACACACACACACACACACACACACACACACACACACACACACACACACACACACACACACACACACACACACACACACACACTTTAATTGAAGAAAGTCTGGCCTAACTAGAAGGACAGCTCACCTTAATTAAGATTTCAGTGCTCAAAGGGTAAGCTCCATTTGGTGCACTGAACATCTGAACGTGAGGTTCCTAGTTATCCAAACTGTCTTTAAATAGCATTGCACTGCCAGTGTGTCATTCTTGGTCACAAATACGCGTTTCCTCACATTAAGACAGCTTTTGGGAGACCGACACTTGTATTCATGCCAGCTTACATGTAATGACCGGGTAAGACTCCAGTTTCTTGCTCATGGACTCTTTGGCAGCAGCCCTTTCTGTGCCTGCAGAGGAGCAGTCAAGATTTTGAGCCGTGACGTATTTACCAACAGGGACGCGCGAGTTTTCACACCGGTGCTCCATCTCCTTGAGAGGCGACTATTTGGGGAGATAAACTGCGCCTCGCCTCCCTGACCACTCTCTCTCCGTCACCACGAGCACTTGACTTGACAGAAAGCTCACCTTCCGGCTGTCTCAGTCCACCTCTGTCCACCAGGAGGGAGAGAGCAGCAGTTCATCCTCCATCCTCACTTTGACCAGTGAATAACTTTAGTTTGGAAGTTGTTGGACACGTTTCCCAAGATTAAAAAGTGAGATTTGAACTGCAGCTAAGGTCGTGAAAGATGCTGGATCACTGTAAAGAAATTTCAGTGTCCTGGTTCTTTGGATACCTGCTTTGTCAGTTGGTCACTTCTGTTGTCAATGCAGACGGTAGGTTATTTTTTTTCTATTTATTTTTTCTTTTAAAGAATTGCTTTAATTTTAAAGTGACATAACAATTGATTTCATTTTGAACACATTTTGTCCAAAACATAACCTACAAGTCGATAAGGAATGACAAACGAGTGTCACTGAGTTTAATTGGACCTTGGTGATGCTCCAATCGTTTCTCAGAGCACGCGCTGTCACTTGTCTCGCGTGTCGCCAAAATCGATGGAGATTTATTTTAAAACCCTCTTTTTGTAAGTATTCAATTTTATTGATATGAATATCCCTTCGCATACCTTTACAGACGGTGTCTCCTCTTTTAATGAAGCACTGCGTAGCATGTATTAATGTATAGACTTTAGCATAGCCCCTGCTTATATTTCAACACTTGATGTGAAGTTGCAACGAGACGGTATTAAAAGTGACACTGAGCTCATGTTATGAGGTGAATAGACCACACCTTAAGAAGAATAACTTTATTTGGAAGCAGAAAATTAATATGCTCAGATAAATCAATCCTTAGTTCTGTCAGCTCTATATCTTGTTTTAGCAGCCTTTTTTATGTTGGTATGTGTGCTTTGTCTCTCAAACGGCACGAACTGCTTCACTGTTTAAGTATTTATCACAATGCAAACAGCATGTTAATCCAAGCAATAAAAGGTCAAAATTATGTATAGACTTATGTCCACAGTAGTCCACATAACAAGTGAAACTAATCGTGCTGTCTGCCTTGAACAAATTTATACAGCTTTTATTTCATGTGAGACAAAGATAAAAGTGTGACACATTATTTTTGATATGAAAGGGATATTATTTATTAATCAAAACAGTAACAAAATAGTATTAAAGCTTTTTATTAAATATAATTAGGGATGGGTACCGAATTTGGTACACTGGAGGTACCGACTGAATTCTGTTTTAAGTACCGGGTACAGATTCATGTGAAATCAAAAGGTACCAGGTTTAGGTACCTAAATGCATCCTTGTGACTGTGAGGGAGTGGAAAAGTAGGTGATTTTCCATACTGGACATGAACACGGCATTGCAAGGTTATAAATTGAAGAAAAAATATGTTAAATTGTAAAAGAAAATATTTCAACATTAAACAAATTTTTACCACATAAAGCCAAAAAAGTAACTAAAATTGGTACTGTTGAGTACCAGTACCAATTGCCAGGTAACAGGCATCGGTACCGTATCGTTTCAAATGTGAAAGGTACCCATCCCTAGAAATAATACACATCACTTGAAAAGCCCAGCTTACACTCCTAGGGTCAACTGTGTAACGTTGACTTGGACAGTTTTGTTTTGTCCTTTTGAACATTAATGGTTGAAAATCCTCTCCCTCAGGTCGGGTGTTTGTGGTGAATCTGAGGAACTCCTCTGGTCTGGAGGGCTTCACAGATGCTGAGCGAGCTTGTGCCTTCCAACAGTCTCGCTTAGCATCAGCACAGGAGCTTCATCACGCTGTGGCGGAGTGCTTCTTCTCTTCATGCACCCGAGGGTGGCTCTACGGAGGCTCAGTGGGGTAAGTAAGAAAAAAAAAAAAAAAAACAAAGAAAAGATACAGCTCAGTGCATGTTTCTGCATGAGGGTCTATATAGTTGTAAGGCACATGTGGAGAAACCTGGGTTTTTGGAAGAGGTTAAAGGTCATGTTGGTAAAAGAGATGAAAGAGAAAGGAAGTGAAGGCAGCAGCGGCAGCTTTAAAGGGAAAGGGAAGATAGGAGGAGAGAGTGACACATTTCAGGGGGAAAGAGAGAAGAGGACAGAGAGAAAGACTCCTCTGTTCCCCCCTGGAGGAGGAGGGAATTCTGAGCCGGGGTGTCATGTCGACAACTGCCTCCATTTACACCTCTCATCTCCACGGTAACATGACACACAGCCTTCAGCATCCAGAGACAGAAACAGACAGACAGGCCCGACAGAAAGTACATCATTATATCCAGGTGTTTGACTGACAGCTGGTTTCCTCGGGGAGTTATAGCAGAGGACAAATGGAAATTGGTACAATCCTTAAAGTGTATGGTGCTTTAAAATAAGATGATGACAAGCCTGTAGGGTGTAAGTGTTCGGGATTATGTTTGCTTGTGCTCTTCAGAGTTGAGAGCTGTTTGAATTCTTTAAAACTGGGAGGTGTTTTGGTGATATTTCCTTATCTAAAGTAATTCTTAAAAATGTATTTTTTATGCTCATTCCCCCAAAGAATCCCCCTCCCCTCTGTGAACACTTATAAAGATTTCTAAAATAGTCTCTGCCTGTACTTCCATCCTATTACTTGATTAATTACTTTGAAAATCAACTGCCTAGGCAATTTCCCATAGCCTGAGTGGATATCTTACATTTACAGCCATAGAAATAGCAGCAGATCCTCACTCCTGAAAAACTCTGATAAAGTTATTCAAATAATTTCATAGTAAAGAAAACTTTGATGAGTTTAGTCAACTTTACATTAGAGGACATCTTCACAGAAATGACAGATATCTGTTACATTTGTTGTTGTTTTTTTTAAGTTATTAAGCTTGTGAGTTAGCCAGGATAAAGGACAATAAATGCGTTTATTTTTGAACTACTGTTTACAAGGGGTTAAGTTGGTGTCGCCAAAGTCCAACAGCCCTATGAGCTAGCATTGATCTGGATAAGAAGTAAAACAGGATACCGTAAACTGACACAATGTAAGATTATACATTTTCATCAAACCATTTGAAAATCAACCCTTTTGAAAATCATTATTTAATGCTCTGAAAATACATCGACCTCCTTTAATCATTATTCACAGAAGCCAGCAATGCTAGGAAACCAAGCCTGCTACAAAATGGTGTCTGGTCTGAGAATGACAAATGTCTGGGCCGAGGAAAAGCTGACACGTATTCCCTCTGCATGCTTCTCACTCTCTGTGAGCTGGATGGTAGACTTCAGCTTTCACACCCTCTTACCATGTTTCACAGTGTATCACTTAGCTAAGGCTCTGTCGGTTCAAGCTGTGTACCTGTCCAGCCTTTTCATTTCGGCCTGCCTCGTTCTCCTGCTGGAGGATTGGAGGTTGGGTGGACCAGAGATATTCTTTGTGTCTGTTAGGGATGATTTTAGGATCTGACTTTGAGGGGTGCCTTGCCCCTATAGAGATGGGATATGAACAGTTTCTGGCAAGTGTTACATTTAGTTACATTTATCATGGGTATGATTCCTTTTTTCCAAATAAGAGGAGGTTGAGAAGAATCCACCCTAAATTAGGTTCCTTTACACTCCTGAAAGACAGAGTAACATCAGCTGAAATCTAGTCTTGAGACTGTCTGGCTCTCTGATTCTTTTCATAGAGCAATAAATCATGTATATCACCTATACAAACTGAGCACTCTGAACCATCATTAGTTTCTACAAATATCGATGGAAACTCAACTTTATCTGCCATCACTTTACAAGAAAGTCTTTTATGTAAGAGACAGAATCCCTTGGGAGAACTAGACTGGTTGGTGGATGGCGATCTCCAATGATGGGGCAAATGGTAGAGACAGATACATGACATAGCATATGTTGCAGGATATGGAAATAACACCTGAACCAAAAGTAGAATGGTACTGAATGAATATTTTGTTTGCTGTTTTACAATTACGGATCTTTATTGGGAAAAATTGCCATAATTAATCGACACAGCTCAAGAAAAATATTACCGTCTCTTTGTACCTAGATATTTTAATTTATAGATGGGGCAAATTACAATATATCTTAAAATATAAAACCTACTTTGAAGCTTAATACCCCTCTGTTTTATCTTACCTGCTATCTTTCACACCCAGAGTCATACAACCTTATCTGCTACATTTTCATTGACAGCGATAGATGTATATATCTAGATGTCCATTTCGCATTTTGCATGTCTGAGTAATTTTTACACCTTGAGAATTTTGGACATGTTACACCTAGAGGAATTCTGATTCCCTCCTCCTCCTTGAAATGATCTCAGACAACAATTCATTGTAACACTAGATGCTTGATTTCAAACATGTTGTCACCCCCTTTTTAGGGGTGCTGAAACATCCCAAAATCTTCTCCCAGCACCCCTAAAAACTGTTTACAAAGGCTTATGCCCTGCTAGGTTTTTAAATTCAGCAGGTTTTTGGTTACCATATTGATTTTAAGTAAATTTAATCAATGATAGTGTATATACGGATATTTCTCTGCTTAGATCATAGAATAAAAATGTATCTGGTAGGGTTAATTATTGTGTTACAACACTTAGCACACTAATTTTTTATAATAAGGTAATGTCCCAGAGCTGCCATAGAAGCTGCCAAGAAGAAGTATTTATTTAGCATTATAATCAACAACTCCAATGCTCTCTTGCCCCATATTTAATTTTTACTTTTAAAATTATTTTCATACTTTCTTCTCTCATCCCCTCCCTCTTCTGTTGCTTTGTCTTAAACTTTCCCTCACCTCCTCAACCCAATACATCAGACCATTTTAAGAGAGACCCCCGGTCACATTTTAGCTCTGAGGATTTCATCTGCTCGTTAGATGATAATTATAATAACTTTATTGTTTAAATGGCATCTTTAAAAACAAGGCACACAAAGGGCTGTGGATGGGAAATGAAAGCAGGATAATTGGGGTGATGTGATGTCATCTGTTGAAACCAGCCAAGGGTCAAAATGCCACATCCTGAACTAATCCGAGGCAAAAGATTTATTTCATGACAGAGACGAAGAAGTTACAGAATTGAAGTCAGTGGATGACTTTCTAAATAGAATACTATTTTTAAGCTCTTAAATGAACAAATATTTTTCCGCATGTACTGAACTATTTTACATGTTTTACCAAACATGATTCTCTGACGTTACTGAGCAAGTATTGCACTGACATAATATTGAGGTGTGTTGCGTAATAACAAGTACTTCTCAGAATGACTCCCCTACCCTAACGTCTTCCTCCGACCTGTCAATCACACATCTGCTACCACAGTAACCAAACATAACAATACCAGCAGACTAAATCAACGCTCAGGGTCACAAAAACACACAGTAGGTTGCTTTTCCACAAATAGTTGTGTCATGTAAGGTGAGGACATTGAGGTATGGTAGAGATGATGAGAGGTCACATACAGTTGCTTATGAGTTTAATGTGAAAACAGCTCTTGTGTTTTTTGACTCACTCTCACTGTTTTCTTGGCGGTTTCTGTCTAGCACTGATTTTTTTCTATCTCTCTAACTTTCCTACTTTTGTCCTTATAAGCCCAAGTTAGCATGGCACAAGCATGCAGCATGACTCACACCACTTCTCACAGTCTCGCTGCGCTGCCAGTCAGAAATTCTTTCCAATTACCGATGCTTTGATTAACTCAGGAACACCAGTTCACACAGACAAGGACACACGTGCATATGTCCAAGCTAGTGCCACTTTCTTTTGTTTTCAATGCTTCTTTGTTAGAAATGGCACCAATCACTACTGTTTTTAATAAAAAATGTAATACATCTGGCTTTCTATAACGTTTCTGTGCTCAGTCAAACTCTGCTATGTGTCTGGAGCAGCTATGGGAACATGATTTGATTGGCCTGGGAAGTCTGAGTCAGTCTTATCTGCTGCTTTTGTTTGACAAATAGCCTAATGATGCTATAAACCTTAATGTTGAGACAAAAATAGACTATTTACTCAGCATTTTTTCTCTTCCCCAGCAGCTTGTAGACATTATTCATTCGGTCCCTGTGGAGCGTGCATTATATTAAGACTCTGCTGTTATCATTGTTCTATATGAAGCTGGCCGGCTGTGAGTGGAGGCTCCAGCATGGGAACATCTACCCGTAATGTGCCCCCTGTGTGATAATATTGTGCCACAGGCTACAAGTGCTGATACTGCATGTCTGAGCTGTGATAACATATCCTGGACCCTGATGTCATGACTTAAAATATTTAGATAAGCAACAAATCGGTGACCAAGAGAGCACAGGGTACTTTATATAAGTGTACATGTATGATGTAATGTTACTGTGAACATGTATGAACCAAACTGCTCCTTTAGATGTAATTTTGTTCTTACTTTTATACATGATGTCGTCATGAGTTGGAGGAGTCCTCCGATAATTCACTGCTGTAGATGTACTGCTTCATCTGCTTCAATTTAACAACAGCACAAACAGGGTGGAGTTTCTTCACCCCTTTAGAGGGTCACAGGGTAAATACAACTGGCTGTAATTTGATAAGTAACAAAAAAATTCAAAAAAACAAAAAAACAAAACGCTTTTCATGTTGCCTCTGCCTCTCCCTTCAGTGGTGCTTTGATGCTTTGCTTTTGACCTTTTAGTATTCGTGTGCGTGTGCGTGTGTGTATGATAATCATTTAATCAATCCTTTTTTTAACTGACTTCCAGGACCACAGTGTGTAATGTTGTGGGTGGTGCTCTTAAAGCAGTGGATGTGAGGACAGAAAACGCCACAGGAGACAACACACACCTCAACGCATTCTGCATCAAAGACAGAGGTCAGTAAACACACAAACAGACATATATGTGACGATAAGGTCTCAGAACTGGCCTTATTGGAACAACTTTTGCACACGTAGGAAAAAAATCTCTAGCCATTTTTTAAATGTGCAAGAAATGTGAATTAGTTTATATGAGCTACAGTGATCTGCATTCTTTTGCCCATAAGTTGTGCATCACATTCGGATGTAAAAAGACATATTTAACAAACATACCCCAAATGCAGGGTCTCTTTTAACCTTTGTTGGGCTGGTTTCTAATAATTTTGTCATTTAAACTACCTTGAAATTTGTATTTAATGTCCATAATGAAGCACAGTCCACATTAGATCTTTGCTTTTCGTAAAATGACTTTGTCTTTGAACATACAATTTGAGGTCCATTGAGAAGCTTTATTGAAGCATTTAATTTTATCACATGATGTTTGACTTTAGAAAGAGAAGGGTATTGATTTAAAGTTAACCTGGAACATCACAGTCAGGTTTCACAGTCTTTATATAAAACAGACCTGGTTCTTAAAGTCTCTTAGTAATATTTTTGTCACTGAAATAAATCAGTAGAAATAAAAAATAGTCTCTGACTCAATTTATTTGTTAGTATTTTTTTTTCAAATAATCAGTGTTTCTTTGGTTTAATTAACGTGAAAATCAGACTAGGGGAAATACATAGTCTTTATCTCATCCAGGAAGCATTGTTAGTGTTTGTGTTTGTCTAAATTAAATCCACAGTTTTTACAAACCTCATTGCTTCCTTTCCCTTGAGTCTTTCTTATCTTTTGTTTACACTGAGGATTGTGCTGTGGTGATATAATTGCTCATGTTTTAACTGAAGAACACTGTGCACTGTTTAACAGGGGTTGCATCACCACCATCATCTAATAGGAAAACCATTTTAAACACTTTTGTTGGACTTTTTGTTGGTGGGGTCTGAATAGATACAGTGTGCTCTGTGTGTTTGTGTTGACAGGTGTACCTTGTGGGGACCCTCCATCCTTTCCAAATGCCCGTCTCCAGGGGCACAGTGGGTATGAGATGGGGGATGAGCTGCTCTACACCTGTGTGCCAGGTTATTTAATGCCCAGTGGACACAAAGCTTTCAGTCTGCTATGCGACAGCTGTGGAGAGTGGTACGGACTGGTGGAGATTTGTGTCAAAGGTAATCGTTTCTGAAAATCTTCCTCCTCAAACCTTTGACCTTTGACCCAGACAGGAGACCTCTCTAAACTCAACCTCCTTGCCTCTGTCTTGTTAGCCCTCATTGTTGTAAGGTAGTCCTTGATTCCTGGCTTTGGGAAAACAACGCCCCAGTTGTTAGTTGGGATGAAAATGTCTGCTATCACACCTCAGTGTGACATACCAGAAAGCTGACCAGTTTATAGCTGAGGGAGAAGAGGGCATGAGCCGTCCATGGTGAGCTACTAAAGCTGTAGCATTTCCTGAACCATTAAAGATAAAGTTTAGGGGTCAAAGACTGATAGGAAGAGATCAGAAGTTTGACCTCTTTTGGTTTAGCTGAGCACAAAGACTGCCAGTGAGAGTGCACTGCAAGAATAGCTCTATGTCAATGAAACAAAATGAATCTATCAACACCCAAAATTAGTATTTGTATGTTTTTGTAAAATCTTTGCTTCATTTTTTCCTTTCCTTAGAGCAAAGTGATATTATCTATTCTTTCATAAGGCTGCTGGACGTGGTGTATCTTAAACAAATGGCTCAGAATGACTTCAATCCACTCATCCCCTGCCATCCTTCTCATCTCGTGTCAGTGCAGTTGTACTCGGAGTTGAAAATCCTGGGAATATTCAAAGTTGGAAACTTTCCATGGAAATTAACGTGAATTAACAGGAATTTGGGGGAATTTATATTAACTGTATTTACACAGTCATATACATATAGGCTATATATGTTAAACATTTTGGTTTGTTATAAGCAGACATGCATGCAAACATGTCTGATGCAAGTATTTTCAAATCAAGTGGATAACTTGGGGCTGCATGATGGCACAATAGCAAGAAGGTCACCAGTTCGAATCCTGGTTCGCCTTTCTGTGTGTAATTTGCATGTTCTCCCTGTACATGCGTGTGTTCTCTCCTGGTACTCCATGCATGATCACAGGTTAATAAATGATCCAAAATTGTCCATAGGTGTCTGTGTGTGAATGGCTGTCTGTCTTTAAGTGGCAGCCCTGTGATTCACTGGCTACCAGTCCAGGGTGTACCCTGACTGACAGCTGGGATAGGCCCCAGTCACTCATGGCCCTGAACAGGATAAGTGGTTAGGAAAATGAATGAATGAAAGTTGATGACTAGTAAAGAAAAATCCAGGGGATTTTTGAAAACTTACTTTAAGTTGACAGAATCAAAACCCAGAAAAATTCCAATATTCCTGAGCTAAGATTCCCATGTAATTTTTAAGGAAACTTTCCTTTAATTCATTGGAAATCTTCCACCCCCCAGCTGTGCTTATGATTTAAATTGTTTGATTGAATTCAGGTTATAAAGTCTGTCTCCCTTTGTGTTTCTTTAGATGAGACTGTAGGTCACATAGACTACGAGGACAAATTCCCAGATTCATATGAAGAAACGGATCACCAAAGTGAGAGACCAGCAGAGGCTCACGGTGAGGTGTACGAGGAGGTGCATGGAGCTGCGACTCCAAGTCAGAAACCGCAGGAGATAAGCTTGAGTATCGAAGAAGATGAGGAACATCAAGACCAACGTGACCAGCATGAGGTAGAAGGAGAGGTGATTGGCATTCAGTTCGAAGGAAGAGAAACCGATGAGGAACGGCCAGTTGAAGACTTCATAGGCCACCCGAGGTGGGAGCAGGAGAGGAGGGAGGTGGTCACCACCGATGCTGCTCCTGCTACCCAAGCGCCTGTGTCCCTCCTCTCACAGAAACACATGTTCTGGTTTCCCTCTGAAGCCTTTCAGGAAGATCCTGTCTCTACTAATCCGGCCACACAGAGAGCCTCAGGTGCCAAATCAGAGGAAAGCAAAGAGCAGGAGAGCCAAGAGAGGAAGGACCAGCACCTTGTTCATATCGATGACGACGATCATAAACCAGACGATGATGATCATAACACAGATGACCAAGATGATCGTAATGACAGCCACCACCACGACCAGGATGGCCATGAGGATAGCCGCCACGATGATGAAGACGATCCTGATAGCCACCAGGAAGAAGATGACCACGATGAACATGTGAAACATTACATCCCAGATCGAAGGGACAGCCAAGAAAAACACGACCATTACGATATGGGCGAACACGAAGAGGAGCGTGATCGGGTTCGCCATGGCAGCCAGGAATACGATGATACTTATGATGAACATGAAGGTTATGAGGATCATGAGGATTTGACTGATGATGATGGCAAAGACAGTCAGGAACATCTTGACCGTTCAGAGGAGCATCCAGACAGCCATGACCATGACCATGACCATGACCACAACCACGACCACGACCACGACCACGACCACGACCACGACCACGACCAGCATGAGGAGCATTATGACCTGGAAGATGATGACAATGAGCATTACCCAGATCATGGTGGTCACGAACACGATGACCATGACAGTTATGATGATCACGATGATCACGATACCCATGAAGATTTTGATGACACCCGTCAGCATGTTATCATTTCTATCCCCAAAGATAATCGTCAAAATATCACCCAGCAGGCAACAGGTGGAAAGGTGACCACAGATGACACCTGGCTCGATGGCTACCCTGTTGTTCGAGGAGAAACGGAAAATGGTGATTCCACAACAGACAGACTAAGACCAGAAGACGGGAGCAGAGACATAGCCATCAGGACGTCAGACAAACCCAACGGGGTGGAATTTGGTGGACCCATCCCCTACACGAACTCACCAGAGGTCTTTCAGTCCCCCACAAGCCCTTCATTAGAACAAAGGGGTGTGGAGGAGATGCTGCCTGGCCAGCCCTCTGACTCCCCTTCTTACCCCGACACCCTGGACTACGACACACAACAAGCAGCTCCAACCCACTCCTGGCTTGGTGGCCCCACAGAACACCCCTTCCTTGACCAAGATCCAGCCCCACCGATGCAGGATAGCGACGTCCTAAGTGGAGTGATTGAGGAGCACACTTGGCACAACCTTCCAGGGGAGGCCGGTGAGAGAGGTGAGATAGAAGGGGAGTTGGGGGAGGCAATGTGTCCAGGGGAGAACTGCACCTCTCCTCCTCCTAGCTCCTCCGGCCGGGGGCCCACGGTGGCGGCCATAATCGCAGTAGTGTGTTTAGTTGCTGCCGCGGTCATCATTGGGGTGTGGTGTTACAGACGGCAACAGCAGAAGAGCTCGATGTACGAGATGAACGGGAAGGGCCAGAGTCAGAGCAGGCAGGGCCAACAGATAGAGATGCAGCAGAAAGTGTAAGCACAGGAGGGGAAGACATTTGGACTCTGACAGAGGAAAAAGACTATTGAGGAACATTTGGATGACTTAGAGAGGAAACACAGCTCCTCGTCTTGCTTGAAAATACCGCAAAAGTGAAGGTTTTGGGTAGGTTCTGAGAGATGAGTTGTGCTTTGGTTCTTTTTTTGTGAGCAAAAACTTATCTATGTGATGAGAAACAGGAAGAACTGAGGTGAACTGCCTCACCTGTTCTTCCGTTATAGGTTTTTACTCACCTTTGCCATATGCTCAGTATTTCCAAGCCATTAACATCAAGCTGGGGTTGTGTCTGGACTAGACGTAACTTCAAGGACTTAAAACCAAGATTATGAGGACAAGACCATGTAGGAAAACCACAAGGCATGCCTCCCCTGCCTGGATATATGAACCAAGACTCCAATCTCCAAAACTCTTGGACATTGTGGTACAGATTCTCTGTGTTACCTTTTGCTTGTTATGTTGACTTTGCTAAATGCTTGTTTTTTGTTGATTCATTGTTGCTATTGATTCTTAATCCTCTGTTTGAGAATTTTGTGGCACAAAACCTTTTTTTTTCCTCAAGTCAAAGACTCTGAAGTTCAGAGCACTTCAGATCCTCATTGAAGTTATGGGCAGACAGCCTCAGACAAACAACTAGTCTTCTTTCAAACAGGCACAAACAAAAGAAAGGATGCTGATGGTGACGATGATGAGCAAAGATCTAGATGAGAGAGAGTTGTATGATCAGTGAGCACAGAAGCTTGAGGAGACAGGGAAGGATAAAAATGTGAGACAGCCAGTGTAAAATTAAAAGCCTTCCCACCTCTGTTGGTTTTGACGGCTGGCTGCTGAGAGATATGAAGTGAGTGTCTATTGAGACTCAACACTTAGCCCCCTTATATAAGTGTGTGTGTTTGAAAATAAGTTTGTGCGCTCGTCTGGGTGTCTTAGGTGTGCTCTATCCACCAGTCCACTATATGTCATGATGTTTGCTTACAGAATTCAAACCCAACAGAGATCAAACGTTGCAGTCCTGCTGCCAATGAAAATAAAGAAACTAAAGTCCCGTTTCCACCAAGCAGTCCCGTTTGGATCAGTACAGTTTGGTACAGTTTGGTACGAAGAGAGCTATACCCTCTCTTGGTAGGTGGTGTGTAAGCTGGACACCGATAGTTGTGACAGTTACGTGTTAGCGTGACTCCGCTAATAAATCCAACGAAGAAGAAAAGTCAATAAAACAAAGAGCAATGATGGAATTCATCCAGCAATTTGTCTTCTTGGTGATTTCCATGTGGCTCTTTGTTACAAAGTGCAATCAAGCTTTAATTCAGCCAGGAGAAATGCAGCAGCTGTCGTACAGTAAGTGACGATTCTTTCGACCAATGAATGGACTGCCGTGTTGTAGCTCCACCCTCTGGGGTTGGATATGTATGTCTGGCACCCCAATGGAAGGGTACCTAGAAGTGGGACCATTCCTCTCGGTTATTTGGGGATCTGTCCCAGGATTAGTCAGTGGAAACACCACAAAATGCTTGCCATACTGAGACAAATCAAACTGAACCGCTTGGTGGAAACGTGGCTTAAACCCCTACCTTTGACAGAAGTAGGAATTTCGGAGTTCGGAGTGGGAAAGCCCAGCTGGAACGCCCCCCATGGTCAGAATTTCCAACTTGTAAGTTCGAGCACCCACACCAGCCCCGAGTTCCCAGTAGGAAATTCCGAATTTGGGGGTAAACAGAAATCAAGCTCATGTTATATTCTGTTATTTTAGAATTGCGGACTAGTGTTTGTAGCAATAAATCGGCCATATATATAGTATTATTCGATGTTTATATACAGAAATACTGCTGTTCAGGCACGTTTTTCCGACTTGGCAACTGGAACGCTGAACTCGGAGATGACGTCACTCCCAGTTCCGAGCGCAAATGGACCGCAGCATTAGAACTAGCATTGAATTGTGAAAGTTACATTGTGCTCTTTGGACAGACCAAGGTTGACCAAGGTATTTGTTTATTTATCTTCTGATTTGTAATTATAAGCCTTTACTCCTATGTAAAATATTTGGGGTTGGAAACTAGATAAGGATCTAAAAAAAGTCTAGAAAATGTTGTTATGTCTTCATGTAGCTCATGTAAAACTACATAAACTAGTTGTACTGTCCACTACCAAAAACTGAAGGTTGTATTTTTGTATTATTGTGTACTGTAGCTGTGTGTGACTCTGTGATATTTAAACTCCTCGTTTCTGTACTGTGCAAAATACTTGAGAGCAAGGCCAAATACTATCATGAGATGCTTGTAAAAAGGGGAAAATGTAAATAAAATCAAATAAGCATAAAAGGATTTAGAGATAGATTTATAGTTTGTGATTCTGCTCATGTTTAAAGCTGTCTACAGCTAAATAAACATTTCATTTTCCTTTTTATGCCTGCTACACAATCATCCAGCTTTTTCATACTGTTTCCTTTTCCATCCTGATGTGTTAAATACATGCTGTCCAAATGTCTCACTTATTACTAAATGTTAAAACTTTCTGCCTATTAGCTTTACTGGTATTAAAGTAACTCTTAATTTTATTTCATGACTAAGAATCAAATGCTGTGGATGATAATTTTTCATGTCTGATACAGGGTCTGCTTCTCTCCACTCCCATTTACTTTATTTTTTACTGTAATGAGATACTGCTGCTGAAAAAAACCCAGATTGTTGTGACCTGGTCACAAAACACAGAAAGTTAAAATACATGATTTTTTTAGTATTTAATACAAAAACCATAACAGATTTGGAAACATTTATTTGAAACTTGCTCATTTTTATGATACTTATTATTTTTCATGTCTGCTTCTTCTTCATCTCAAAAAAACTACATGTATGATGTTGGGTAAAATGTCTACTGTTTTTCTTGTACTCACAATAAAGTTCTTAACATTTTTTTCCACCGCTGACTTCTCCAAACACATACAGTCATGGTCTCTCAATATACATGTTTGATATCTATCAGAATATGATTGATACTAAATAAACTGATCACGTTCAGTCGCACAAGTTCACTTACAAAGTAAGAATTTCATTTGTCCAGTCAGTCTCGGTAAATAACAGACACATGTTGTTTCGAAATGCCTATGTTTTCCATTTCAACCAAGTGGCAGCCTTTAGTTGTTAGTAGGGCTGAACGATTTTGGAAAATAATCTAATTGCGATTTTTTTAGACCAATATTGTGATTGGGATTTAGCATACCATTCTTTGGGGGGGACATTTGTCTTCTGCATTGTTTACTTAACACAAGTTTTAAGTTATTTTATAGTATGACTAACCAACAAAAGATACTGTTAGTATTTTAAAAAGTCTTTTTTGCATTTCTTAACTGAAAAAGAAAAAGGAAAACTGAGAAATTTTACTGACCTCCAGTTGTCAGTAAGAGTAACAAACCATACAGAAAAAAGTGACCAAGGGGTATGGCTCTACGATCAACTGGATGAATCTTTGTAGCCCACAGGGTTTTTTTTTTGCCAGAAACAGCATTTTGACTTTTGTTGGTTTTAAGGGAGAACAAGTACAAGTTACTATATTCCCTCCAGGTCTGTGTACATGAAACTTCTTTTTTTCTAAATGCAGCCTTTGCGATTTGAAAATTGCATTCTATTACATTGCGATGTCGGTTTAAAATCGATTAATTGTTCAGCCCTAGTTGTTAGCTATTGTTGAAGTTATTAAAGTTGTGAGTTTTGCACCCGTAAAGACGTGGCTGACTTATCAGATAGGTGTGCACCTTGTAGCTACCTGCAAATGCTCTAAAAGCCCACCCCTCTACCCTATCCTGACCCTGACGAGGTTAGGTTGAGTCATGCTGTTTCACTGTGTCATCTGTCGATTATGGGCTCTGTAAAACTCTGTATCAGAAACAAGAAGTTGAAGGCTCGTCCATACATCATACAGTCTATGTTTTTAACCTAAACATGATTTTACTGAAGTGAATGCTTAATTGAATATGACTTGAGTGAGTGCATACTTATTCTGGTTATGACTCAATGAGAAGGCACATTTACCAGGTGTCAAAGTACATAAGTATGGATTTAGGTGCACATGTATGTACTTGTACTGTAAATGTATGTTGGTATGTTAGGTCAAGCTAAGATAGTTTTTAAACATCTGCTCATGCTGACATGGTTGTAGGTCTGTGTGACTTCAGTTTTCATGTTAGTACATGCAGTAGAATGAGTAAGGTGGAATGTTTATATGTTAAGTATTTAAGGTGGAGCGTTTTGAGTGTTAACTGTGAATAAGCATGCAAGTATCAATACACTAATTCATTATTAATGTCTGCAGTCATGTATGGTTCAGTAGATGATTTTGTGCTAGTGTTTATATGAAGGAGAAAAAAATAGGTTTAAGAAGTGTTAATGGAAGTGTGATAGTACTTTTTCAACAATGTAACATATGATCAGTATTTCCCATTATAATTGAAATATTTTTTAACTTGTTCAGAAAACATGGGGACGAATACTTTATCCAAAGGGATCACATTAAATGGAATCAGGTTACTGTAATCATATTACTTCTTAAAGAATAAGAGTAGGAATGGAGATTTTTTCCCCATTTGAGGTCCCTTCATGGTTCCTTTATCCTGCCAGCACCCCAAGGAAACCAACAGACAACCTGCACTGGCTTTGAACCAACAACCTTGTCAAATCTTATTTTATCTTGGAAATTAACTGAATGCCCCACCTGATTGTTACTCTTGTTTACTTTTCAATTTCTTTTCAATTTCACTTGTGAAATTAAAATATTAATTGAAAGGGTATTAATGGTTTACATTTTTACATTTGTATGAGTTCCCAGCTGGAACACAGCAGTTTGATGTTGTCATAGTGTTTGTACTTTAAAGCCTGAGCAAGAAGTCAGAAAAAAATGGATGCCTCAAGACTGTGAATACTTGTTTGTTATGTAAGTGTCTAAACGTGACGTGTCACAAAATAAGGTGTGACTTTGACCTCTGACCTTGACTCTTCACAGTCAGCCCTTTGTCCTAACTTTGGGCTACAGTCCTTCAACATCCATTATTCACAGTTTTGTTCAAAAGAAATGAAAAAGGGCAAAATGATAAACAAACACCATCAGTGAAGTAAAACCAGAGGTTATAGATGAGACAGGTGAAAACAGAGGGAGGAATAAGGATGCTGTCAGGGACACACAGTAACACAAGGAGAATGTTCCCCTCTGGGTTTTTAACAGCAGTGTGTGACAAACGGCATAGAGTCTCAATGTTCAAACATTATTAAACAACTCAGTATTTTCTCTGGGTGTCTAGCTGCTCAGCTCAGACCTGGGTTTCATCCAAAGAACTGTCGTTCACCCCTGCATTGTAGACATATGGACTGAAACGGACTCAAGGTAACCCTTAATTCATCTTTGCAGGTATTTCTCCAGTAGTAAAACAGACATTTCATATGTCAACTTAAACATTGTGATAATTTGCTGTCTTTTTGTTTTTCTTCAAATAAAATATGATCATGAAAATCATTATTTTTATATTATTATTATTATTATTATTATTATTATTATTATTATTATTATTATTATTATTATTATTATTATTATCATCATCATAATTTTGCATTCTGTGTGGTCAAATGAACAGACAAGTTGTGTTTTTATCCCACTTTCATTCCCTACAAAAAAGCGCAGGTTTAGCTTAGCGGTGAAATTGCACACACAATTTTCAAGTGCTGAAGTTGTTAACAACAGCCTGGGGATGTATTCCTACCTTCAGTCATTTGTTACCGCCCACTCTGTCTTCCCTGTTTCTGACTCCATCCACTAACCTGTCCTCTTTACAAAGGCACTGAAAAGCCCATATAAGGGCATGATGAGTCTAAAAGGGTAATAATCAAAAAAACAAAAACAAACAAACCAACAACAACAACAACAACAACAACAACAACAACAACAACAACAACAACAACAACAATAATAATAATAATAATAATAATAATAATAATAATAATAATAATAATAATAATAATAATAATAATAATATTTGTGGTATGACAATGAAAGCTTGAAGGAACTTTTCAAGGACCAAATGTTTCACCTGAAGTTTTATTGTAGTTTCACTGCTGATATGACCATTTTTAAGACAAAATACAAGATTCACAGCGGAGACATGGATCCACAAACAGTGATTTATAAAATATAATCTTGTACATAACTTTAAAACATTTTGTCACCATGTTGTGAGCTGGTACCAGTCAAATGGGTGTTGAGTTTTTTCAAAAGTTAATGAAAATCAGGATCATACAGGGAACAAAAAACAGTGATTGATCAGAGTCTCGTACAAAAACACAATAAATACAAACTGTAGAGTGTGGGAGCAGTTTCAGTGTGTTTGTTTTTCATTAGTTCGGGGGACCTTCCACCTCTGGGTACTCATCCTCATCCAGGAACTCATCAATAAACTCCACCACCTCCCCCTGCAGAAAAATAAAAGAGGGTGGGTCTGTTTTCTTTCTTAGTGGCAGTTTTCCCACAGTGAATTAGCATAAATCCTCCCACTCACAGTTCAATCTGTGATTTTTCTCATACCTGGCATAACTGAAGAGATTACAGAGCAGATCTGAGCAGTTTTTACCTCAAACAACATGTAATCCTGGCTCATGTGGGGTTACCCTGATGGCCTTGGTCTTTGTGCTGCAGCATAATAACTTGAGAAATGCTGGTGTCATGCTGCCACCTCATGGCTGTTAGTTGTATTGCAGTCTGATAAACACAGGCTTCACATTGTACTGCAGGGTGTCATGTGACGAGATTCAAGAATCCAGGATTTTTCCATAAATCAAACAAGGACACAGCTTTTGGGGGATGTGAACACTCTGAGTAACTGTAGCTGCTTGTACGATTATCATGCGTGTTTGATTTTCAAAGGTAGGTTGTGTTTACTTCACTGTGATAAAAAGATAACCCCCTGTCCAGACACATGCTGTGATACACTGACACGCAAAAACATGTTAACAGAGAAACTCACCTCATCATCGCTTGCTAGGCGCTGTTTGGCAAACTCCAACATCTGTAGCTGCAATGTTGTCTGATTGTGGTACCGCACTGCCTCCTGTAGCATAGACACAGACACATGAGTGAACTGAGTTAACCTGCACAAGATAAGAAGCCAGCCAGGCTAGCCTCTAGAAATAAAAGAAATGTATTTATTTGTTTAAAAACTTATAACAAAGTGTGAAATTGTATTTTTGCACCTCTCTCACTGGTTTTTATGTCTAATTAAAAGTTACATAAACAGCCAATTAAACTAGCTTACTTCACACAAACACTGGAACTGGGGGGAAGTGCCTCAGTTTTGTCCAACAGACCCGGGCCTCTAACCCTTGTGAAACCACTACTTATTTGTTAATAACTCCTGGAAATCATAAATGAACTGAATGCAGGTCTAGCAGCTAGGTAGCTTAGCTTAGTTTGGCATTCAGAGGTAATGGAACAGCTGTATTAGCCTGGTAGCTTCTTTTTAGATAGAACTAAAACATTTTGTCTACTTTGGAGAACTAGCCCCCTCCTCCAAAAAAACACATTTATTAGATTGAGGTTTTCTGGGGTGTGCTGGTTGGCAGCTCTGTTTTTTTTCACTCGCTATTTTTTCTCATCAAGGCTGAAACAACACTCCTCTATTCATTTACAGCAGATAAAGCAGGTCAGCTGGCTCCTGCTTTTAGCTCCACATTAACCTCACAGACATGTGAGTGCTTGTGATATTCCCATTTAACACTTGGCAAGAAATTGACCGCACATGTTGTGGATAAGTCAAACTTCTACTTTAAGTTCTTACAAAAAACTATCAACAGTGGCACTGTAGTTTAAAAGCTTTAAAAGCTTCATTTGTCCAGGTGTGGATACACAATATTCACTCCCATTTTCAGCCAATACACACATCTTTCTGACAGCCTTTTTTATAAACCCCAAACTTTGGGCAGGACTAATTCTAGTTTTGTGCTTAAGCTTTATAATCATTTATATGTCTCACAGGTCTTGGTAGGAAGTCCTCCTCTGTGAGTCCCCACTGGTCTTTGTGGAACTTGTAATAAACCACGTTATTCTTCATAACTTCATCACTGGGATCAAAGAGCATGTAGCTAGCTGCACATGGTACCGCATTCTTCAGGTCATTCACTGAAAACACAAAAGTTACAGCAAATGTTGGTATTTTCACTCAAAATCATGGATTGTTAAAAAATACAAAGAATTGTAATTATGTGGTTTCAAAATAGTAGCAGGGAAAGAAGTAATACAAAATGCTGAATCAAGCTACTCACATTTATAGTAGGCAAACTGCAGGTAGTGGTACATAGTGGCCACAAATTTCTCAACGACAAAACCCCCTACAACTGGTGTCAAGTCACTTTCACATCTCACTTTTCTCTCCAGGACCTCTACGTAGTGATCTGCAGAGAGATGGGGAGAAAAGAAGAAAAACAATGAGTAAATATTTTGGAGGGAGGATTATTCCAGCTGTAGACGGAGGAACAGCAGGGTCAAGATGGAGTTGGTTATAAACTGACCCGCTATGGAGGGGTAAAAGTCTCTGAAGTCTTTGATGTCTCTGGGGCCCTCAGACGCTGCCAGACACTCGTCGAACACCTTGAAGAAATCCCGCAGAGCCAGCTCCATGTCTGACACAGAGGTACGGAAGTTTTCCCCATTATAGGCACGCACTGCGCGCACAAACAAGGTCTGCAAAAACACACAAACAGCAGCTTTAGCTATTTCAAAAATATTTGTGGAAACAAACCAAAAACTGATAGATTTCTCTCTAGTTCTCCAAGATCAGGGGCACATTTTTGTCAAAAAATGGGTCAGAGCTGAAGCCATAGGAACCCTTTGGCTCTGGACCCACTTCAGCTCTGTCATGGTCCACAAAAAGACCCCAGGTTCCATTTAAAGAACCACTTGAGACTATAAACGACTTTTCCCATCATGTTACCAACTTGGCTGGTTCACCACAGGCCGCTACCACATGAGAAAACCCACAGAGCCTACAATAGCACCACTAGTGTGTGTGTTTGTGCGTGTTTGTGTGTGTTCACCTCATAGGATTTGGTCTCGAGGTCTTTGAGGTGGTCTTCAGCTCCGGGCAGACTCTTGTAGTAAGCCATGTTTCTCTGCATCATCTCGTCGTCTGGATGTCTGAGCAGGAAGGTGTGAGCAGCAGACACTGCTTTCGCCAGGTTGTCAGACTGGAAAAAAAACAACAACATAAACAAAAACTGAAGATTTGTATTATAAGACACACAAGAATAACAAAACAGTTATTTTAAAAATGGTGAGTGGTTTCTCAAGGCACTCACACTGATCGATCCTGACACATTATTCCTGAATATCTGATTAAAGTTGTCATTAATTTTACACAACTCTTCATTTTGTATACCATATTTTCAGGTGGCAAAGGTGGAAAGACAAGGACTTGAGTGATTTTTTTAAACTTTCTTGTGTACAGGACCAGCAGAAAGAAGTAAATCAAGCGCACCTTTTCTTGAAAGATGGAGAGATTGAAAAGTGGTCAACGACATGCCACACCTGATCAAAGTATACAGTACCCCATCATACCCTTAGGATCCACAGGTGTCATGGCACACAAGTGATAACGCAGATTTTTTTGGTAAATGCAGCCTGCACAATTACACTGCAGGTAATTCTGTATGAAGGGTGTAATGTATAAATTTATGATTTCCTTTGCTTTTTCTTACTCTTTTTAATCTCTAGAAAATAGAAATTAACAAAACTCAAAAACTCTGAAATCATAAGTGCACCCATCATCGCCTTTGATCTTACATTAATTTCATTCATAACTTAACCCTGTGGGTTAACTAGTTTCCACAGTCAGCTCTTAAAAAACGATGATGTCCAGGTGTTTGTCCTATGAAAGTGTCTCTATTTGACGTGACTTTGTATTTAAAAAATAAACAAAAATACCCAGAAAGCAATGTGTAGGACCTGCTTCCTGGAAGGGATAAATGCCCCCTCGTGCAGCCGTGGCACGTTCATGACGTCAAGACGTATCTGAGGATAGTCATTACTGACGTAAAAATAGAAACTATACAGATGCACTAGTGTTTTAAAATGTACATTAAGCAAAACCATCAGCACATTCTGATCATTCTTATAAATTGAGTAAACATAATTTTCTCGTTTTCACTCCAGAGGGGTTTGTGGATATTTCCAGCATCCCCCCTCTCTCTCTTCTCATAACAATATATTGACTCACTTTGAAGTAGGCATATTGCAGGTATCTGTACGGCTCTCTCCTCTCAAACTCATCTATGGTCTCCCGGCTGGGCATGGTCTGCCTGAAAGCAGGCAGCCCCTGCTTGCAGCGCTTCAGGCACTGCGCCCTCTTCATCACATTCCCAAACGCCCTCAGTTCTGGAAACTCCGCAAACTTCTGCTCATCGTCCAGCCTCACTGAGCTGCAGTTGAGGTTACAGAAGGCCTCGCTGTCCCGCAGCAGCCGGTAGAGCCGCAGAGACACCTCCATGTACTCCACCGTCTCCTTCCACTTCTCACCCGTGTACTGGTCCAGCGCGTATTTGTACGCGGACTCCAGAGGCATCAGCTCGCTCCTGGGGAAGCTTCTGAAGCTGTATTTCTCATACTGAGAGTTCACCACGGAGGCGGAAAACGCCATGAAAAGCACGAAGAAGATATTAGAAGAAGCCATTTTTTAAAGTTTGGTGAAATGTGGAGGGGGCTGGCAGGCTGGGGTGATCCCAGGCCGGAGGTGTGCGTTGGTTTTTGGGACCGCCTTAAGCTTCGACACGTATCCGGACGAAAGTTCCCTTCCCCCGGGCACAGATTCTGCAGCGGGTGGGGGCTGCTGGAGCTGCTCCTCCCACTGACACAGAAAGTCAATCACTGCTGCTTCTCTGGGTCTTTACAGTAAACTTACAGACTTTTTAAAAACTTTTTAAACATGGCACACATCTCTGCATCCTGATTCGCAGGAAAAAAATCTTGCTTTTTCATTTAAAGACCAATAAAGACCAGTTCTGTGAAATACTACAACTTGTCTCCTAACAGCCACTTATTAAACCCTGTGAGATTGAAGTCTCCCTCCCCCTCCCACTGCCACGTAGAGACATTCCTACCCCCCTCAGAGGGGCCTAAATCCCACCAACACAACAGCATCAATGCATTACATCACGCTAGAGCACGCATTTGACCCTGTGTGACCACTATTAAAATCTGAAATGCAGAGGCGTGTCCAGATGTGTGATGTTGTGCATTACTCTGGTGTACACAGATCCAGAGGGGGATGTGTCCGCAGCTGCTTGGAGACCCCTTCGTTACCACGTTGACACTTCTCTGAGGCTACACTGCGCAAGAGCAATACGTGGTGCCCAAAAACTATCCCATTCAATCTCAGTGAGAGTCAAGACGAAGGGAAAAGGCGAGATCAGACAGGATGGTGCTTGCAGTCACAAAATAAAAGCACAGTCAGTCGCCTGATAAACCCTGTTTCATCTACTCGTCGTGGTGGCAGGAGTTTGTATGCACTGATTCTTATTCGTTTATGGTTCTCTTTATAATAAACACCAATTAAGGGGACTCTATCAAGGATTTCCTCCTCAAACTTAACCGGAAGTGGATGGTTTTTGTCTCACTTGACGGTCCTGCTCCGGGACAGGGGGGCAGGACTTTTACCCAAGTCAGAGTAAAGGAAACCAAACTAACAGGGAACAGGGAGGCTGTGCGTACACACACAGTCTGAACCTCAAGTTATCTGCGTCTTCTTGTAGTTAATCGGTCGTGAAAATGGTCGCATGCATGCAGGGAATACTGCTGCTCTCTGTTCTGGTGGCGTTTGCCGCCTGCAACGCTCCTCCGGTCCCGTTAGACGACATCCTCATTGAGCAAACCTTCGTGCCGGAGCAGTGTGTGCGCGCAGTTAAAGTTGGGGATTATGTTAGGTATCACTATAATGGCATGTTTCCCGACGGCAAGAAGTTCGACTCCAGGTGAGTATCACGCAAAGAAAAAGTGTGTTACCACCATCAATCCAGCTGCGCATGCTAGATCTGGTTCACGGTGCGAACAGCGTGCGCGATGCGTAAATGTGCGCGTTAAGTGGGGAGCCACGCAGGCAAGTGGGCTGACTGAACCCTGTGTCCCTTTAGTCCTCTCCCAAAACATTTATGGACAACGATAATCACAGCAATGAACCCCACTTTGGTCAGAGTGGGGTTTGCTTGTTGAGACAGTGTTGGGTAAATTTGCACTCTGAAAACTCTGTTTTATTTAGAACAAGTGTACAACTGTAGATGAGTGTTGTTCTCTTGGGGCCTGAAGGCCACAAAACCACAGAGGATCACTTGGTTTTGTGGTTATTTATTAATAATGTATGTTTGTGAATGACTCTAAAAAGCAGCATCTTTAATCATATTCCTGCAGTATCAGCTCATTTTAGGGATTCATGCTTAGTTACTCATCTGAAAGCACTCACCCACTTTCATCTAGCATGTGCACCTGTTTGATTGAATGACTTGTCAAAGCCAGATGAGCATTTTAACTTTGTTTGTTTCCTCTCTTTCAGTTATGACCGTGGCAGCACTTACAATGTGTTTGTGGGCAAAAAGCAGCTGATCGAAGGGATGGACAAAGCTCTTGTGGGGATGTGTGTCAATGAGAGGCGGCTGGTCAAGATCCCACCTCACCTCGCCTATGGAAAGCGAGGATATGGTGCGTATGTCTCAGTTTGCCTGGCACTCATTCCTCATCACTTCACAGGCTGATTGTTCTTAAACAGTCAAGACAGAAAATAAACCCACACTCTGTGAAATATGAGGACAAGCCGGTGTTTGTTTCTCCTGAGAGTGATTATGAATACAGAGACCAGTGAGCACACAGCTGGCACAGCTCACTATAATAAAGAGAGAGAGGGTATGGTCTGGCGTTGGCAGGAGTATAAAGGACAGACATGACAGTCATGGAGGAGCATTGTGTTGCTTTGGAGTCAGATGGAGCAGAGAGGAAGTGGGCTGAACCTTGGCGTCCATGTTGGATGATGTCAGAGGAACATCACAGACCAGGAAGCTGATCTGGAGCCAGACTTCCAGCTGGTGGTAACAGTTCAGCAAATGTTAGTGTCAGGCTCAGGAAAACAAACTTTATAGATCGTAGCCTCATAAGGAATTCAAAGCTGCTGGAAATTAAGAAAAAAAAAATGTGATTCTCTGTTTACAAGTATAGCCCAGTGTGTCAGTTTGTGTCTCTGTGTTAAATAGTGTGATCACGGGAGAGTCAGGGTGGGCATGTGTGGACAGGTAAAAGCTTAGGCTGTGGTTGTCAGAGAGAAGAAAGAAGAAGAAAACAGAAGTGAAGTAGGCAGATTAAAACCAGGAAGAGACCCGCCAGCTCATCAGCAGTTAGCATTTAATGACTGCCCACCCACCCACACTCCTCCACCCACTTACTTGACTTCACCTTCTCCTCCTTCTCATGTCCCCTGTACTCTTGTTGATTTTCAAAAAGCTGAAACAGAGGCTTAACATGCCTACAAGCACTGAGGGATAACTGTTCCTACCATTTTCACCCGTAAATAGTGTGTGAGTAAGAAGTGACTCATGCTCATATTTGCAAACATAGTAGATAGCTGCACTCACCAGAATAAAATGCTGGAGAGCTAAAACATTACAGGTCGATGAGATGACGCTATAGGTAGCACAGAGGACTTCAAATTTATCTCTAAAGCTGGTAATACTGGCTGTTTTTACATAAAGAGGTGTTCACTTTGTACATTAAAAAACAACTATTCCTGCAGCCCCAACCAGCTACAGTTTTATACTTATTGTACTGGCAGAATATTAATGTTGTAATTATTCAACTGATAAATAAAAACTCAAATAAGAAAAGAAGACCATTGCTTCTTTCAACAGATGTGGTCACATTACTTGTTTGCAGAGGTTTCATTAACGTATATGTTATTTTAGGTTTAGTTCAGGAGTAGATAGTTCAGAGTAATTTCATTTATTTTTTTTCTGGCAACCAGTCAATATATTTCTCAGTTTATTCATCACTTATTTGCTTAGAAGTATTGGAAAATCACCATAAGAAATCCCCTTAGCTTTCATTTGTGTTGCATTTGCATAAAGATCCATCTGAAATACTGCTGAAATAGATAAATATATACACGTTTACTAAAAAAAGAGGAAAAAAAGTACCATGCAATATGTTTTAAAAGCTGGGGATTGGAAGTATTTTGCAGCGCCTAACTGGTTCCAGTTTAACCCTAAAATCATGTGGCCCACAGCTACATTTATCTAACAAATGCAGGGTTTGGGAAAACCCAATCTAATTTGTTTGGTCTGGTTAATTACATTTCAGTTGCTGTTAGGTTCAATATTAGCTTATCATTGAAAATCTTGCATAAATACAATAAATAAAATAAACTTAAAAACAAAGTTAAAGTTATTTAAAAAGGAATATTTACTATGAAGCTAATAGCATCATGGAAAATGGCTGCACACAGATTCTTGCTTACATAGTTGACCAAGCATCAGTGGTCAACTTCAATAGTGTTGTAGTGTGACGTAATCAACTCGAGCTCAACCATGTTGGAGGCACTCTCACAACAGAGGGAAACTGAGCTGAGCTCGCAGTTTGGTTAATTGTCGAAAAAGAAAGCTAGTGCAGCTTCGAACCTAGAAAAAACATTACATTTGCTTTAGGCAACCAAAAATAATCACAGATCAGGGTGAAGAGTACAAACAATTATCTGGGCTCTCCAAACAGAACACCATGGGACTCCCTGACCCATGAAAAATATAGTAGTAACATATTTGTTTCAAACCTTTGGGTAGATGATGAAGATGCAAACTCGTATGGGTCTCTCCTGCTTATTAGGCGTATTTTTTCAAAATATGCCTCTTTTTCTTTCTGGCTGAGTCATTCACGATACTTTTAGTGTGCTCCGTGCTTTTTCCACATTTGTTGGCAGATAAGAAATCTTAAAATCACATTTTACCGCGCACTTTTGTCTCCGTTCGTTGATCATGTGCCTCCAACATCCGGGAAACGGCCCAAATCGTGACGTCGCGACGTAATGTGACGCGCAAACAGTTTGTCAGTTTCTATTTGTCTTCTTTTTATCTTTTGGACCGTTAGCCACACCGTAGATATCCGTGGTTGTTTTTAGCTAAAAAGGCTAGCCAAATAATAGCTGACTTTGATTAGGCTAACGCTACACTAAGCTAACGTCAGCGCAGTGCTAAATTAACATAGCAGTGTTAAGTAACATTACACAGAAAAACCTTTGCTCATATTGGCTTCATGTTGTAAAAACAAAAGTGTGTTCTTACCGTTTTTCTCCCTTTCTATGCACTTTAAATTAGGAGTGTAACCACTTGTGGATAAACAATGAAAAAGTTGAGTCTTGCAAGTGCATGCTCTGCTAGGTTGCAACCACAAACTTAATGAAAAAAAGTAAATTAAGTTAAGTAGGTTGTATGTTTGTAACAGTAATTAGTGGTGGCACAACAGTTAACATAAACACCCAAAAAAGATCCAGCTCGTTACAACAACCCTGAAAATTACCCATCTTGCTCAACCAACCAAACACACTTTGATAAAATAATACAAATTTGAGGGATTTTTAAAATTACATTTTAATAATGAGCCATTGTGAATAATTAAACACCTATGCTTTAAAAAAAGGATTATAATTGCATTTATTGTTTTTGAGATTAATCTCAAGTTTAACCACACCGGCTGTTTAGTGGGCTCAACATAATCTCTTTCTCTTGTCCTTTAGGTGACATTATCCCACCTGACTCCATCCTCCACTTTGACGTCCTCCTGCTCGATGTGTGGAACCCTGAGGATGGTGTCCAGACCAACACCTACCACACACCATCTGTGTGCTCTAGAAAGGTCGAGGTGTCTGACTTTGTCCGCTACCACTATAACGGCACCCTACTAGACGGCACGCTCTTTGATTCCAGGTTTGTGTTAAACAATAAATCATTCATTGATGAACAGAAATACACTGACATACACACACCTGTAACTTCTCTCTACTTTTCTTTGCTGCAGCCACACTCGTATGCGTACCTACGACACCTATGTTGGGATCGGGTGGTTGATTGCAGGGATGGATCAGGGCCTTCTGGGAATGTGTGTCGGGGAGAGACGAATCATCACTATGCCACCATCCCTCGGATATGGAGAGAATGGAGATGGTAGGTTTTTAATATTCTTTACAGTGACCTGTTCTCTTGAGTGTTATTACTTTCCTCTGATTGACTTTTATAAATCTTTCCCTAAATTAGAACAAAATAAGAGAAGGAAAAAATATTTATTTTGCCTCATTCTTCTCCTTATCTGTACTCATACCTGCCTTCACATTTCCTGCTTTCTGTCCACCAGGTAGCGACATTCCAGGACAGGCGTCTCTAGTGTTTGACGTTGTGCTTTTGGACCTTCACAACCCCAGAGATGGAATCTCAGTGACCAACCAGATTGTACCAGAAAGCTGCACAAGAAAGACTGTAGCTGGAGATTTTGTACGCTACCACTACAACGGGAGCCTCCTTGATGGAACCTTTTTTGATTCAAGGTATGTGTGAATGCGTCATTATCTTTATGCTAAACACACAGAGAGACACAGAGTACATGTTTTAATTCTTAACACAAATGGGAGGTCACTGTCTGTTGTTCCTCGAGTATCCTGCAGGTGGCAGCATGTTACTGTGCATTGAAGAAACTGAAACTGCTCAAAACTCAAATTTCCTGTGAATGTTATGACTGCATGGGCTCAATCGTGTCTACACACAACCTATCCTCCTTCGCACAAAATGAAACGTAATTTACTCATAATCAGACAATCAAATCACAGTGCTCAGACAAATATCTCTATTCTAACAATATGGGCAATGAGCTTTTTTAAAGTGAGGGCTTTGTGACTAAATTTGCAACTAAACCTCATATCGCTTCATGTGATATTATTTTTATGAAAATGTACTCATTTAAATCACGTTGTATGATCATTTCAACTTCGTTTTGTATATTTCTGAAATGTATATACTTGTGCATATAAATTACGTAAGGTCCAGTGGTCTAGACTTACTTTTTTGTGAGCCCCAAAGAGAGCTGCTGACCTTGAGTTGAGATGTTTTCAGTGTTAGGCTAAACAGTGGGTTTTATCTTGCATGGGGTACTGATGGAAAAATACAACCTAGATTTATGTGTTAAAAGGCTGTGGAACAGAGATGTGGGAGTTGCACAGCTGCATTTCAGGAGAGGAACTGAGAAACAGAGAGGAACTGAGGGACAGAGCTGTGTGTACCAGGTTCAGCCATGTTCCAGAGCACTGATCTGATTGAGACGTACCAGAAGAGCAAGGCTTTCTTGTTTTATCTCGTGTATTAATGATTGTGTGTTACTGTAGAGGCCAAGCCAATGCTTTAAGCCACTGAAGCGCTACATCTGGATCATAATTGACGCCTTGCTGTTTGCTTTTAAAATAAAGAAACTCTACATTTTATTCACTTTTTCAATGATCAACACATTTATTTTACATAACAAACCTTCATCTTTGTCTAATACAATTACTTATGTCTGATCACTCTCCCGCAGCACACATGCTGCCTCAGTGTACACGGTCAAAAACTGTTTGACCTTCTAGGGTGAAACACGTACCTACACCAATAAGGTCCTGACCTTATAAAGAAACTCACCCCTGATTACCTCAACATCAAACAAACATTAGTGTAAACAACCCCAATCAATGACTGAGTGAAAAAAAGATAAAAGACTATAACCCCATGATCAGGGGTACACACTTCTGTGCATTGCCTGAGGTAATTTTTTTTTCCTTTGAATTTACTTTTTTTTTTTTTCAATCAATCAACCAATCAGACAGATTTTTTTTTGCATACACAAAAGGGTAACACAAAGTGCTATAAAAACAAAAATAGTAATAATAATAAAATCAAATAAAGTGACCAGACAATCCTCCCATGAACACAAAAATAACACACACCCCTCCACCCCCGCCCCCTCAGCACAACATCAAGGGAAAACACGAGGCATTTCTCTGCCAGGCTTCAGTCTGAACTTCTTTGTCCATGGCCTTTTCATTCACTGCTCGTCTTCTTTCTACATTCACAGGCGTAAACAGATAGGCAGACATTTCAGAAGGGTTTTTATCATTTCACCTTTTTTCTTAGCACTTCAGTCACCTCACAAACCTTCAAAAAATTACTGTAACCTTCAATCACTTACTACACACTTAAAAAAAACTTCTACTAATCTTCTATCTGAGACTCTCTTATACCTGTCTTTTGATCCAGTGCTCTAACAAATATTCATGAAGACAAACAAAAGAAAGCATTTTGCTTTTACAGCCTTAACTGCAGCAGTTTCTGTCAGATCTCATGCATAAACCACAGCGTGTCTTTTTCCACCTACCAAAAGGTTGTCGACTTCTTGTCATCTGCTGGCAGTGGCAGCTGCAGCTGTAAATCAGCTCTTAGTGACAGTCCTTGTCACTGCAGAAGAATGTTTTAGTGGTAGTGGGTAAACAAATGGATTCCTCAAACTTTTACTTCAACATGTGACTTACTTTGTTTTCGCGGTGAGATCTCACAGTGAATATTTTTTAATAGCACACACACCTACCTGCCCCTGCATATGCTTTGATAATCTATAGAGGAAAATATGATACTAGTGAGGAGTAGAGACCCAGAATATTTAAACAAATTGCATGGAAAAAAAACCTGCATTAAATAAATGTAGTTTATTGCAGACGCTCTAATGTGTATGACCAAATATTTGCAACAAAACAGTGAAAAGAAGGAAAATGTTCTTAAATTTAATACTGTTCCTATAACACTGAGAAAACATTGAAGGTTAGAACTCTGATATTTATAGATGTTGTATATAGCAAAAAGATAGTAACTTAATCTTTATTTTTTAGAAATAACTGTTTGCGTATCGTGTCTAGGGACCACCCTGTAATCATTTCAAATATGTAAATGATGTTTTTCAGCCAAATGATTCTTGACTGTGATGGTCAAGTTGAGGGACATGTATAGATTATTAAAGGTCCCATATTCTGCTCCTTTTCTGCAGTTTAATATGGATCATTGATGTCTTCATGAAATGGTAGTTGCATGTTTTGCTCCAAAAAGCCAATAAAGCAAACACAGCAGCATTGTTTCCAGGCTCTCATAACCCCTCTGTTCAGAATGGTCTGATTAAGTGGGCGTGGCCTTCATATGTAAATGAGCCACAGCTGATACCACCCCACTCTTCTGCATCACTGAGAGCGGCGCCCCGAGCTCCAAGTGCACAATGTTTAGAAAACAGCGAAGCTCGTTTACCGTAATATTACAGGCTAAAACAACAGGCTAACCGTAGCTAAAGCTAGCATCCTGAAGCTAACATTGTGACAAGGGGGACACTGAGGAAAAGCTCTTACATCTGCTCCACAGCACACAGCATTTAAAATACTCACATTTCCAGGGTCTGAGGTTTGTTAGCGGATGGTTGGTAATGTGCCTGGATTCAGGACCAGTCTATTCACTAGCCCTCTGTTGTATTGTCCAAAGTTGGAAAAGCAGTCGGCTGTGAAGTGACTAGCACACACATGCACAGTTTTACTGAGTGTAGCTGGCACATTTCCTTGATAAATGAACTCTAGCCACTTAGTCTTGTCTTCTCCCGAGATGGGAAGGTTGAACATGGAGCTATGTGGCTGTTTATAAAGATTTCTCTCCAGCAGAGGGTAGAGGAGTGGGCGGGGATGGGGTTTGGGGGTATCTGCTTCGGTGGGCCAATCAGGTTAGACTTGCTCCTGATTGGTCAAAAAAGGGAATCGCTGACGTCGGCAAATCCCCCAAATCCAAAGAGCTTGTTTTGGGTCAGGATTTTACATTCAGAAGCACTACTAAGTGCAGGTTTTGTCATTAAATATCACATTTTGTGGTCTGGGAGGAAAGCCAAGACTCACAAATTTCACTAAGAGACTTGATAGAGTGGTTTTTGCATAATATGGGGCCTTTAAAGAAAGTAAAACACAACATACAAGTCTTTGTGGCCTTTTAGCAACACCATGTTTTTCTGTTTCTCACAAATATTTCCAATTAAAACTGAACTATGGCCAAAGTCATCTTGAACAATACCTGACATATCGCCTGCATCCTGTCAAACCTTTTGTACAACTGGAACATGTATGTTCTGCCAAATAACACCTAATCTCTTACTGTTTTAATGCTGGGAACATGAACTACTGACCCTTTCAAAATATCATCCCGGGGCAGGCTGACCTAATTATCCTGCACTCCTTAACCCATGCATGTACCATTTCAGGACAAACTGAATAAATATCTGGTTCCTGTCGTCTAATACATCTGCCCCAAATCTGCCACCACACTGGTTAAACGTCAGACTGTGGTCATTCAGGAGTGTTACCAAAATTATAATGTTCATCTTTTCTTTGTTTTAAAAGCTTGTAGCAAAGAAAACGTGTGATTTCACTGTATTGTTCGGGGAAGGAAGGCGTGAGATCTAGATTTGACTAGCTATGAGGGTCTTTGGTAGCGTCTTCAAAACTTTCTATGACAAATATTTTTTGTGAGGGGAAAATTTGACAAGCCAGAATATTCATCTGTAATTTGTTATGCAGGTTTTTAAACCGCACCATAGTATCACTGTTTAAACTGAGGATTGAATTTATTTTGTCTGATGAAATACATTCTGAGTCAGCATCATGATGGACATATTTTTATGATGTCTGCATTGTGTGAAAATTTCAGCTCTCTCCCTCACCTCCATGCTCAAATGTGGAGAAGTTAAGTTTATTTTGCTTATACAAGAGTATTATAGCAAGAAAGAGGTCACTTTTGCTTTTCCTTTGGCTTTGTTCAGACTGCAGGCAAACTGCAGACAAATTATCTAAATGATGAACTAGGTGCTTCATCTCAAAGGGCTATCCCTCAACAAATTCAAACTTTCCTCTCTTTGTACCTGTGAAGTTAATTTTTTTTTCTCTGCTCCACAGCTATTCCCGCAATCGCACCTATGACACCTATGTGGGGCAAGGCTACGTGATCGTTGGCATGGATCAGGGACTAATTGGGGTCTGTGTTGGAGAAAAACGCACCATCACCATCCCTCCACACCTCGCCTATGGAGAGGAGGGCACAGGTGTGTATAAAAATGCTATGATGTTACATCATTCACAGGAAATCTCTGTTCATCCTTCTGAAACAGTGCATTTCATTCTAAATCATGTTTTTCTCTCAGGATCTAAGATCCCTGGATCAGCTGTGCTGGTGTTCGATGTTCACATCATCGACTTCCACAACCCATCAGACAGCACTGAGGTCACCGTTACCCACAAGCCAGAAGAGTGTGAGAAGCAAACCAAGAAGGGCGATTTTGTGAAATATCACTACAATGCTTCTCTGCTGGATGGCACGGCCATTGACTCCACGTGAGTAAACTTCTGGGAAGGACAAACATCCTTGACTGCTTTAGAAATCTGTAAAATGACCACACCTTGTCACCTTGCGAGCACTGAACAAACAATAGATGCTACCAGCATGGTTAGGAATATAATTATGATACACTCAGGCAAGCATGTGTCAGAAATATCACTTCAGCAGTGCTAGCTGCTCTACACTTAAGCACAGCTGTATTTTGAAGCCAAATGCTAACATCAGTTTGCTAACATGGTTGCAACCACAATGCCAACACGATAAAAAATGGTGATCAACTTTGTTTAGCATCATTTAGCTAACATCTGCTGAGAAGCACCAAACACACAGGAGTAAAGCAATGGAGTTTACACATTTTTATGGCCAAGAAAGTCTTGGTTGGTTCAAAGTTTTGACCTGATGGACTTTGCAAAGACCATAACTGTCTTTACCATATTTAAGGGCAGGTATGTTGTGATTTCTCTGAGAGTAGAGGAAGGGAGGAGAGGAAAAAATTAGGGTCACTGAAGTCATAGAAACCGATAAAAAATTTCACTCTGAACCATGAATTTCTTAGATCAAAAGTAGGGTCTGCAATGACTTAGAGGGAGTGTGATTTTCACTTCCTCTTGAGAAACATCTGAAACAACATTTCCAATGCAAGCTAAAAATAAAGTATACAAAATAAATTCATATCATAAAGACATGTTTTTGTCTTTGGGACAGAAAGCGTTAGTTAAAAGACTTTTATATATAATAACATGCACACACATACTCATGTGTTTCACCAAGGCTTATCTTTTTTAAGGTACAATTATGGCAAAACATACAACATTGTTCTGGGAGCAAACCAGGTGGTGCCGGGGATGGAGGACGGGCTGATGGACATGTGTGTGGGAGAGAAGAGGCACCTCGTCATTCCTCCTCACTTGGGCTATGGGGAGAGAGGAGTCAGTAAGTTACCTACAGCCACACACACACACACACACACACACACACACACACACACACACACACACACACACACAGATCGCACCATAATCTAAAACCAAGATGTGGAAGTTAATGCAATCTTATGGTTACAAAGAATTACAATACTATTTTTTTTTTCTTCCTAGAAAAAAACATATTGAAAATATGAAAAACAGTTTTTCTTCAAAGTCGTTCTCAAGTCAAGGAAATCAAACACTGCTCTAGAGGTTTTTAGAAAAAAAAAACAGGGGTTGATGAGTTTTTTTACTTTCACTGTCTCTGGGCAGATCAACAATAGAAAAGGTGATGCAATTGAGAATCATGACGGACATTAGGCCGTGTATAGAAACCCAACTTGTACATCAGAGAGATATTAAGTTTGAAGTCAGCGCTACCACTTATGAGCCAATTATCGTCAGCTGTTATTGCTAATTCTAATGTGTGTGTGTGTGTGTGTGTGTGTGTGTGTGTGTGTGTGTGTGTGTGTGTGTGTGTGTGTGTGTGTGTGTGTGTGTGTGTGTGTGTGTGTGTGTGTAGCTGGTGAAGTCCCAGGGAGCGCTGTGATGGTGTTTGACATCGAGCTTGTGGACATGGAGGAAGGGCTTCCTGAAGGCTACATGTTCATCTGGAACGAGGATGTGTCACCTGACCTCTTTGCTGAGATGGACAAGGATGAGAACAAGCTAGTGGAACCCTCTGAGGTGTGTGGTTACCTCAATCTACATCATTTCTGTGTGTCTCACCGGTTGAATGACAAATCTCACCATATTAAGTCAAGACACCTGCTACAAGCAGGCGCTGATATAGGAGGCTCGATTTATGACCCAAACTGCTGCCAATCAGAACCATATGTTTTTCTACAGCCTTAGCTTAACACCTCCCTTTCTTTTGTTTCCACAGTTTACTGACTACATCATGCGTCAGGTGAGCGAGGGAAAAGGGCGCCTGGCTCCTGGCTTCGATCCTTACCGCATCATTGACAACATGTTCTCCAATCAGGACCGTAATGGAGACGGAAAGATTACAGAGGTGGAGTTCAAACTTAAAGCAGATGAAGCAGCTGCTCATGATGAACTATGACTGGACTGAGTGTGGATCAGGGTTTAGGTTGAGGGGTTAAAGGGTGGGTATAATGTTTTTGTGGGTGGTAGAGCAGAAGAAGAGTGTGTAGTATGTGTAAAGCAGGGAGCAAGTATTGTGATGAAAGATTTTCTTTTTTACTGTGGGGACATATGTTGTGGTCAAAAGGCATCTTGTCCTTTAAGGACCAAAAGAGTCTGAAAGTGAGAGAGGGAAAGGGATATTTTAGGGTTGAATATCGGAAAGGAAACATCTCATCTAAGGACTATGATGACAGCGAATGACCTTCATTTTTTTACCTCCTGTCCTGTCAGCTTCTTCTCTTTTTTATGTGGTTGTTATTTTATTTTAAAGGGTTAAAAGCACTCCTGTGTGAGAAACAAAAGCCTCACATCCTTTGACACTCCACCTTGTTTTTTGTTCATTTTTGGTCACTGTTTTTGTCTTTCCATGGGTGTGTCTCTCTGTCAGCCCACACTGTAATAACTGTGATGAAAGTTGTATTTGTCATCATATCTCATCTACTGATGATAGTGTGTTGCAATTAATGAAAGAGCTTTAAGAAAAAAAGATTTATGCACAAAGTTTACAGTCAGGATATTTTCCTGCTGATCCCATCTTCCAAAACACCAAAAGGTCAACATTTCTAGACAGCGGGGGACTGACAGGTTTTTTACTTTGCTTTTGTCCAACAAGGTTTTCAGTAGGTTTTTTTTTTTGTCTCCGTCACCTGATCACACTTCAAGCCTTTGTTTGTGTGTTTTTATCTGAGAGAAAGAGACAAAAATGTGTGAATGTTTTAGTCTTTGATTCAGGAGAATACTGAGGATTAAAGGTGATAAAAAACTGATCAAATGACCTTAACTAAACATACGACCTGATTCTGTCTGTGTTTTTTTATGGGGATGGGTTCCAAAAGACCATGATTGCCTTCACTTTCAGATGTTCTGTGTGTGTAGAGTGCTTGGCTGTCTGTGCTAAAGTTAGGGCGGTGAATCTCACAAGAACCTTAATGAGGCCAAATGATGAAGCCTCCACTGGGCGTAAGTACCTGGCTGCACCAGGTGAGGGCCAATCCCCACAAGCTTCACTATCCTCTCTTGGTTGTGTGGGGGAAAAGAACAGTTAAGAATCTGTAATGTAAGAAAAACTCAACAGTTGTAATTGTGATTTCATTGTTTTCACTACCTGAGACGCCCTGTCTCCTGCTTCCTCAAGAAGTGTCCAGGTCCTTTGATGTCAAGACCTCTCACACCTTCTGCCCAGCTTCAAGGCCCTGACTCAGTGTGGATTCCTGCAGCAGGCAGAGGGGTGTGAAGAGTACCTTAGGGGGGGTTTCCTTAAGTGTATGTTTTACTCTCTTTGTGTTTCAGGGTCTATTTTCATTCTGACCACTCGTGTGTTGATCAGTCTTTACTTTGCAGAGAATGTAAAACCTTGTTTGCCGGCAAAAGTCTATTTTCATTCTTCACCAGAAACGTGAAAATTTCCACAATACAATCATCAAGCCTCTGTACTACCAAGGTCTCAACCTGGAAAAGGTCAAAATATCCACTTTTGTCCTTGACGGAACAATGCATGTGCAGGAGCATGTGGGTCTGGAGAATGGCCCAATACTTGGCAGATCTCAATGTACCGTCAAAGACAGTGGGATGAGCAACACCAGCAGCACTGGTGCATCCCTGAACCATATCTCCTCTACAGTAAGTGCTTTGCATGCTGAAGATAATGCTTGGATTGGCCTTCTGCATCCCCTCACCTCATCAGCTTATCTTCCACTCTTCCACTTATCTTCAGGGGCTTCTTGACATCCTTGTAGGACCGTAAGCCAGGATCTAAAACACAAAATGCTGATTGGCTGTTTTAATTGGTGTTTTCTTGGGCTTGAGGCAGCAGGGGCTCTCCCCCCTCGAACACAAGTTGATTTATAACAGTTTCCAGTTTAAGGGAGTGTTGTGTCCTGGCTCTGTTTCCAAGGCTGACAGAAGTCTCTGTGTCTGCAGGTCTACTCAAGAAGGTTAAGAATCAGAAGGAAAAGCTTTCCAGGTTGCATCTAAAGGTACTTTATTTAACAAACAGGTGAACAAAGCTTATGAGTGTGAATTCTGCAGAATTCAGACTAACTACACAAGGACAAACACTACTCTTTATACAGTTTCATAAGGGGTGGCTCCACCCCTCAACTTTTCTCACGTACGCTCAGTTCTAATCGTGTCCTGGATCCGTCATTTTCCACATTACTGTATCAGTCTCCAGTTTTAATAGTGTCCAAACGTTCCAAGCTTTCTAGTAAAAAAATCAGGCCCCTACAGGCCTTTGTTTATTTGCCATTCGTTGCATTATTTGACTTACAGTGCATGATATACCACAATATAGTGGAGCTTACATAAGTGAATATTTGACACAGCAGTAGCACAGCGTGGAAAGTACCTAACATTTTAGAGTATATCTATGTCACAGATTACACAATTTCTTCCCAACTCAAGAGGTGCATTTCCCATGGGTGAATGGCCTATCTTACCATTCAGCCAGAGGGAGAGTTGCTTACTAGGCAACATGAAGTGGAATCATTCCCTAAAATGATCATAAAATGATCCCACAGGAGTCAAAGCAAGCTCAGTGTTTGACGGTGTCTCAATTTGTGGATCATTCGATTACTACAGATGGAGGTCACTGAACCCCAAATGCTCCCACATTTGATCTGATTTTAAATAAACATGATTCGTAAACATGTGAATCACAATCATGCAGCTCTGAGACCTCAACCCTGTTATCAGTTCACATTGTGGTGTGGAGTTACATATTGATAGGTGACATAGAGGGTGAACTTTGAAAACCACTCCTTCAAAAAAGTCTGTTCTCAGCACAAAAGATATTCAATAATGAGTACAGAAAATAGTTAACGTATCAAACACACATTTAAATAATGATTTTTCTATTTCCTATCTAAAGTCATTGTCCCCAGCACTTCTCAATGATAGTTATTGTCCTCCTTTTTATAACAAACTGACACATTGGTTCCTACAAAAGAAATTACAGGTCACTCACAAGTCTCTTTATAGCCCAATAACACTTATTATTTACAGCTCTTTGTAAGTTAGTATTTATACTACATTTTTATCTATTCACCCTCTTACATTGTTGTTACAAATCAGGAAGCCAATGCAACGAAATTTCAACCCCCAAATGCACTGCTGTGTAATTTGTGTGATGACAATAAAGGAAATCTTAATCTAAAAAGTCTCTGCCGTCAGCGTGTGAATCTGATGTGGATGAATGAGAGACGCAAGAAGTGTGTCTTTGAGTGGCCAGAAACACTTGCCTTGTCCATGTTGGTTCATTAAAAACAGCACAAATCTGACAGTGATTCACGATGAGGAGGAGGGGTGACCGTTAACTTACGCCTCCCCAGAGGTAATAGAGATAGTAAGTTACTATAGCTCTGCCCCTCCCCAAACCAGTAATGTGTAAGTCGCAAACGATCTAACTTTTAGAGCCGGCTCTTTGAAAGGATGTGAATTATGTATATCTTGTTGTGTGATTCTTTACGTTTGTTTGTATTTTTACCCCGTGATTGGTTACTTTGGGTACTTTTTTTTTTTTAATTTATTTTACCTTTTGTAGCACTGGGCTCCATGCTAAATGTGTTGAGTATGTTGAGTATGTGAATAAAGCCATTAAAAGCCATACATATATGATAACGTATGCTTTTGTGATATTTTACACATTATAAGTATTTTCTATTTTACTTTACTTTTGGTGATAAATTAATTTAAGCAAAAATAAAATCTAAAGAGCCGCTGGGGAGCCGAAAGAGCCAGCTCCTTTTTAAGTGAATCGAGCCAAAAGAACCGACTCTCTTAAAAGAGCCTAAAGTCCCATCATCACTTCCCCTCACTTAAACTCCGCAGCTGCAGACTGTAGCACTCGCTAGTTTGATATGCAAGGAGTGGGAGCAACGTCAGGTCGAGTCTTACCTCTGGTTAGCTTTTTTGTGTCTTGCAGGCATGTTGGGAGAGCTGTTGTTTTAGTGCTTAAACTTGTGCGAGTGAGGACTTTGCACCCTTTTCCTGTGGGTAGAGAAGACGTGACAAACTTCTAAACATGACGAACTTGTGCTGTCAGGTGAGTATGTCTGTTCACTTTGGACCCAAACTATTTTCTATTGTGCGTTTCGGAATAAGTGTTGAGTACCTACCGATGCTTTATGTTGCTATTAATATCTTCATATTATTATCATTGCTAAATTTTATATTTTTTTACTTTTAATATGAAATTTGGAGGATGCTCCCGCCATGGCTCGTTAGTTAACTAGCTTCACCTGTCAGCACCACTGGGAAACGACCCTCATTTGAGCACTAGTGACAGCAAGATTGATTTTTTTAGACAAAATGCACGAACGGGCGTGTTGTTGTAGGTACGTTTAGAGAGAAAATGTGCTATTTTAAAATTGCTAACACTTTACGCGCCCATTTGCATTATGTAGTTCAGGAGTCACTGGTGGAGGGCGATTCGCGTCCGGACCCACGCGCCATCAGACCTATCATATCAAAAGGGTTTTTTTTTTTTTTTTTTTTTTTTTTTAAATTTGATGAGACTCTTCAGTTTTCACCACCCCAGCGTCTCTTGGCAGTATTGTTTCAAGCAAAGCTTTAAGTGCACTAACAATTGCATTCAAAGACTTAATATTACATTCCTGTTGAGCCATCCCACGAGACACTTCTCAGTCAATCAAGTGTCTGCATGGCAGGCGCTTAAACACTGATGCTCTGCATGCTAACGAAAATCTAGAGTTACAAATTTAAAGTCTGGATGACTGAAAGCGCCAAAATAAAATATATAGATAAGTATATAAATAAATGTGTAGTGAAGTGTTTTAATATTGAAAGTAAATCAACAAATATATAAATAAGTATATAATTATTTCATTAATTAGATGCACGTGTTATTAAATGAATGGTAATTAGTCATTTTAAACCTATAATTAATACATAATTTATGAAAGACATAAATAATTGAATAATTGTTCTAATAATAATTTAAATTGCTTGTTTATTCTATATGAAAACACACGTACTTATGTCAATATTATGCAGTTATTTCATGGTTTCTGCTCCAGCATCATGACCTCATTTTATACGTCATCTTCTTCCAACAAACTCAGTGAGCATATGGTGCTAGATCAGGGACAAAAGTTTTGATCATTTGGGGGGAAAAAATGAAAAAATAAAATAAAATTGAGAGTATAAGTTTTGAGCTTGAACTTTCACACAAACATTGATTAATCAAAATAAAAATAGACAGCAGTGGCAATGTTCTGTTAAGCAAGCTTTTTATTCTATTCTAGGCACCAATGTGGCAAAAAGATTTCCCTATGGAAGATCAATAAAAATATTCTATTCTATTCTATTCTATTCTATTCTATTCTATTCTATTCTATTCTATTCTATTCTATTCTATAAAAGTATAAAAGCAATAAGAGGTATGTCAGATTGTGCAGTTTAGCAGTCACACTCTAAAACTTGACGTTTCCCACTTCCACATACCACAGTGAATGCACCACGTCCTCTAGCAGATAAAAAATAATAGCTTTACTTTGGAGAGTGTTACGTCTTTCTTTGAGGCTTTGAGGCTATCTGATGTGTCTGTATCTTCAGGTTCGTTCCAGAGTCAAAAATCAAAAGCAAAACCCTGTTCAAGTTGCATCCAAAAAGCACCTTATTCAGTAACAAGTGAACAAGGAGGGGAGTGTGAATCTTGCAAGGTTCAGACTGCCTCTATAACGGCACAAACACCACTTTTTATACAGTTTCAACTCGGGTGTAGTTCTACGTTAGTGCTCCACGATTTGGGGAAAAGGTGCGATTTGCGATTAGGTGGACAATATTGCGATTGCGATTATGCTTGCGGTTTAATAAAAAAAGTTGTGTCATGATGAGTCTACAGACTTGCTTGGTTATCATGGAGAAAAATCTGAATTGCATGTGCTGACATTGGGATTGCGATTGCGATAACCTCTTTTGCTATTACGTAATTGCATGTGCTGACATTGCGGTTGCGGTTGCGATTGCGATTGCGATAACTGTGCAGCCCTATTCTACGTCCCCTTTTATTCCAATCAATGATATTTCCTTTGTTTTTAATTCTGTCCAGTCAACCTGTAGGCATATGGGGCTCCTCCTTCAACTTTCTTTACGAAAGCCTAATTCTAATGGTGTCTTTTGTACTCATCATTTCCCAAGTATTAATCTCCAACTTTAATGGTGACCAGACATACTAATCTTTCATTAAAGAATTTAGGCCTATACTGACCTTTAGTTTTATAAATGAGACTCATGCAAACTTTAGTTCTTCACCTCTTTTTTTCTTTACATTTACTCGTCTGGCTCACGGAGACTCTAGTTCATGACTGGCTCATAACCCTCTTTAATCTCATGTAGGTGTCTGGCCATACATGGTACATCATAAATCAGGAGCGGCACAGGATGAAAAGCACCTAACATACACAGCCACAGCGTAAATGGGACATCATAATGCAGTGAGCGGCACAGGATGAAAAGCATCTATCATACACAGAGTGAATAGTGTCTAACATTTGAGATCTTTAGGATATATCTAAATCATACAATACACAGTTTCTTTTAATAGATTTTCCCATTAGTCAATGGCCTATCTTACAAGGTTTAACCAGGGAGAGATATGCTCGATGAGCAACAGGAGGTGGAATTCATAAAATGATCCCACAAGAGATACTATGGGAAATCATCCTAAGTATTATAATGATGGGTAAATTTTGTCAAAGGGACGTTTGTACAGTGTGATGTGGTTTTAGGTGTGGAATTTTCCAAAGCTTGAAATGCACAGGGTTAGCAAAATTAAGTAGCTTTAGGCAATTAACGTAAGCTGTTAGTGGTCATGAAATTTACAGTGTCCAGGTCAAGTTTTTACCTCATGTGTATCATCTTCACTAACATCTGTATTTGCTAGAATGTAAAGGATAATAGGACAGTGATTGCAGCTGCTCAGAGACTTACAAATGTGCTCATACAGAACCTCTCTCTTAGCTCTGTGCATTTCCAGCTTTGGCAAAGTCCACACCAAAAACTGCCCTCTTTGTCATACTGTCACTCATGATTCCATGCCCCTCTCATACCCCTTTTCCACCAGTGCTCGTTCGGTGCTACTGATAGTGCTGACTTGGTTCGAAGTTGCCCCCTTGCAAGATCAGGGCCAAAAGTCTGAAACTGAAAACAAAAATAATTTGAGAAAATTAGAGAAAAACTCACAATATGAATGCAACAGAGAAGTCCTGCATCAACAGGAAATGTTGCAACAAACGACCACCTGGCACAGAACCAGCTATCGTTACTACACTAAATACTGAAAGACGAAAACCACGAGTTACAAGATTGAGGTTAAACAGGTGTGGAGATGATTTAGTATCCCCTGGGACTGCCATGCAGAGTAATGTTACCATCCCAGAGCAGAGCTGCCAGTGTGGTGATGTGATGTAACACCACATGGTGAAGTCTATGGCTGTGTCAGAAATCACTCCCTGTTCTCTTTATAGTGCACTAAATAGTGAATATGCAATTTGTAGTGCTGTCTAAAATCTAAATGGGCACGGTCATACACTGTAGCCCACTCAATGTATCCCACAATGCATTTTGAGAAATAGTGTATTAGCAATGCTCTTTATGTGAGCAATACATAAGATCATGATTAGACTACTGATAACATGAAACAAATTAAAAAAAACTGTCAGAGAACAACACTCGGCTATCTGTTTACCTTTCAGACTTTTGGAGGGTGTCTCATTACCCCGAGCAGAGAAACACAAAACACATATGTTGGCCACTGAAGCGTCAATCGCAGGTGATGCATTTACTAGACCTTGTAATTCTCAAACACAGCACAAGTTGCTATATATATTGTTTGTTTATTTAAAAAATAACGTGTTATAAATGTTTCCATTATTTGGCTGGTGCAGATAATACACTGGTTATGTTATTAGTTATCACTGAAATCCATGCCATTTTGCAGTGTTTGAGAAAAACTATAACTGTATATCCCCAGCTGTCCAAGAGCAATGCAAGAGTAATTACGTCACTGTCAGCAGCTGGTGAATGAGTGAGTAGTGTCAGAAATGTTGTTTTGATTTAGCTGATTGAGTGGACTATGTAGTCTACTACATCTAATTCACTACAAGGGAGTAGGGAAATGAGTGAGTGATTTCGAACACAACCTATGTTTTCCAGGGTAGTTTCATGGAATATGGGCTCAATCCCAAACCACCCCCTACACACTACCCCTTCACTTCCGAGTGTATCTCCAAATGAAGTCACACTCCTGGCTGTGGAGGGCACATTAATTGAAGGGGGAGGGCATAAATATGACCGGCAGGAATGGGAGGCCCTCTTCAGTTCACCGGAACACAGAATACTTGTCGCCATGGCAATAGAAGGACGCTCTCTGTGCATGGCTATTACGCTGTGGCACAGACTGTGAGTAGCTAGGATTGCTACACATAGGCCTGTCATGATAACAAATTTTGCTGGACGATAATTTTCCAAAATATTATTGCCGATAAACGATATTATTGTCAATATTATTTTGATTTTTTTTTCCATTTTTTCATTGATGTAATTATGATAAATGGGATAATAAAGTGAGTACACCATATCAAAAGCAAGAAATTTAAATTCTTATGAGTATTTAATTATAATTAAAAGGTCAGGATTTTTAAAATAACAATAACAAATAACAAACAATATAATAAATTTAACAAACAAGAAAGAGAAAAAAATTCATACAATGGAAATGAAATGGACTCTCTTTTAGAAAAAAAAAGCATGTCAATGAAAATAATTAATACTAATCAAAAACAATAAAACATAAACTCTGTCTCTAAAGAAAAAATGAAACTCCCAAAAAAACAACAATAAAAACTATAGCCTAAATAAAAGGGAGTTTATACAGTTCCTGAATTGTTTGTAACATGTACTTTTCCCCAGTCAATTCGTACTGTCTGTCAAACATTTTTAACATTTCTGACTTTCAACTGAATTGAAGGGCTGCATTTCTTTTGCAATGTAGCTATTGTTGAGCGCCCACCATTTGGCGCTTTTATTTCTATTTACTTTGCCTATCAAAAGCCTCAGTAAGAGCGGATTGTCAAAGAACAAGGCTCCGCTGCACCTCCCTCTTCCTCTTCTTCTTCGTCGCCACTATTTTCAACAAATGTGACATATCAGCTCGTTGGTGTTCATGAGCTCACCCTTTGTTCATTCTGATAAAAAACAAAATATTCCCACACTGGGACTGTGGCAGGCGGCTTTAGAAACGTATCTTTCGTGCCATCACTCATATTAGCGTGTTTCCTCCTTACCCCTCAGGACGCTCGCTTCAGCTCTCTCCGTGTGTACGCGCGAGCAGCCCCGTCTTCACCCCATAGATCGCATTTTTGACAGATGCTCACTCCGCTATAAATTAGTTAAATCGTGACAGACCTAGCTACACAGGACTGATAACAGCTGTATGTTTCCGAAATGACGCTTAGATTGACACAGAGGTATCAGTGACAGATAGATTTCATTGGGATAGGGCAGATACCTGCTCCCCTGCCTCTTGTGTGTGTGAAATGAGAATCATTTGCAGTTTGGAGCTGCACCGCACTGTCTAGTTTTTTTCTACTTCAATATCATAAAATCAGAAGCCAATACAATGACATGAGCTTCATCATACTTCAAATAATTTTAAGTCATTCCACATGTCTTTCAATCCTGTTACCATCTGACATTACCAATCAAACAAATGAGTTAATGCTTCTAACTGTGCTCACATTTTAGGTGTCAGGGCTGCATGATCAAATCAAACGTCAGCATAGAGTAGGATTTGCTTGTTTAGTGTAATCTTTTAAATCACATCTTTTGTGATTTTCTGTCAGTGTGAGGAACAGATCTGACAGATGCAGCACTTATTTTCATAATGCTGTTTTGTCCTCCATTTTGTGCCATAGACACAAAGGTGCCTTTCCTTTGCTGTGATTGATTTTGACAACTGGTGCCTCTTTGTTTACAGTTGGGGGGCAGTCCTTATATAGACCAAAGGAATTTAGACCAGAAGATAGGCACAGTCATATTGGCCATCTGTACTGTGCCCAAGCATTCTCCATCCTTAAAGTCCAATTTCAAAGCCATGTTCTCTGTATTCTTCATTGGGCAGACTCTGATTAGACCATGCTCTTTGTAAACTAGGGATGCAGCTATTGAATATTTTAGTATTTGAGTATTCTACTGAAAATTCCATCGATTAATCGAGTAATCGGATAAGATACATTTTTGTTTAGTTAAAGAGCAGTTATTTTTCAAATGAAAATTTTTCTCTTTAAGAAATAAAATTTTCTGATACTTTGACACATTTTTTGTGTCTTGTAAATCTCATCAAATGTTGCGGATCCAAATGGCAACCGTTTCGTAGAATGACCCATTAGTCTCCAAACTCCAGAAAAGAAGCCAGATTTGTTGCTATTTGCTATTTTGTATAAGAGGTAGCTTGAGGGGTCTGAAAACTCTCTTAATATGGCCTCAGCTCTATTTGAAATTTAAAATTAAACGATTCCTCGAGGCGAAGAAAATTACTCGAGTAATTATTGTAATCTAGTACCTCGAATCATTCGAGGAATCATTTCAGCTCTATTGTAAACAGACGCTTCATGATGACGAAGGCGGGTCATGCGTGTGTACAAGTCTGGTTCATATTGGAGTAATGTTACTGCGGGCTGTGCAGGTGTCAGGGCGAATTTAAAGGCCAAACATAAAGATATCCATTTTATATGATATTTGTGAGATTTTAGCTGAGGTGAGTTCTGGAGCCAGACCTGCAGCAGGCTTGTTTTCAGAAAAGGTGATTGTGAGAGAGGTCAGGAGTCAGTTTCCCAGCCGCAAGCAGACAATACTTGAATCCTTTGCCAAAACGTTCCACCCTGATAGGAGCGTACAGGAAATCTCATGGCGTGACCACTCAGTTTGGCTAGGGCCAAACTATCCCCGTAGTGACGAGCTGTTAAAAAACAGACGCATGATGACATCACTGAAATCCTTATAAACAATAATAAACCCGCGAAGGCTGCCAAGTTGATTCTGTCGTCTCATCATTCATATATCTGTGTTTGCATCTGGGAAATCCCTTACACCGGCCAGGGGAATGGCACTGCAGGGGGCCAGTTGTGCTTGTGTAGAAGGTTGCAGCAATTCGTGTTCTTTGTCTTGGAAGTAGGACTATGGGAGGATTAGCTTGGCCTCAGAGTTTCTCAACTGAAGATTCTTGCTCTGTCACACATGCAGGAGGATCACAGAAAAGAACCTCGAACAATATGTGCAATAACAACAATAATCAATTAAGTATGGCACGGTACGGATGGCCACTGAGAGAAATTCTCTACCGACAGTCAAGGAGGAAGACATCATGAGCTCAGTTGGGTTTTTTTGACACAACCTAATTCTGGTGACACTAGGCGAGGTGTTGTTCCTTTTGTATTCACTCATTTATCATGTATTTGTTTTGATGTTTGCTTGTTGAAACTGTGCTTAATGCATTTTTTTTTGACTGTGTTACTGTTAAAAGCATCTAGTCTCCTGTCAACACCTCTGAGTGGTAGACTCTAGATTTCTTTGCAAACAGGAACTTCTGCAAGTGTTACAGTTATCAGCCATCATCACATAACCTACACCGAGACAGCTGATGGAGAATCCAGGAATCCCGGCAGTCATCCTGGCTCCATCCAGAAGAAGACCCGACTTCAGACGGGGCAAGACCCTGGCGATGTCAGCCCCACCCTCCTGGCCTTCATATTGTCTCTCAGAGCATCTTGTGGACATGTTTTGAAACTTATTTTCTGTAACTGGTTCAACTCTTTCAGTCTTGTGGTCAGACTAATCTTATTCTTATAGTTTTTAATATTTTGTAATTACATTTTTAAAATAATTTTCATGTGTTGAAAAAGACTTAAATTTACTAGTGTGCAAATTTAAGAACACATCGCCAAAAAAAATCACAACAACGGAGAGACATTGCAAATCAAATGTAGTCTATAAAGCTGGACAAACATTACCAGGAAACCTGCTGAGAATAACAACTTAATGCATAGTCAAGACACATCAACAGAAAACAGCTGCTAAAGGAAGTGGTTTGTTTGGTGCAGCGCATTTACTTTTTGGGCGAGACAAGAGGCAGACAAGGCAGGAAATCAAAGATTATCAGACCATAAAATGGAAAGAGTTGTCGAAGTGTGGTTAAGGAGAGGTTTCTGAAAGAGTGATGGCTTTGTGGAAGTCAAAAAACTCAGCTCAAGTCATCACTGCTTGGTAGGCTGCCTCGACACAGACAACATTCTGTCTGATTGCTTCTAATCATTTCTGGTCTTTTAAAAGGCATCTTTTGTAAGACTTCTGTTGTGATGAGTGAATTGCTGCATTTTTCTGAAGCACGTGTTTTCTCTGTATGTTTTTGACTTTTCAGTGCACTTTTCTGTGTTTTTGTTTTGTCAATTTGAAACATTTTCAAGCTCTATATTGTGCCTCGATGATTGCATTTCTTCTGTACTGACAGGGTAGAGCTGAAATACTGGACTGACCTCCACCAAATGCTGTTGAGTTTACAGCATCAACTACTACAGGGGAAAATCCTACATTTAGGAAGGCTCCTCTGGCACCAACAGGTCTAATCTGAAAGATCAGCGCTACAACCTGTAGCACTGATCTTTCAGATCAGAAAGCTTCTAACTCAGCTTGAAACGTGTTTGGAAGTGTTGCTTGGAAATGTTTAGGGTACTGTCTTGGAGGGACTCAGCGTGAAGTCGGGATAGGGACTTTGAGGAGGTTGATCCCATATCGGACATAAATCCAAATGCTTCCCTATTGGTGACGGACAAATTACATTGAATTGGACTTGTCTGACCATGGTATGGGGGTCAGATATGTTTTTTGCCTGAAAAGGGTGTTGACTGATGTGGACTTTGACTTTATGCCTTAAGTGTATGCTCCATGTTTACTAGGGCTATTTTCTCAATGCAGCGGATATTGTTTCCAAACCTGGCCATGACCATTTTCTGCATGTCTGTCTCAGCTTTCCTATCTAACCAAGACAAGAATCCTGGGAAAAGTTACTGGAAAAAAAACTGATGAGCAAACAGGCCAGTTAAAGCCAAGACTCTTTGTCAATACTTAGTCAGTCCCCCTGTAAGAATGGCTGTTGGAGCCTTACAGTTTAATGCTTGAGACTTTCAGAGTTTGATAAGAAGAAAAGATAGTTTGCAAATTAACGTCAGCTGTTCCAGCTTAGGTAAACTGAGAAACAAGCTTCAGGCTTCTGCTTTTACTTCCCTGATGGACCTAGTCTGGTGGAACCATCCCTTTCCCCTTTTTGACAACTGAAATCAACCTTGAGCCTTGATTCAGGGGTCTGTGCTTGTTCTTGAGGCAGAGGGGATGTGTTCAAGCCTGGACCAGCTCTGCCCCCCCTGTTTTCTTTCCTGTATCACACTGCAGACTTTTGGCTGTGTTTTATGGGTTGGGGGCATCTAAGGGGCTGGGTTGGTAGAATGAGTGTTATCACTACCTCGAGCTTGCACGTAAAAAGCCTGGGTCTGTTGAATGTTGGTTTGTTAATCGTTAGGGATGTCCCGATATTACATTTTCACTTCCGATACGATACGATACTGCAGGATTGAGTATTGGCCGATACCAGTATTAATCCGATACAATATCAGCATTAAATATGAATACTTTTATTACTTATTTTGTAGTATGTCTGTCATGTTAGAAAAGGCTTGATTAAGTGATATTATTTAAACAAAGAACAGTAGTCAGCAACAGTAAGTATGAGGAAAGACTGATCCATTTATTATTAACCAATGGGTATCAGAGACTGCTATTGGAGATTTTAGATGCATTCCGATACGATACCGATATTTGTTTTTTTGCTGATATTGGACCAATATCTGATACCAATATCGGACTGGGACACCTCTATTAATTGTGGCATTTTGATGATGGATATGATGGACCATGAGGGCAATCAGTACAGGCACTTGTGGGGTGGGTTTCTGTCCTGAGCAGGTATCCCTTCTGCAAGCACAAGGTTGTGTTTAACTCAAATTTTAGGCAGTAATGAGTCCTAGTCAGGATAAGGGTGATGGATACATGTTTGACATCTTGCAAGGTTCATACGGACAGGATTAGTCGGAAATCACCCAAGAACTGGACACACATTAAAAGACTATAAAGTGTACACGTGGAAACTTCTTTTTACAACCATTTTAAGCGCACAATGTTATTTTGAAGCGTAAACATGTTGCTTGCTCTTGTACAGCATATATGACAAGGAAGGATAGAGAGAAGAAGTCAGAGGTGATGATATGGCAATTCTGGAAGCATTGTGAATACATGACACATAATCCTGTTCAGAGGACCAGTCATAGGTCCAGGTTCAACAGCTCTGTATTGTTTTTTTCTGCATTTGCAAGGAGCCAAAGCCCCTGGGTTGGTATGGGGGTTACGCAGACTTAAGGTGAAGGAACACTGTGGATTCTATGCAGAAGTCTAAATCATGATTACTTCTACTTATTACTTAGGACATGATTTGATTACAATTAATGACGATACATGAGCATGTGTGGCTTGACTAGGATTGTAAAGATTTGTGAAATTATACCCATTCTGACTCGGCATTCCAGCTTTGTCACTGAAATACGCCTTGCTCTCTTTGAACACTGTTTGTACATATTGTAAACAGAGGTCTCTTTCCTTATTTTATTTGTGTTTTGCTGATGTATCTTTGTGTGATTATTTTTTAGGTCTGTCGCACCACGTTTTGGAAGATTCATGAAATCAAGGGGCACATGTTCTCAGAGAAGCATAAAAAGGTGGGGATAAACTATAAAAACTTGTACGCTTGATCAGATTATTCCCTGGCTGTGTTTTTGGAAGTGGCACTTATAGGTTGTAGATTTCCCCAACAATAATGAGAATAATAAGCCTCATATTCAGATCTGCAGCTTTTTTTGCAGGTTTGCTGAAAAAGCAATACACAGCAATACACATCTCTAAAACAAACCTAGAAATTCCACTTCACAGCAACTATAAACCATAAGTTTAAGGAAAATGAAGTAAAATTACCCAAACATTGGAATATATGACTGTTGGTATGCAAACTTTGGCACTGATAACCCTGTCAACTTGTGTCCCCCTTTTCACAACAGAAAATGAAGGAAGTCTTCCAGAAAGGTAATGCTCTTTTTTTTCTTTGTACACTTTTTTTGTTTTTGTTTGATTTTTAGTGTTTTCTTCATGAGGACATATGAGACTCTAGTTAATCAAACCCTTTTTCTTGTTACTTTTTTAGAAGAGTCCTGTGGTCATGGTAAGTCTCTTTATTTATTCTTGATCTCTTGTTCATGATATTGGTTATATCTTTTGCATTTGTGATATAAATTAGAAAAACATTTATAACACAAGTTATGCCATGATGGCCCACTGATCAGTAAGGTAACCTACCATATGGACAAAATATATTGCTTTGACCCAAGCCCCTTTTTTTGTGAGCTTCCAACCAGTGACAATGCTGATACTACATACACTGCTCAAAAAAATATAAAGGGAACACTCAAACAACACAGTGTGACTCAAAGTCAATCACACTTCTGTGAAATCAAACTGTCCACTTAGGAAGCAACACTGATTGACAATCAATTTCACCTGTTGTTGTGCAAATGGAAAAGACACCAGGTGGAAATTAAAGGCAATCAGCAAGACATCCCCAATAAAGGAGTGGCTCAGCAGGTGGTGACCACAGACCACTTCTCAGTTCCTTAGCTTTTGTTGTGTCTTTTTTGAGGCTTTGAGGCTATCTGACGTCTCTGTATCTTCAGGTACGAGAATCAAAAATCAAAAGCAAAACGCTGTCCGGGTTGCATCCAAAAAGCACTTTATTCATTAACAAGTGAAGGAGGGAGGAGATCCCTCTGGAGACCATCCTCCACCTCATCAGGAGCACGCCCAGGCGTTGTAGGGAGGTCATACAGGCACGTGGAGGCCACACACTACTGAGCCTCAGTTTGACTTGTTTTAAGGACATTACATCAAAGTTGGATCAGCCTTTAGTGAGCGTGACTCCAAATCCAGACCTCCATGGGTTAACAAATTGTATTTCCGTTGATTATTTTTGTGTGATTTTGTTGCCAGCACATTCAATTATGTAAGGAACAAAGTATTTAATAAGAATGTTTCATTCATTCAGATCTAGGATGTGTTATTTTGGTGTTCCCTTCATTTTTTTGAGCAGTGTATTAAACCCCACTTTCTCTAAAGGATCCAACATCTAACCATCTTGACAGAAATTCAAGAGAGCCAGGTTGACATGTGGGTATATATCCTTGTTGACACATTCTTTGGACTTCTTTTTGTAACTTAGTGCTATGTGCCTTCTTTTTCACTTCACACTTCTGCTACAGATCAAGTGCAATGTCTTGGCACACTTAAGATAAGGTTTCCAGCCCTAAACAATTCTGGAGGTCTTCAATTTTAAAAAACATTTCTAGTGAGAAACTATTTGCTTAGTTTTTCTTGATGACAGAAGTATTTAAGAAACATGGAATTATAAGTCTTCACAGGCTCCTACCGCTGTTTTATCTTATTCAAATACCTGAAACAGGGCAAGCAAATTTTATTAGCTCAGAAACAGCCAATGTAGAAACTCTTGCAGTTTGGTTAATGCACTCAAGACTCTGGCTGTGTCTTCAATAGCTTACTTCTTTACTTACACTGACTGTTTTGAGTGCATTCTAGCATTCACACTGACAGTATGGAAAAGAGCAGTGCACTTTGAACTCTCAGCTGGCACTCAAAGTGGTCAAAATGTTGAGTGTGGAACATCTGCCACTTCTTACTCTCAATGGTCACCAAGTTAACTATGTAGAGGACGGGCCAGAAAAAGGATGAAACAACGGATAGCAGTTGCAATTGATGACTAGCAGAAGAAGACCTTTGAATGGTTGTGAAATGTGTTTGTCATTTCCAGCAAGTGATGAGTGGCAGTATTTGATTTGAAACACTACCCTCTAAAATTTAAGCACTGCTAGAATAAGGGCATAGTGTACTTCATGTAGGTACATGGAGGTGATGGAAGTTTTCAATTGAAGCATCTGACTTGGCTTTACAAAAGGTTGGTTTCAGGGAATAAATGTGGCAAAGTGCAAAGGACCCAACACGAAGCTCTGAGGGACACCTTTATGCACTTTTAGATTGTGAACTATTGGAAATGAGGTGAGGTGCCCGACATACATCTGAGTGTCAATTGTACTGCTTTGCCACACTTCAATATCCGTTAGAAGGAACAGGGTACAATGCAACCGTAAACTCAGCTACTTTTCCCACACTGCCTTGCAGGGTACCTTTAACTGTGCACTCAGTCATTTTCCCACACTGCTTTCCTGACAGGGTACTCTTCACTGTAGGTTCAGCCATTTTTCCCACGCTGCTGCCTTGCAAACCATGAAGGGTACCTCACAGATATGGTTTGTCACTCAAAATAATGTCTAAGTATTGAATTTCCCATATACTTGAATTACTTCTTGTTGGAAATGTGATGCTATCTATCTGACCAAAATACCTTAAAATGATTAATCTGACTCCATTCTCCCCTCACCTCTTTCCACGTAGTTCGTTGATGGGGAAGGAGACGTCCTGGTTCTCAGTTGAACACAAATTTGTTAACAATAGGTCAAGAATATGCATTTACAGAGATCTCTGGTGCAGCCTCATTTCCCTGTTCCCTACATGTTGCAGAGACAGTTCATGAGACTGACCCTGACTCTTTATCTCAGCACCAACATATAGTCACTAACAGAGTTTCTCTGAGGAATGTAGGTTGAGTCATCTTCTTATTGACTCTCCAGGTGTTGTCCCCCTCTTATTGGCTGCTGGCCGTCTTTTGTCTCTGTCTACGACTGGCATTCATCAAGTGGGTGATCACCCCCCCTTTTCTTATCCGTAGAGAAACTGTTAGAAACACATCTCTCGCTTCCTCCTTTAATTATTTACCTTTGTCACGTCCACTGAAACGCCTTGACTCTAAAAAAGTAATTACTGACTTGTGTTATTAGTGTTACACAGTTACTTATTTTTATTATTGGGTATAAACATTAACTTTGCTTGTGGTCACTCTCTACTCTGGGTGCTCCATAAAATCCCAGGAATCCCCAGCCCCCCTCAAGTGTCTTGCAATGCATACCAACAACGATGAGCACATGTTTACAACCAAGTTAGTAAAGCACATCTGAATAGTATTGTTAATAAAAACATGTCTACATAGGCTATATACTGTTTCAGAACCTAAGGAGTGTGTGTATCCTGATGGGGGTGTGTAGGGATGTGATAAGGGTGTGGATAAAGAAAATCTGAAACTAAGGTCTTTGTATGTTTGATATCCATACCCCTATGTGAGCAGCAGCAGCAGCAAGACAGAGACAGAATGAGACACTTTGAGACATTGGCCCTTATTTATGAAGTTTTGTCTTGTGTGGGAAAATGAAAATATGAAAGTAGAGAAATGAACGACATGAGGACAGAATCAGCCAGTATCCTAGTCAAAAAGTGTGTTGCTTGTACTCAATTACACACTGGTGAACTGGAGTGTTGTGGTTATTTATACCACCAAACAAGCAGAATGCTTGTGATCTCGAGTAAATAAATGTCTTTTGTTATTAAATAGTCCACTTTTTCCCACACAGTTCAGGCTTATATGTCTTCATGGTAGATCATCAGGGGTGTAACCAGATCTTGTGCCACGAGATCTTGCGAGAACAAATTGTGACAGTATTTCTGGTCCCAGTGAAGAGCTGTCTTTGGGCAGAAGCCTGTCAGCATAGACATATGTATATCAGACTGTGAGCTATTCAGTTTTTTATTTGAGACCTATGATGGACAGCAATGCACCTTTGCAATGCCACCGAAGCAACCTGCAGTAGAATCATTTCAGTTTGGATTCCTCTATCAAGAGGCTCTGGGAAATACTCTACACAGCTTTTTTTATTTTAAAAAGTATTTTGCAGTGATTTTACAGGGATGATCTAAAAATTATCCATGGACAGTTTTTCTTCACTTCCCCCCGACATGAAACTTGCACACACAAACTCAGACCTGGTGCGGGATTTGCGCGTACCCGTTGCCCACGTCCAGATTGATAAATGTTAAACTGTGCATAGATATGAGTTTACACCCATTAATCTGTTGTACACGTTTGATAAATGGGGGACAATGATGCAAGAAAGCCTTGACTACATTTTTCTCAACCTGAGTGTGAACATGGTTCATATGGTCATAGCTGGGAAAACTGTGAACAGAGTAAAATACGACCTGGTCATTGGTGTGACTGCTAAATCTCTGTTAAAAACATAAGATGTTAGAAAAATATAAGAAAAGATTTATTGTTCAGGAGGTTGAAAACCAGAATAATGGGGGTCATGCTCTCTTGCATTTTCTACGGAAGAACTGAGTAATGTATGTTTCAGGGAGGCGTCGGGTTTTATTATTCTCGAAGGAGTAAAGGATAGGAGTGCGTAAGTAAAGTACTGCCACAGTCCAGGTCACAGATTAAAGAGAGAGATAAGGTTACTGACCAGTGACAAAGAGATAGAAGACTAGAAGACAAACCCCATGATTTGGGAACACACTGTGTGTCTTCTGGAGTGCATGTTTGTGTTACTTTCTCGCAAGAGTTCAGTAAAAGCTTTTATCAACTAAACTGACCTTGTGCAACTTTCTCTAGCCCTGATTGAGATTTCTCCATCATAAGCTCAAGTTTGAAAGATGTTAAAAATCATTGATTGAGAATGACTTATTAGACTTACATTAAGTAAAGCAAATTTTAGGTTTGTTGGAGCAGGGGCTGGAATACTTTGCGTACAGGTAATCTGGATCAAATTTATGTGATTGGAGGATCTTGCTCTTACCCTTGTATGTAATCGTGCCCTAATATTGGAGCTGTTGTTCTTGAGATTGATTTTGTCTCCCTGGGCTCCTGGGTCTGTATTCACAAAGCATCCTAAGGCTAAAAGTAGCTCTTGGTGACTTAATTCTTAGAAAAATGTTAGAATTCAAGGTATTCTGACATTTCTCTTAGAATTTACCCTTGGCAATATAAGTTATTCACAAAGTGTCTTAGGCCTTAAAGAGCTTCTAAGGTGAAAAACCTTTAGGAGGATAAGCCAAAGAGTGGCCGCTGATACTAGTGTCAGACTTTCCTAACATGCAAAACACAGTGTCTGCAACCTGAGACAGCTGTTTAGTTGGGGATCTGCCCTAGTAACTAACCCTGTAAATGAGCATTTGAAATTCTATAACATTCTTAAGATTTTTTTAATTTATGGCCGCTCTTACTTGGGATTGCAGCACATACCAGCTCTCCTCACACTGACGCTCTTTGATTTGTTGGGCAATTCGCTGCCAAGTCTGCCTCTTCCCTTAGCCGTGATCCCAGTTTCCCTCTTCCATACTCTTTTATTCTCCTCCACGTACTGTGCCAACATCAGGCACTGCTCTGTGTCCAGTTGTGCTTTCTAGTTCTTTATCTATTCTTTTCATTCTTTGGTTTGGTCTTCCCGCCAAATTAAACTACTTTTAACAAGGATGCCAGCTATCACAGGAATTGCTGACAACTGAGTCTGTGACCACCATTAATATCAAACACATTGAGTAGTAACATGACCAGCATGGACAGTAAACACAACAACAAGTAAATCAATATAATCACTCATGTGAGTGAAGTACATTTAAATTTTAGCTCATGTTTGGCCAAGGGGGAAAAAAATGCAGAAGGCTTTTTTTTTTGCCCCTTGTCTTTTTCCCTTTTAGTAACAACCAATCACAGCTTTTAGAGGGCTGTGTCATACCCATCGACGGGCTCAACCACACCTGTCTGTCCCCCTCCTTGCCCAGAGCTGCTCTCACAAACTTCTTGAATCACTCTCAAGCTAAGATTCCTTGCTAAAAATGTTTAGGCTAAGTGAGGAGCTCTCTGAGAGGACTTTAAGAGCCTTCGTGGATACAGGCCCAGGTTGTTTAACTATGAATACAATCGATAGGGATAGACTGTGGATAAAAGTCATGGAGTTTAGCGTGAATTGGTCGACTACCAGTATGGTGGCTTGAATGCCTCACCTTCTTCACATGGGACACCAGAAGGTGGCGTGAGTTGGCACAGGGCAAGGATCAGTTGTCCATTATTTCAGCACCTTGCCCTGTATAACCATAAATGAATATCTATAGGCTATTTAAACTAAGCGCTCTGAGGACCATTTGAATCCTAGACTTCTCCAAGTCCTTCATCTGACTAATGAAATCCAGGGGTGTGGCAGAAGAGGAAATAGATCTTGAGACAGGTGAGGGTACAGGGGAAGAGGGCCCTAAATGGCATTAGAAAGGTATGTGTTACATCAAAGCAGGTGGCTGAATTGATCTATCCCTCAGTCAACAGTTGGCAGAGGTCCACTGGTGAATGACTGAACTTCTAACTCCTCAAGTTTCATGACAGGTTTAGAAAAATCTGGCTATGATTTCTTGGTGTCAACAGCACCCACACGCAAAATTGTCGGTTTGACTCCTGGATGGTTTGACCAAACGAGCAGTGCCATGATATCAGGGACCTTGGCACTGGGGGAGCTGCATGTGAGCATCTCTCTGTCCTTCACCTTTGGCACATATTTCCTGTCTCTGTCTGGCTTTTGCTCTGTTTGCTACCGTAAAATTCACATTGACTTTTATGAATCACATTGTTCTTTATTCTGCATTTGTCTTTTGCTTCTTTGCTTATTCACACACAATGCAGATGGTGGCTGATACATGTTTGTGTGCTGTGTGCCTGGTGATACTGTATTTGCAGTCATTTTTTCCTCATTCTTATTTTGGTTTTGCGCCATGTGTATGCTAGGTCGTATCAGTCTTTTCTTTAGGAAGTTCTAGTTGGTCTGACGTTCCAAAAAATGAAAATACAACTTGTACCACACATTTAATGACTCATAGCTGAGTGTCAACTCTCCTGTTTTGGTGGGACAGCTCGCAGTAGCCTCCAGTAAAATATTGATTTTTTTTTTTATGTTTGGGTTTTGACTTTGCTGTTTTAAAATGCATGAAGTGTGAGAGAGAGAGGAAGGTTATGGTAATAGTACTGCCAAAAATGTAAAACTACTCTCACCCCTCCATTATATCAAGGATTGAATATGTTGTAACATGTTATTTAAAGTTATTTCAAAGGTTTTTTTTCTTTGCAGGTTTCCCCCCCGTTGTTATGATACAGCCACATCAAAAAAAATATATCAAACAACCCATCATAGGTAAGTAGATTTTCCGTGAGTATATTTAACTTCTGGTGCCGATTTTTTTGGTAGGATGACTTGGCTGTCTCCAGTCAAGGGCATATCACTTGGCTGACTCTAGTGTTTTTTCCCAGAAAGAGCAAAACATGTTGCCAAGGAAGTATCCACTAGAGCCTGAAGTGGATTTTCACTCCTGTCCCATCCCACTCCCACAGAAAAAAAATCCTGTCTCGTCCCACTCCCAGTAAAATGACTCCCACTCCCATCCTGCTCCCATTCAGGATGACTCCCACTCCCACACCCCAGCAGCAGCTTTATTTCTTAAATATATGGCAACAGTTACAGTTCATCTGTGGTAAAATTAGGAGCCATTTATTGCCTCAATCCAAACAAAAATATCTACCTCAGTGTAATAAACCTAAAAAAATGACCTTTCTTCTTACTATTTTATTGAGCAATTCTTACTGTTAAGCATTGACAATACTTTTGTGTTTTGACTGTATAAAAAAACCTGCAACAAGAGATCTGTCCAGTCTGTCAGTTTAATAAATAGGACCTTACTTCTTACTTTGTGTTAAGCCGGGCTCACACTACAGGATTTTGATATTGTCAAAAACTATAACTAAGGGAATTTTGTCTATCATTTTAGTTAGTTTCAGTTAGTTTTGTGAACACAAGATACAGTTTTAGTTTACTTATCGTTTTTGTTTTCTTTTCTAGTTTTCATTAGTTTGAGGTAACTGCAATGTATTTTAAATTTTAGTTTTCGTTTTTAGTTTAGTTTTAGTTAACTATTATAACCTTGGTACATGGCCACCTGTTCAGGGGCTTGGTGTGGATCCAAGACAATTGTTTGTTTTTAAAGCTCCTAAAGTGGCTTTAAAGCATCTTGTGATTATCTCATCATGTTTCGGGATCATTCTCTTACACAGAAATGAAAACCCAGGAGAGGACTCGATGTAATGCCAGTGGTGTCAAAGACGTTTTGCAGTAACTGTTTTATTTTTATGTCACTTTCTTCCAGGCTTGTCCCTGCTGACCCTCTGTTTCAGTCCAGACATAAGCATCTTCTTTTACCTTTGCCATGTCTGTGAAGAAAAGTGTTTACCAGAAAACATCATAAACCATCTCAACTCTGGTGACCACTGCAGCAACTACTTTGTAAGCAAATATAAAAAAAGAATGCACCAGGGCTCACAATTTGGATGCATAGGAAATACCTTTGATTTGTTGTTGTGTTTTAGACCTACACGAATCCCAATGTACTGAGTTACTCCTGGATCCCCAGCATGAGTATGAGAGACGTTCTGAGGCGTGAGATCTTAAAGGAAGGCAACAAAGCAGGGACAAGACGGCTGCAGGTTTGTATCTTGAATAACACATTCTGATGTATTGAATCAGGTTTGCTTCCTCCTTTCACGATAACATGTTTTTTAAGTTGCTGTTTTTGACTGTGTTAATTAAAAGCATGAACACCTCTGTTTGTGTTTCCTCTGTGCAGTTGTTGGATTTACCAAAGCAGCTGCTAGAAAAGCTCGCATCGTGCACCTACTCTAAAGGTATGTGGCTCTAAGACTTCTTTAAAGTACACGTTTGAACGTTTTGCTGCACAGTATTGCTAAAAAAACCATTTTGTTTCCCCAGTGATACAATCTCTGAGTGAAAACGACAAGCTCCTGAAACTGTTCGAAGGTGTGGCAAATATATTTCTTTTGATCATCTCTGTTGTAGTCATGCTATCGAAACAGCTGCACCATTTTGTAATCTGACTAACATACACCATAACACACGCATATTTACTGAACTCCAAAGTTTCACCTTGGCTTTGAAAACCTGACGGATCATTGAAACTTTTGTGAATAATTTAGTAATTATATACTCTTTTTGCTTGATGTACTGCTTCTTATTTCTATAATTGCTTGAATGTCTGCACTTCATCTTTGCATTTCTTTTTCCTGCAGCTGTAGCGCCGAAGAGGATGATGCTACAGCAATACCAAATAGACACCACCCGAAAGCATCCACTCCTGGGTGGGTATATGTGCCGCAATCTATCAGAACGACTCAAAGATTCCATCAAGGCTCGGCTAAGATTTCTTTATTGAAGATTTGTGCTTCTGCAGTGGAAAGAGGAGCTCTGCTAGAAGTTCCTAGGTTGGGTCTAGCCCATGTAAAAAATATAACCAGAATGTTGGCGGGGTCTTAAAAGTATTAAAAGTTGATCAATCAATTTTGGGGAAATAAGGCCCTTAAAAAGTATTAAAAAGTCTTAATTGTGGTATTATGAGGTATTAAATTTTATAGGTATTCAAGCTTTGCCTCCAAAAATATCCATGAATATTTATTTTCCTCCTTGTGACTGTCCCCTGATTGGCATTAAACATTCAGCCAATGAAGTTAGAAATTAGAATAGAATAGAAAAATGTTATTGATTCCAAACTGGGAAATTGTTGTGTTAACAGCAGAAATTGATTGAGTCAGGAGAAAAATACAAAAATTGAAAAGAATAAAATAAACACATTAAGACTCTAGTTACAATAAGATACAACAATAAAGATTGTGAGAGGCAAATATACCAGCTTTAAATTAACGTCACTGCTAGTTTTAGAAAGAGAAATTAAATACAACATTACAACAAATCACACAATCTCAGGCAAATGTCCTAAAATTTTGATAATGATGAAATAATTCCTCATTTTTTCAGCAAGTTGGCCTTGAATAGCTACTGTTACTTGTTGTATGAGTGTCAATAAACCTGCCTTTAGTTTCATTTGTTCTTTCAAGCTGTAATCTTTCCCAGCTTACATAATTTCTGTAAAAATGCAGACTACAACTGTTAAAGATGGGTTGCCAACAACAACTCAAAGTCGATAAAGTCTTTAAACTTTTTGAAAGATTTTTTTAAAAAGTCTTAAAAAGGTGTTGAAATCAACCTCAGGATTTAAGCATATACCCTGATAACAGAAGCTTCTCACTTGTGCCTGGCCCAAATCTTTGATCAAAGGGAGAAAGAAAGGAGACAGCAAACAAGTGCTTGGTTCAGTCCTCCAACTCTCTCTCAACTTTATTCAGATGTGCGGGGTATATGTACAGTGTGACAAACAAGATTGCATGAGTATGACCGTAAAGTAAGTAGCTGTAAGTGGTGCAGAGTATATGGTGGTGTGGAGTTACATATTGACAAGAGGCCCCCTTCTTACACAGTACATGCTGAAATGGCAGGTGAACTTTGACACATTATACCAGTATCACACACCTATAAGATTTGATCAATGGCAAACTGATATTGGAGACTTTTCTCTATCCCTGGTCTTCCTCAGTTTTCAGTTTGTAAAATGTATTTTTCTCTCCTCTTTCCCCTGGTTTGGTCTTGTAGGCATGCAGCACATTGTGGAATGCGTTTGTGTTGGTCCCACTGAGAGGAGACACTACCTCTGCACTCTGTGCAACCTAACTTTTGCCACCCACATGGTCATCAAACATGTTCTGAGCTTTGACCACATCTTTGGCTACTTTGTAAGTATTGTTGGAGCCCTGTAGAGTTTCAGACTTAAAGGGGACATATCATGCTGATCCGTGATTTAATACTTACATATAAAATAATTAAGTTGAAAACAAGACCTTACACCCCTTGAATTTTCAAAAAATGAGATATTGTATTTTTTCTGATATCCTAGAACGAGATTTGATGCCTCTGAAAATAGGTCATTGACATTTGGCCTCGATTTTGACCTTCATGACGACACGAGGATCCTTCCTTTTTATTGGAGTAATCTGATAAAGCAGCTCCTCCTCTGTGATGTCAGTTAGTCACACAACCGCCACCGAGGGATACACCCACCAAGAGCCAAGTATAAACGTGTAAACTATACATGTTACAGTACCGGTTTGACTCACCGCACTGAAGCGTCCTGAGATGATCTGTGTTGAGGTGGATTTTCTTCCTCCTGAGCTGCAGAACCGTCCTGGTCTGACTCGGGGTCCAATACAAAAGGACGTATCCTACACTCTGCCATTTTATTAGTGCTATCAATGCCTTACGGTGAAGTTTTGGCAAACAGCAAACTCGCTCGGTCTGCTCCATTCAATGTGGCGATTTTGTAAATACTGCCATGCTGCGAAACCGCCCCCTGGCTCTACCCCCTCCGCCCCTCTGATAGAATTGACCAATCAGAGCACAAAGGGCTGTGACGTTGCGAGGTTACTGGAGGTAATTCTGGAAACGGAGCGTTTCAACGAGATCTTCAGAATGGCCTAAAATGAGGATATTGAGAACGCTATTGTGGGGCAATGAAGGAACTAAATGACTTGTACTGAGGGCAGAAATGCTTTACAGGCATCCTAGTCTGGCATAGTGAAAAGGAGAAACAAGCATGATATGTCCCCTTTAAAAAAGATTTACTTACTAAAGGTCAAACTACAACGTGTAGATACTGATGGGTTCATTTATGAACAAACCTCCTTTAGATTGGCTACACTAATTCTTTTATATAGTCAGACACTGGAAGACTCCTTAAATACACACCTCCCTCCAGGGCCTTTTGACACATCAGAGTCTGTTCTTATCCTATTAAAGTGCCGAGGGGTGATGATATTTGAGCCTGTTTACAGCACTGTTGCAGACTCGCAATTTTGTGGAGGAAAAATGATGAAGCAGGAGCCAGAGTTCAGGTCACTAATGTGGAGGAGCTCTTTATTGACACCTTAATGCAGCCCAGGCTCATTTTTCTCTCTGTGTAGAAAGCGTGGCACCCTTCCACTTTGCTGTCAAAGGAGAGCTACACTGACCACTCTGCTTTTGCCTCCCTGATCCTTGACTTGGCAAAGCAGACGGAGAAGATTCATGATGCTGCAAACACTGGTTTGAAGGTAATGTAGTGTCTAATCCACCAGGACATATTTTCCCAGGTTGATGCTTTTGCTGGAACATTTTCTTTCTCTCTGCTACAGCAAGTGCAACTGGAGCCTGCTGAGTACTCTGCTATTAATTTTGCATGTTACAAAGAGGGTGAGTTTATTTGTTCAGGTATTAGTTTGTTAGTCCTCATTTGGGAAGGATTATCAGTGGGTAACTTGTATTGTGGCTTGCAGCTTTAAAGGAACTGGAATCCATCAGGAAGAAAAAAGAGGAGAGCAGCTTGGTGACGGTTGTCACACCAGGACCAAAGCTTGGTGTGTATAGTTAAGTTTAAAGCATTTTTTGTAGATATTTGAGTTTTTGGTGGAAAATCATCTATATCATCTCCATTGCCTTTTCAGTGTTTGTTGTGTCAGCATTTAACAATATAAGCACATACAGTATTATAATAGCTAATTCCTATCTTTCCTCAGAGTGTAATCCTGTGGGTCAGTGCGGGCAAAGGTTACCTGTGTTGGTACGCTGTCAGGTAATTATTCAACTATCTCTGTATCCTTAGTGGTCATTTTTTTCCCTCTGTATCTGTTTAATATTTCATTAACAACTTCTTTATGTGTTGCCTTGCATATCTTTCATTGCAGGGGTGTAAAATAAACTTTGACTCCATAAATCAATATTCAATTCATGTGAGATCAGAGACTCACCAACAGGTAAAAACACTTTTTCTTTCAAAAAGAAACACTGTTTTTATGGCTGTTTTATTACAAAAAAAATTAGACCCTTAAAAACCATTTCTTCTTATCCTCTCCAGGTGTTGAAGGAATATTTTGGTAAATCCTTTAACTTTTCTCTCATTTATCATAATACTGAATACTGTCATGTTCACATAAATAAGATGATTTATTTTCTTCTCTCCTAAAGGTAACGAGGATTCCAACTTTATGCATGGAGGTATGCCTTTTCTGCTCTGACAGCTTGTTGCAAATCCTTTATAAGAGAAATCACTTTGAATGTTTTAAATATAATATATCCATATATTATTTTGGACAGAAAAGTCATCTAACATTAACCATTTTGGGAGAAAAATATTCATGACAGCATCCATTTTTTAAAAAGTATTGCTTGGGTTAATTAATGAAAGAAGGGTTTGTTGATGTTTACATCTGCTCTGGTTTCAGAAAAAGTTGTTGTTACCTTTTTATTCATGGTGCACTTCTCTCACCTCTTCCCTTTTAACATTAGGGACAGTGCCCCACCTGAAGTCATTCACATACCTCAAAGAATGCCCAAAAAGTCAACCAGCTATTGGTGAGCTGACGCACCTTTGTGTCTTCACTTTTACCAAGTTAAACTTAAAAATGTTGACTTATTGCATTGCTTGCTCGTGTGTTTTTTCAGGTGTTTCCCTGGTTGTGACGTGCATCAGCTCTGAACGACGGGAAAAACCTGTTTGTGTGTGCTTTGCTTGTTCAGAATGCTTCTCTGAGTTCTCAGCCAAAACACACTTGAACTCTTCAAAACACATCATAAATACTTTGGTGAGTTTAGTTTTTTTATTTTGCAGGCAGACTATGGGACACCAGTATGCCTTTGGTCGAGCACAGCAGGTATATGTGGCAGTAATAGCACTAATTTGTGTGAGGATGCTTTTTTTGGTAGTTGTCCAGCTGCTGCTTAAGAAGCCGAGCCTGGATCCTTCAATAATGAGCAACTTTGGGCCTATTTCCAAGTTACCTTTTTTTTTTAACAAAAGATCCTTAAAAGGGTGATTGCTAATCAGCTAGTCCCTGCGCCAGGAAGACATGACAAGTTTCAATCAGGTTACCATCAGACGCACTCTACAGAGACACAATTCATTATCATTATTCAGACTATTCTTGGAGCAGGGGCCATCAACCTTTTAGAGTCTGAGGGCTAGTTCAAGGGAACCATGTCCTGCCAGCGCTTATCTACCAAGCAGAACTAACGTAACCTCACTCCTCATTTCATTGATTGACTCTCAAGTTTGTACAGACCACTGTAGAATAACTGCTGACTGTGGGTTGGAATGAACATTATCACAATCAGCTTAGTCTGTGTTTTTGATCCAAAACATAAAGCCACTAAAAATTTCTAGAAAGAGCTCCATTTTGACCAGTACTATTTTTAGGGCATGCCTCGCTGTGCCTGAAGTGGTCCTTGTGGGTGACCAGGTGCTTGTGGGCACTGCATTGCGGACCCCTGTCTTAGAGAGACAGAATGTCATCATGATGGCCGCGGACACTGGCAATTTCACGATTGCAGTCCTGTTTGACCTAAGTGCAGCTTTTGATACAGTTGACCATCAGTTCTTGCTGAATTGGCTCGTGGGTATTTCCGGCAGTGCTCTGAACTGGTTTGTCTCCTGCCTTACTGGTAAAAATGTCTCTGTTTCAGCTGGCTTTTATACCCCTGAGTCAGTCCCTCATCATGTGGTGCGCCTCAAGGATCAGTTCTAGGTCAAATTCTGCTTGCCTGGTATAGGCCACTCCTCCGCAACATTGTATGACATTTAGTTGCATTACTCCTTTAATCCTGATGATACCAATAATCTGATTCTGCATGACTGTCTGTTTGAAATAGATGACTGGTTAATTAATAACTTTCCTGAGCTTAATGCTACTAAAACCGGAGTCCTGGGCCCGTACGCATGTCTAGCCATTTAACTAATTGGACCATTTGACGTTCTGTTATGGAACGGCCCGTTTGGCTGTAGCGCGCATGCGCGACTGCAAATAGCATTTTATTTTTTCAGCCGTTGAAATCGGGGGTTTTATTACTAGAATACACCTGGACGAACAGCTGTTAGTCAACCAGGTTAGCAAATAGAAAGGTAAAATTTGGCGATCTTGAACAGAGTAAATGTGTGTTGCATTTCCGAGCGCACTAGAAAACATCAACAATAAAATCAGTAATATGAAAGCTGCTTTGCGAAACATGCGCCACAGCAATGTCCCAGTACCTCGATGAATAACTCTCAAGCAGTTTATAAACTCCAACATTTCACCATACACATATCGGAAGAACAGACGTATAAAAGCAAAAAGCGAATCAACTGAAGTCAACTGACGGCAGAGTCTAGCCAGCTTGAGACTTCGATTGTCCCCCTTATCTCATCTGTTCGCTGAAAAAATGTTGTGTCTCCTAAATTTGCTACACGGCTACACATTGCCACATTTCCAAAGGGTTGTCTACTGTCTTTGTATATTTCGTCTTAAACAGCAACGCATCGCGCGGTGTCCGCCTTTAAACAGCCGAACAGGCGCTGTAACCCTGCCGTTAGCACCTGTATCACAGGTTCTATCTAAAGGTGCTAACTGGTACTGTATAGTGGGGTCTTTTCGGCCGTTAACCTGGTTTATATGCATACCGCAAATCCATTTTTTCGCGTTAGTACAAACGGTCGGTTCTCCCCGCTAATGGCTCAATTGTTATGGTTTGGTTGTAGCCCCTGAATGCTATCTGTAACGTTGCTAGCAGTATTCGGTCATTGAAACCGTAGGTGAGGAACATCTCAAAACTATGGATGATGTCCTTGTGTCATCACGCCAGGATTATTGCAACTCTCTTTTTCTCTGTCTTAGCAAACCCTCTACTGACTTAACTTTCAGAGCTCTACAGGTACAGGCGCCTGAGTAACTGTCTGAGCTGCTTCAGGTGTACACTCCTGGCAGGAGACTCAGGTCTGTGGGTCACAACTTTTTGTGTTCCCCAAAACTAGACTCAAGACTCATGGAGATAGAGGGACTTTGAGGCTGTTGCACTGACATTATGGAACGCTCAACCCCAGACCCTGAGAGTTGAGACATCTCTCACCAGTTTTTAGAAGCAACTTGAAACCTACTTTTTTAGAGTAGCATCCCTGCGATCCTGTGGATTAACTTGCTGATAATTTTCCTTTTATGAAAGTGTGCTGCTTTTGTGTTTTTCTCTACTGTTTGTTTGTTGTGTGTGATAATGACTGCTGTTTTCATTTGGTGAAGTACTTGGAGAGTTTTCTCTTTGAAAGGTGCTGTACAAAGAAACATTACTTATTTACTTACTTTGAATGTATGTAGTTTATTACCTTGATAATATATTGAGATAAACGTTTAATTGTTACCTGACTCTCTTTCTGAGTACCTCTCTTTGTAAAATACTTGATTTTGATTAGTCAGCTCCAAAACGTTGACAAGATTATGACTGGCAAGAGGTTTGGCAGGGGAAACTTATAATACACAATATATCAAATCAGTCCGTTTTAAGGACTCCTGCACCGATGTGCCACTTTGTAACAACTTCTGCGTGAGATCCCAATCATATATCACATAGTCTCTTGATTGATATCTGACAGCAGGCACCTATAAACTATCATTTGGTTCATGTTAACCAGATTTGTCTTAATTTTGTAGCTCCATCTGAATCCCTGGCGACTCCCTCTTGGTTGGGATAATTTTCAGGATTTGGCTTCCTTGAGGTCTGCAGCGAAGGAAGAGGAAAGAGAAAGAGGACTAAATCAAACAGTGTTAAAGGCAAGACACCAAAAGAAAAGACATAAATGTACTGTAATGAAAAAGTTTGTCTGATATCACTGTGGAATTATTAACTTTATGAATGTCATTGATAATAACAGATTTTCTTTCACACCCAGATACTTGACATACCACCGTGGATGCTGAAGGACCTCAACCCTCCAAGTTACGGAAAAGGTGGGGATGAATATGACTGTAAACTCTATGAAGTGTTTAGAACTGAGGCACAGCCTCTAAAAGAGTAAATTTCATTTCATAGCAGCTTTTATTTAAAGTTTACTTTGTACTGCTTTGAACTGTGTCTTTATAGTCTACATTTTGTCTGCAGTGTTGAGGACACTGAAGCAACAGTACACTCTCCTGAGAGGTGAAGGTGGGTCATTCAGTTTCTCTCCCAGTTAAGTTTGATGTAAATATTGTTATTATCATCATCCTTATTTGGTTGGTGCTTATTTTTTTTATGCTTCTGTAGTTCCACCTTCTGAAACACGCACAAAACTCCAAGACAACCAGGGGTTTCCTCTTCTGGGTAAGTACCAATAAAAGGAAATATAGTGTAACAGTATAGTGAAAGTCTGAATCTTGTATGTTCTCTGTATAATTTCTGAACTTTTTGTTGCAGGCAGAGAGTTCCTGGTCAAGTTTAATGTCTTTGACAAAATGTGCCAGGACCCAGAACCAGCACTGTTGTGTACGCTTTGCCAAAGGAAGTTGCCATTCTTCGAGAATTATGCTCATGTGTTTGGACGGGAACACATAAGAACATTTATTGTGAGTACTAAAAAGTTGTGGTAAAAAGATGAGAGAAACGTTCTGTTGGAGGTGATACAGTTAGCCACAGCTGTAGGGAGTTCTGCATTCTAATCAGGAGAATGGCCTTGGCTGCAGAAATGAGTTACACACAGAACTCGTGAAAGGGGCATTCATGAAAGGAGCTACAAATTATGATACTATTCATTCTTGTGAGACATGCAATATAAATTCAGTGAGTCTACTAAAGTATAAGACACAATACGCAGATGATAACTTGATTATGGTTACACAAAAACATGCAATAAAGAAGCTAAAAATCTCTCACACCTGTGACTAACCTCAGGTTTTACATCCCTGGTAAGATAACTAAATTTAACAAAAATACAAATCTGGAAGAGATTTTAATTCTGTGTGGATGAATTCATTTAACTGCCAACTTAAATATACACGCTTGATATGTTGCAAAAATAAGCAAAGAACGAAAAATGATAAGTTGAGGGACATTATCAATATATGTTATCAAATTCAAGTTTTCTTTATTGTAGTTCTACAGTTTCATAAATTCAAACGTCTTTAGGATAAAACTTTGTTGAGATAACATTTTAATATGTTGTAACCGTGTGTAGAATTTTATACATTTTATTGCTTTTATTGGGAAGGTAAAGTTGATTTTGTGGCTCTGAAATGACTTTAATCCACATGACATGAGGCCAAATGGTTCCTTTTATAGTAAAGGTTGCAGACAGCTGTGCCAGGCAGATTTGTTTTGATTCAATATTAGAGAGTTGGCTCTAGGTTGTGACCTGCTTACTTTTTATCCACAGAATCATTTATAACAAGATATACTAAAAAATATGCAAATAAAAAACACAAAAAGATCAAAAAATCACAGCTGCTTTGTTTTGATTAGTTTAATCCGAAGATATTAGGTAAATAATTTAAGAATTGTAGGAATGTTCCTTTAACTTGGCTATTCCAGTCTGTTGATATGATCTATCTGTGCAGACCTCAAGGTTCTGCAGAAATATCTTTGAACTGTTCCTTTTACACTTTTTACAAAGCTGAACATGAACAAAACATATTGTTGTTTTTTAGAGTTGTTTTCATCCAGGGTCCCTGAAGCCAAACATGGATTTAGAGACACTTTTGGACTTGGCAAAACAGGCATTACGCCACCACCCTGTGCTGAACACACAGGTATTCTATGGCAGACGTTTCTGAACAATCAAGGTGAAGTTTCTTTTCCTCTATTGTGCTCATGTTGCTCTTTTTGTTTCCTGCACTAAAGGAAATTGAACTGGAAAAGCCCATCAAGGAGCCGTGTACATACAAAATGGGTGAGTATGTGTATGTCCTGCAACAAAAAATCCCATGAGCGCATGTGTTACTTTGAGATGGCTCTTGACTCTAATCATACCATTTTTGTCCTCCAGCATTTTTTGTCCTTCAAAGTACAAAAACAAGACAAGGGAAAGGAAATCTCAAGCCAAACATCACTCCTAAAATGCAGCTGTGTAAGTTATGCAAAGTTTAACCACACTTAGAGGTATGGCTAAGGCTTAAAATTAATCATAGCAAGAGTTTCTTGAAGGAAAAGGTTTTTTTAATTCAAATACACAATCACTGTTTTCTTTAAGGAAAGTACAGTTGTTATTTTTATTTAAATTCTTTTTTTTTAACTGTTGTGTTTCCTAGTCCCCAGAAGATCTTTGAAAGACACAGACAAAACACACATGAAAGACGACAACCCTGCTAACAGCTGTATGGTGGAGAACTTGGAAAAAAAATGTCCAGGGTCTACAGACCTCCCTGTCGATATGAAAGTTGGGGCAGAGGTCAACATAACACAATGTGCAGAAAACATGGAACAGAAGGTTGACCAGAAGCGTTTAACACCAAGAGAACAAGACTCTGTGACGACTGTAAAAGAAGAGATCAAGAGTGCTGGTGGGACATGCAACTCAATAAAAAAGGAGGAAGTAGAAATGGCTGTTGTGAGTAAACCAAGCCATGTGAAAACAGAAAGCTGCGAGTCCAGACATGAGACTGGAGTACAAGATGTCAAAAATCTGAAAACCTCAGAGAATTTCCCATGCAAAGAAGAAGAAATTGAGACATTTATTAGCATGTCCAAAGAATCCGAGGACACACGTCAGAATGAATGGAACAGTTTTGTTGTTACAGAAGCCCAGAGTCTGCCAAGTGGCAGACAAAAGGAGGAAACTGAAGCTGAGGAGGAGGGGAAGAAAACCAAAGCTGCAGAGGAAGGAGGCAAAACAAGTCAGGAGAGTGTGAAGACTGAAGGTAACTAAATAAAGCAGTTAAGATAGTCACAAGTTGCAAGAGAAACCACATGAACCAATGCTCTACTTCTGGTGCTTATATGTATGGTACACACAACCCATTTCTTCAATGAACACTTGAAACCAGTGACAAATCCCTAACATTAGAGCCAAGTACAGTCTGTATATGAGGGCTGTTATAACAGAAAGTCTTTGAGATTGGAATTACCAAGTAAACTGGAGTAAATGCATCCAGTTTCCATTTTGAAACATTAAATTTCATGCACTTAAACTAACTACACATAGATGATTTATACAGGTTTAAAGCCACAAAGAATAAAGACCTCTGATTCTCAGTAATATTAATTTAACCAGCACATCATTGTCAGAAGAAGGATAAATGATGGTAGTCAGGGCTACCCCAGTTTTTTTTAATGATGTTCACTGTATTGGAGAAAGGTATATTATATATATATATATATATATATATATATATATATATATATATATATATATATATATATATATATATATATATATATATATATATATATATATATATATATATATATATATATCATTGATTGTATAAAAGGGTAATTTAATTTTACTGGCCTAAACAGTTGTTAATGGGATGTTATGCTTTGTTTGGTTTAAATATTCACAAGTGAAGTGGATGAATGCACAGCAATCTCCTGTATTTGATTGGTTCTTAATTTTTTCTCAGCAGATTTCAATGTTTCCATGCAAAAAAAACACATTAAGTCTGACGTTACATCTGGCTCTCCTACATCACTGCACCAACATCCTGATCAGCTCTGGCAATATATCAAGACGACACACAGAGAACCTGTTATTGGTCAGTTGACCTTTTTGAACCTTTATTTTTGAGTTAAAAATTTTTTCAGGTTAGTTTTAAAGAAGTCATACAGAGCTGTTTTAGTGTTTGATTTTCAAGTATTTTGGGGTGAATTTTTGCTTTTCAGAACAGCTGTGGAGAGTAAAGAGGTGGGCAAGCTCCTAAAATTTTTCTAGCCCCCCAGGATTACATGAGGTGCACTGAGGTTGCTGTTGGGCCAACTTGCAACCTTTGTCTGTTGCTGATGATAATGTTTAAGGTGGTAAAAAAAAGAGAAAAAATGAAGATCAGAAGGGAAAATGAAACTGTTTTAACTTAAGATTAATTTCAGGGTATTACTATAGTTACAGTTTCCATGGAGATGATAAATTTCCCATCTTAAAGATGATCATCATGTGTTTTCCAGGATTAGGTGCACTTCTTGAGTGCAATTGTGATCAGCATAACCCCATCTACTTCTGCGAGTGCTGTTCTGAGAAGATCCTAGAGAAGGACATCATCAGCCATGTCTCTGGAGTCAACCATCACAAGATGTACTTTTTGGTAAGTAATTGTTTTATTTGCAGCCACCAGCTAGCTCAGGACCAGCACCAACTGCCAGTAACTGCCGTGAGCACTGGCAAGGCAAGGCAAGTTTATATGTAGAGCACAATTCATACACAAGGCAATTCAAAGTGCTTTACAGCTAAAATAAAATAAAATCACAAAAGACATAATAAAATATGGCATAAAATCACATCATGTTATTCATGACATGTTTTTGTGAAAAAGGTGTTTCCATTGCATTGTTGCGCTAAATTTTAATATCTAAACTTTTGGAAGGCCACCTCATGAGAGTGTTAAAACTTTTTATCCAAATGTGAAAGAACCACACTCTGATCCTCCAGCAACGAGACCAGATCAGAGAGCCACAGTGTGCTGTGAGAGCACTGGAAGAAGACAACCGATCTCTATGCATAATAGTCTGTAGACTAAGAGAGGAAGTGACAAACATCCACCAAACCAGAGCCAGACCACAACAGGAGGGTCATCTAAAGCTGAGTGTCATCTCTGCTCTCTGTGAAGCCCCCCCATCATCATCACCATCATCATGCTCGGTGTCAGTGACGCCTGCTCCTCCTCCTTCACCTCCAAGAACTACAGTATGTTCAAAGTTCGGCTGCTCGATTACTTACCCACTCCTGCTCCCATGAACACATCACATCCATTCTCCGGCAGCTCCACTGGCTTCCTGCCCAACATTGAATCATCTTCAAGAGCCTGCTCACCACCTGCAAAGCTCTCAATAACCTTGCTCCCCCATACCTCTCAGACCTCAAACGCAACTCAGACTCACTCTCCTTCAAATTCAACTCAAAATCCCCCCTTCGAGACAGCTTTCAAGACTTGACCCCTGCCAGTAAAATCTGTCTTTTCTCTGTTTTTCTTATCTGTGTCATGTACTCATATCTGTTTTGTAAAGCGCCTTTGAGTATCTTCAAAAAAGACTATATAAATCTGATTTATTATTATCAGAATAGATGAGCTTATCTAATGTGTTGTTTTGATGCACTCTGTGTTTCTGTTAGGGGTTTAAACGTCTACCAAGTTTACCAGGAGGATGCCAAGGGATGAGAATCAGTCACTTTGCTGCTTGGTACGAGAAGCATTATGGATATGGAGAGGCTCAGGTGTGGTCCTTGTCTTTTAACTTGTTGGATAATAGCTGTGTAAGAAGTTTTTTTTTTATTGAAAACGTTGGTTTCAGCCAAGGTTATGACCAGATGGGACCGTGAGGACTCAATATGGATAATAATGGGAATGTGAATCTTACGATTGACAGAGACCAATCTCACGTTATAAGAAAATTACGATGCATTAATAAACTATTAACTATTCAAATTATGCCAATCCTTGAAAAAAATATTAATTTTATTATTATCATTATTGTTATTGTATTATTATTGTTTTTGGTGCAGTTTTCTGCTGGTCGGTATACTTTTTGATGCTCTACGTACATTTATTTGGCCGTTTGTCGATTAGCATGACTTTTGGTAGCTAAATATTAATATGACCCGTTTGTGACAGCTGATGTGATGGGTGGGTCTGCCTGATTTAATTTGAAATTATATTAAAAAAATGTTTTCTGTGTTTTTGCATTCTTACAGATGCTAAAAGGAGTAGAGATTGCAAATCTGAAAGTAGCACATGCAATAGTTATGAATAAATCATATCATGTTGTTGTGTCTTAAATTGAGGTTATCTGATGTCTCTATTTCTTCGGGTCCAATAAAAGTCAAAAGTCAAGAGAAAGAGCCTTCAAAAATGTATCCAAAAGGTCTCTATTCAGTAAAAGGTTGAACAAAGGTTGTGAGCAGGAGTTCGATCGAAACCCGTGCTGCCTTGAACAAGGCTTGCTGTGTTTTATATACCCTTTTCCTAGGGGTCGGCCCTACGCCCCTTTTCCAATTCTAACAATACTGTTCGTTTGGTTTTTAATGGTGATCTCATCCAATGTGGGCTCCACCCCTCACCTTTCCCACATACTACAGATTATATTGGTGTCCTAGAGTTCTCAGAACTTCCGGGTCTTTTACTGTCAATTTTAATGGTGTCCAAGTATCGTAGTTTGTTTAATAAAAATTAGGCCTAGTTAGGCCTTTGTTCGTTTAATGATTGGCCTTTTTTTAGGATACAGAGTTTACACAAACGAGCACAAACAAAACATATGCCATCCTGCATGGTCACACAGGCAGATGCACAATACCATACAGATGATCTCATTTCAATGACCTCATAATCGTTAGCTCATCACCGTAGCCTCATTAGATGTCATTAGATACAGTAGCCTCATTAGATGTCATTAGATACATTGTGGAGAACACCGAGCTTCCAGAGCCTGCCTGAGTCATGTTTATCTGAATCATATCTACATGATCTCGCCCAACACATGGCCTCTCGGAAACGACCTAATGCTCCATCATTTGTTTAGATTACATACAACAGGTGCCTTCAGTAGATAACGTCATTCCCTTGGGCCGGCGGTCCCTTTCTGTGGCCTGCTTTCACAGGCCTGTGGGTTAGCACACGGGGGAGTATGTAGAGTTTGGTATTTGGATCTCTCTGTAGTCCAGAGGTTGAAAATACTCTACAATGTATATACATATGTTAAGTTTACCCTCTGACCAGTATATGGGGACATAGTTCATTTGATATGATTCTTATGTGCAGAACATGAATCAGTCAGATCTGACAAGGTAAGTTGCAACTTTGTGACAACAGGCACCAAGGGGTTATGAATGGCCACACTTGCTCTGTTCTGTTGTCAGATTTGGATGTGAAGCTAAGTATTGTTTATTTTTGGGCTCCAGGTTTTGGATGTCGATGAGGAGGTTTACCATAATTTGTTGACACAAAACTTTGAGTCAGGTAAGTGTAAATCACTCCAGAAGTAGACTGTTGTAATAACTTTAATTCTAATAGTCTGACTTACAGTTTTTCTTTTGAATTTTTTTTTTTTATCATTTCTTTAAAGCCCTGCAAACAGTGAAGGCACTGAAGGCTCAGCAGGACAGTGTTTGTGAACCCATCCTAACCTCAGTGCTGTCTACTGCTCAGCCTGTAGACACCTCACTCATCCCTGAGACTCAGCCTGAGCTCAGTTTTCTCCAGGATAATTACCAGGTAAGTCAGTACAGCACAAAAAATGAACCACTTATTTAACAATGTACCCCCTTTGTGGTGTAAAAGTCAAATCACATGCTGAAAAAATAAATCCACAAAATTCCAGCTTTTGTGACAGCATCTTTTTCTCAAGTGCATTTATCCACTGCACACTGTTTTTTAAGTAAGCAATGTTGCAATGCGCAGCTCTCAGTGGGATTTAGTCATATGGAGACTGAATGGGGTTCCAGCTATAAACATGTGGCTATGTAGAGCAGGGAAAGAGGTGAGTCCTCTACCATCTTCAGAAGATAGAAGTGAATGCTGAGTGAACCTGTGTGAAGTTTGAGAGAGCTGCTGTGTTGCCAAAAACGTGCCTTTCTGACTGAAAGAAAATATTTTTGGCCTCCATGTATCTGTCAATGTGTGTTCTTAGATGTTAACATATACAAATAGAATGTTTGGGAAGCAAGGTTATAATAGTTAACTAAAACGAAACTAAAATTTAAAATACATTGCAGTTAACTCCAACTAATAAAAACTAGAAAAGAAAACAAAAACGATAAGTAAACTAAAACTGTATCTTGTGTTCACAAAACTAGCTGAAACTAACTAAAATTATTGAGAAAATATCCTTAGTTTTAGTTTCTGACAATGTTAAGCCTTTGCCTTAAGGATTTAAATTGATCCGACACCTTTTCCCAACCAATTTTACGACAGTTTTAGGCAGTTGTCAGCGCCTTATGGCACCATCATAGCAACGTACTGGGACATGCTTGTTTACTGCACTGACTGGCTGTGCGCTGTGCTGCGACGAAACGTAGTTGAGCTATGAATCAGAGCATCTGTAATAGTTTAATTGCATTTGACTCTGCCTTTCTTGTTACAGAGTCCAAGTTTCTACTTATTTAAGCTCATGTTATATTGTTTTATATAGTTTTTGTTTATATTATTTTTATGTAATTCAGGTTAACATTTTTTTTTTTATTATTTATGTTTATATTTTTATGATAAGTTTATATTATTTTCTTGTGTTTAAGGCAGCATCCAGCAGTTCAGTAATAGCATTGACTGAGCAGTGAGCACTATGTTGGACTTGAAAATAAACAGTATGACAAAATATTTACTCTGACCTTTTTCAACCCTGCACCTGGCAAATAAGGTATGAAAAAACTAAAACTAAACTGAAACTGAACTAAAACTAAGCCTTGTTGCAAAAATCAAAAATAAATAAAAACTAGAATGCTCGCTCTAAAACTTACTAAAAATAAACTGTAATGGAAAAAAATTCAAAACTAACTTAAACTTAACTATAATGACAAATACAAAACTATTATAACCTTGTTTGGAAGAAATACATAAAATACAAAAATTTGCCTAGTTAACCAAAAAATGTCATGGCCCCCCTGCAGTACCTCCTTGGACCGCCCTTAAAGACCTGCTATAGTCTGCTTTCCTTTACACTTATTGAGAGACCCAACTTGTTTTGTTACTGCCTACTCTCGCTTCCCACTTGACCATTTGGTCAGTAAAACAACTGTGTAATGACCTTACTTCCTTACTTCTCCCCAGCATGAAAGGGTGAATGATTGAACCTGTTTGGAACCAAAACTTTTTTCTTGAAACTAATGCATGTGTTAGGTCATACTCGATTAAACTATTTTTCCCATTTTGTAGCTCAGAGTTTGGAAAAATAATTTATGCTCAAGCTTAAAGAATCACCAGAGCACCATAGGAGGCACATCCTGAAATTTGATCTTGGGAGGTTAATTAGTTAAAAATTTATATTTTTATATTAATTTAATTTAATTATTTATTTATTTGAATATTTATTTTTATATGTATATATATTTTTTTAATATTTTATTTATTTATGCACTGCAAACTTTGTTGTGTAGCTCTTTAACAGCTTCAAGCAGTTTGTCCACCAACATGGTCTAATTCAGTCATTTCATTTCAAAGGTGATGGACATGGAAACTGAAGGCGGTTTAGAGGACTCTGAAGAAAACCCATCCTCAATAACCAGCACAAAAACACCTGAAGTTGCCCCTGATTCAAGTGAAGATGTCAAAGTGACCCTGCGTAAAGAATCTCATTTTGCCCACAACACTTACTGCCAGATTGTTGTGAAGAGTGAAGAAGCAGCAAGTCCTTGTATGTCTACAAAGGGCACAAACACATGTATACAACCTGACTCCGGACAAGATAGCTTTAAACTTGAAGTAACTTCAGACACAGCTGTCAAACCAAGACAAAAAGAAACAAATGTGAAGTTATCTCAGGATGCAGATATGTCAGACACCACTATGACAACCTCCACCAAAGCTATGACAGCCGTGTCCAAACGTACAGCCAAAGCCCAACATTCTGCTCCAGAAAGCTTTGAACAAACAGCAGCACCTATTTCTAAGCTTGCTGCCAACACATCCAGCTGTGCAGCAGCCAAATCAGGAAAATGTGCAGCATCTTCATCCAGTGTTAGTGCAACCTCCTTCAAGTCTTCTACAGCCAGCTCCAGTAAGACTTCAACAACCACTGTGTCTGTGGGTAATGCCAACAGTGGCTCTGCAACAAGAGAGGCTGTCCACAGATGTGCCTTTGTCACAACAACCACCGCATCTGCAGATGATAACAGAGTTACAAGTGAGGTCACCAAACCTGTTACCAGAACAATAACCAACACGCCTGCAGCTGCAATCAACAGGGGTTTACAAACCACTTCCCCTAGTGGCATTTTAGCCACAACTAAAAGTAGTCAAACCACCCACAAGGTTTCAGCATCTATAAGCAGTCACTGTGCAACCACCAAAGATTCCTCTGCAACCAGTCAAAGCAGCGTTACTTCAACCTCCAAATTTCCACCGCCCACCAACAGCTGTAATGCAAACAAATCTAGCAGTAGAGAAACTGCCTACAAGTTTGCAACATCAACAATAAGTGCCAATGCAACATCCACCAAACCCACTGGAGCCAACCCAGATACCAGCACATCAAAAACAACTTCGACCTCAAAACCTGAGCAGGTGTCCAAACCAGTCACAGACAAGACTGGAGTTTCAACTAAAGCTGGAGTGAAGCCCGGGGTGGTGCAAGAAGCCTCCTGCAGACATCCACCTGCAGCCATATCTCAAGCAGTGGTATCCTCTGTGTCTGCTGCTGACCTTCCAGGGAAATGTGGAATTGCTGAAAAATCTTCCAAGACTGCAATGGAGAAAAAATCAGTGGGATCCAACGCTGATGTTGTACAGAATGATGGCAGTACTGCATTAAAGGGTGCTCTTATAATTGGTGAGTGTCAATTTTAGTGGTGTGAAAATGTACTCAAGAAATACATGACTGTGAGGTAGTATCTCTAATCAGCTACAGGCCTGACAAAGGGCATTATGAATGGTAATGGGCACTTGTGGTTTTTTGAAAGCACAGACAAACTTGTGTTCACTGTGCTAACAGTCTGTGCACTGCTTTTGCACATCTACATAGCAGGTGTGCATCTTAGTGTTTATTATCTCTTGTAGCGTGCAAATTGTTGTTGTTGGTTGATAATTAAGTGCTTTGTGTTAACAGCTGTATTTACTTTACAGGGTTAAACTATGGGATCAAAGTGTCATGTGGAAACAGAAAGCAAATTTACTGCCGACTGTGTTCATCCAGGTTGAGACGAGCGGGTCACTTCAGTAGCTTCAGACACAAATTAAACTACGTGGTATGTACTGGATCAGTTTGGTAGTGAAATTGGGAGAGATGTACAAATCAGGGCTGTGTATATGCAAACTTTGTGCTCTGAATGTACTTTTCAGAAAATGAAGTATCCATCGTGGACTGCCAAGCCGTCAGAGATGAAAAGCAAACTAGACAAGATAGTGACTCACTTGGCTGAGATTGAAAAGGATGTGGAGACCAAAGGCCAAGAGGTGACACACATAAGTCGAACTAACACTCGGGTGGGGTTGTTTTATTGTAAATATTGAAGAGTGTGTTTTAAATAAATGGAATAACATTGTCATAAACTTCGTAATGATCATTTATAATGTACCAGAACAGAATCTTAGGCCTTGTACACATGTAGCTAAGTATGTTAAAAATCAAATATCACCCCCCCCCCCCACAATCTGTTTTTAAAAACACTTTCATCCACACCTAAATGTGCAAATCCCCCAATAAGAGTGGCTCAAAGCATGCCAAATCCATACATGTAGTGTTTTTCAAATGTGAAACCCGTGCCACCCAATCAGAATGAACCCCTATCATTCAGCTGTGACATTTGAGAACCCAAAAGCTGTTTCCAAGAGTCTACCACAAAACCAGAGTCTTCCAAGGTCTTCACACCAGCCAAAGTTTTCAGAAAACATTGTTTTCAGTGACACAAAACTGGGGTTTAGTGTGGATGACGGGACGAAATGTATAAAGATATATGTGGTTTCCCAGATACACCGTTATGTGTGGACATAACCTTAATCAGCTATAGACTCTGAACTGGACTCTGATAGTAATTAAACTCCTTTGTCATGAAGTTCTGTGCATGACTTAAGATTTCATTTTTCTTTAAAACTTGTTTGGAAATCATTTGTAAAGCCAAATTAGAAACAAATGTGTAAAAATTTGTTGCATTAAGCACCTTGATGTCTCATTAACCATCCTGCATTTATGTTTTTTTTTCTTAAGAGATTTGAAGTTAATTTGAAGACTTACAACGAGCTGGGTGACCCTCTTCTTTCAGAAGATAAAGGTAAATAACCAGTTTAAGACCAAACACACTTCATAAAACAAAATCAAAGCAGGCACTCCACTACTTTGATAATTTTGGTGTTAATATCATCAGATAATTGTAGTTACCACTACGACAAAAAAAAATTGAATAGTTTCTGTAAAATGTGCTGTGATGCTTTTATGGGTGTCTTTTACCTGTACTGAATCGTCAGTCATTTTTACTATGCAATCAACATTTGTCAATCAAAACGGGTATCTAAACAATTTTTTTTTTCTTTTTCTTATAAAGGAAATACATTTTTAACTAAATCATTTTAGGTGTTGTGATGTGATCAAAGAAACATACTTTTGTCTATTATAAAGTTGATTTGGATATCAACTGTAGCAGACACAGTGACAAACAATGAGCTTCTCTTTAGTGGAAAACATGGTATCACTATCATGAGGGTGCAAATTGAAAGAAAGAGTAAATTTTGTTGCCAATTCTTTCAGAGCCCTCTTTTGTTCCCCTTCTTCTTAGACCAACGTACCTACAGCAGCTTCCCCCACCAACCACTGTTCACCTTCATATTTTTCACTCTGTTTTTTTCATAGCCTATGAAAAACTGATGGAGAAGATGAGGCAGAAAGACTCGTGGGTCTCATCCTCTACAGCTGACCCTTCAGAGGTGTGGACACCAGACACTGCCTTCCCAAATTCTCCTGAGGTTTTCAGCCCAGAGGATGGTAAATTCAGTTTCTCAGTCCTAAGTTGTGACTGTGTTTTCTTTATCCTCCCACAAATAAGTTTTTTTGTCTTTAAATATATTGACAGTTCCAATTGGGGTACTGCATTTTCTAGAGTGTTATTTCTAATCACTTAAGAAGAAGTGAAATGAATCAGTGATTGGGATTTTGTGCTTTAGAGATTGTGTGGCAGAATGAAACGGCTGGGTCTGAGAATAAAGAAGTGCTCCAGGCACCTCGTGCAAAGACTCCAGGTGAGAGCAGACAGGCACATAATCAAGCTTAATCAAGATTTTTTTTATCATGCCGTGTCACTCAGTCATATACTGGTGGTGTTATTTTAGAGAGCGAGGCCATCTCAGGAGATAAAAGACCTGAAAGACCTGCAGGACCGTTGGACCAATCAGAGCAAATCTTAGATCTAAAAGCTGAATCCATGGCAGGTAAGTCTGTCCTTTCAGAAACAAGTGGCCTAACTTTTATGCAGTTGTTACTCTACTTTACACACTAACTTACAGGTAGCTCGTATTTTAGGCATCTTTCATCTACCAAACTAAAACAGGTGTGATAAAACATCATCTCTGTTCTGTTTAGCCTTGGATCAGCAGGAGACAGTTGAGTCTAATGAGGAGTTCAGAGCTGAGGAACAGGCCATACCAGAAGGTATGACTCCTGAAAAAACAAGTCTTATGTGGTTTCTTTTGTAAAAATACTGCTTGGTTTTAAAAGTTTTAAAAATTGTGCCTATAATAATTTTTTCATTTACTGTATTTGTTCAATAATGTGATTGTTACCTTTCTTGTCTCCTCCTTCTGCATCCTTATTTAGTCACACAAAGCCATCATCTCTCCCACTCCCAACCACAAGTTGACAAAACACCTCAGAGTGGGATGGCTCCTCAGACCTTCATCTCTCAGGTTTTTAATGCATCTCAGGACGCTCCTGATAGGACAAACCAGCTGGAGGGAAGCAATTTGGAAAATCAGGTCTCTGGGGAAACATCACCTGTACAACACTCCAGCCCAGAAAAGGCTTTCTCTGCAGCATCAGTAAATACAGGACAGCAGAACCAACCAAGACCCAGTCAGACTGTGGAAAAAGGACCGACACTGCACGAATGGAGCTCAAGAGCTGAGCCCCACCATGCACCACGGGCACTCCCAAAGATTCCAATTGGTGAGGTTACGTCAGAGTGCTTGATTCAGTGATTTTTCTGTGCGATTAACTAATTTACAATTTTCACACAACTGTCACAGGAGACGTGTCTTGGGGCTGCAGTAATCTGTCCAAATTTCTGACTGTGAAGAGACTGGACTCTGAGCCGATCATAGGTGGGTGTAAGAGCCATAACGTAATAATTTAAGTACTTTAAAATATAATACTAAGTTCATAAAATCTATATTTTTGTTTATTGTAATAAATTTTATAGATGCCTGTGCTGTTAGATATTAAAAATCACTCAGGAGTTAAGTTTGAGCTCCTCCCCTTTGGCCTGCCCCTTTATATGGATGTGTGATGCCTCATACACGGCAGAGTGGCTCAGAATTGACGTGGCTTGGGAGCATATGGTTTTTCTACTGTGTGACTGACCTGTGATGTAAAAGAAACGTTTTCTTTTATTAAAAGTTAAAAACCCGGATACATCTCTTTTCATTCGCGTAGGAACTAAGTTATCAAGCCCGCAGTTTTTTAGTGGCCTTGACACAGACAAGAAACGCCACTACAGTGGGCGTGTCTACCCATTAATGTCAGATGCCACATTCAAAGTAGAGCCCGACCGATATGGGATTTTTGGGGCAGTTGCCGATACCGACACTGGGGGCAAAAAAAGCCGATATCCGATATATCGACCAATGTCTGATAAAACTGTCAACACAAGAACTGTAGTGTAAAGCAATGATAAATAAGAACAAGCTGCAAACACAATAAAAAATAAATAAGTCAAACTTTGAACACAGTAAGTAGAAAAAAAAAGCCAAACTGTAAACACACAATGAGCAACTTACACGTCATTAAAACACTGTATTATAGTCTTACATTAGATAATGGTGGACGTGTGAAATAACAGTAGCATTTATCTCTGTTTATCTCACAAAAAGCAACTAACACAACGTTAAAACGCTGTTCTTAAGTCTTACATTACATAATGGTGGACAGAGGGGGCGGGCACTCGTGCAGTGTACAGCCCAACACACAGGAACAGGAGGGACAGAATCTCTGTGGAGCAAAACTTTCTATAATCGGCTACATTTTGGCCGATGTTGATTAACCAGTGATAGGCATAATCGGCCCGATTAATCGGTCGGGCTCTAATTTAAAGAGGTTTACTCTTGCATGTGAAAGAAAAGTTTGATACTCATTGTGTTCTTCAGGTCTTGGCGCTGTGTGGGAATGCAGAGGGCTGCAGCAAAAAACCTTTTACCTGTGTGCGAGCTGCAGCGAGAGACTCTCCAACCGTGACATCTGCAAACACATGATCAGTGACAAGCACCAGCTCAATCATATGGTGAGTGGTGTCTCAGTAGAACGTTGAAGTCCTCTAAGCAAAACACTGTCCTGAAACGTTCAAGCAAAACGTATGTTTCCAGCTGAAGGAGTACAGTCAGTTGATGGAGTTCCAGAAGATGAACGATCTGCAGCCTGAGATTAAATGTGACGTTTTCAGGGAGGTTTTGATTGAAGTCTCCCGGAGGGAGCGCAACCTAAAACAGGATGCCCAGGTAGCTCCTAAATTATTTTTAGCATGCATTTTTATCTCAGAAATAACTTAAGAAATTCTGAGCAAATTCACCCACCAGAAATCCATCTTTTGCTCATTGTCACTCTGTTCTTCCACAGTGTGTGCCCCTGCCACAGGATCTGTTTGAATATGTTAAATCAGCTCCATTCAGTGAAGGTAACACTAAACTTATTCTCTTTGATAGTCTTCAAATTTTATGCTTCTCATGAGAAAATAGTTAAAAGTGAGAGATGATTTGTTTGCTTTTTGCAGCTTTAAAGTTTTTGCAGGACTTCAAGACAAACCAGAGACTGAGCATCATCTGTCCTCCTAGCAGTGCTCCACAACAACAACAACAACAACAACAACAACGAGGTGAGTCTCATTGTTCCAGTCACAGTCTGTCTTTTTTAAACTCTTGCACTGGGTTTGAGTGTTGAGCTTTTGGTTTGTGATGCACAGACCAGCTGCCTGAGGAGGATCAGAGTCAAGCAGGATCTCAGTCCACAGAGATGAAGCCTGCACAGGCGCCAGAGACAGACAAGACCTGTGACGAAGGTAAGAATGTGTTGTTTGATTTAGAAATCGTATTTCTTTTTAGGTCGAGTCCAATGCTACGAAAAATAAAGACAGAAAATGCACAAGGAATAAGACCTTTCAAGATGGTGTGTAAAGTATTTCATCGTCCAGAGAAATGTTCAGAGGCCATGAATTAAAAATGAGCATTGTGACCAGTGGGTCCAGAAACTAGTTTAATTAATTTATCACATAATAATAGTTCACCTCTTAAAGTTCAAAAGTGTGAAGAATAATTTGACCCTTGAATAGTTTATGTATTCAGTCATGTATTTAACCTCCGTACAAGTCTGTACACGTGTTTATGATCACTTAACCTCCTAACCTTTTCATATATTTGACTTTATGGAAACCCTGTTCTAATCCTGTCATGTAATCATGCTTGTAATTATCATCTACTAGCTCATGCTTCTTCTGACACCTACACAGCACGCACCCACATGCCTTAGACGTTTCTTAAGCACATGCCATATATACTGACAGACCTCTGTATCTGACCTCGGTGTGGAGGCTGTCTTTCGACCTCTTATCTGTTGAGGGACACCTTCCACACCAGCTCAGTCTGGCTCATTCCAAGACAGTGAGGTACGAAGTATTACACACACACACACACACACACGTACACTTTCTTTTTGACTCTCTCATAAATAACAAGAGCACATAACACTTCTTGAGTTTCAGCATCCAGCATCTTGTTGACATGCTGTAAACTCTGGCGCTGTATTAAATCTCAATGTTTTGCTTCGGTCGTCTCATGACCATTTTTCCTTTTTGAGTTATGTCAAGGGTTTCTGTGGTATGAACCATCAAAGTTATACTGAGCTCTTAAAATTGCGGAGGGACAAAATCCTGACAAGAAGCATAAATAAATCTTTGACTCATGGTTCTTTGTTTTATTTTTGATAAAAGTAAAGCCGTGTTGATCTTCTGATGCTGTGTATTCCCAAGGTCTTTGTGTGCTGAAAACACAATAAAAGATAACAGTAGATGGTTTCATCTCTCTGACCTGTATCTCATATTTTCTCCTTGTCTGTCTGAAAAGTGAGGCAAGAAACAGAAGAACAGCATCTGGTCGGGATCATCCAAAGAAAAGTCTTGAGTCCGCCAGAAGAGACCGGTGTCTGCACAGAAGAGGATTCTTCTGATGCTCAAGTCCCTGAGTCTGGTACTTGTCAGAGTCCAAAAGAGCCCGATAGCAACCAATCAGAACAGAGACAACCAATGAGTCAGTCTATCACAGGGTCACAGGTGAAACTGACAGAGCTGTGCCCACCTTCCTCACCTTCCTCACCTTCCTCAAAGGATGGCCAAAAGACCGGTCCAGCTGTGCCAGTGTTCACAGGAGATACAAGCCTTCTAACCAGGAAAAGAGCAAATGATACATCTGTTGAAATGTTTGCCAGGTCATGTATGGCTGACTCTCAGTTTGAGGAGCCTTTGCCACCTAAAAGGGCCTGCAGCTCTCTGCAGTTCAGCACAAAATCAGCCCCTGAGCCCTGTTCTGTTCCCCCTGCTGCAAGTGCCACTTCCCTATGTGCTGAGGACAAAAACACAGAACCTGGGCCTAAAACATGGACGCCTGACATAACAGACCTCTTTGGTCTGGTAATGGAGAGAAGGTCAGAAAAGAAAATGTCCCCTCTCAAAGCAGCTCAGCCTCACTCTGAGCTTTCTACATCCTGTGCTACCAACCCATCAGTAGGTGTGAAACTGGGTCCAAAGTCTGAGCAGAGTTCACCTGAAGTACCGTCCAAAAAGAAAAGATGGGATTTAGAGCCTCATCTGGATTACGCTACACATGGTACCAGTTTACAGTCTGACACCACTGCCGACTCCAGAGAGCAACATACCCAGGGATCTGTAGATGTTCAAAGCATGAGTGGAAAAATGAACTTATTCAAAGCTTATCCCATCAGTGAAGACACCGGTCACAACCCAGAGCCTCAAGTAACCACAGAGCATGTCATCAGGGAGGTTTCTCCATTGCCCATTAATGCCATTGTTACTTCCAGGCCAGACCATCGTGCATGGCAGCTCATGGCCAACTCAAAAATGCAGGGCTACTGGGCAGTGAACAGTACGGCTGCTCAAAGTCAGGCTGCTCATAGTCAGACTGCTCATAGTCAGGCTGCTCATAGTCAGGCTGCTCATAGTCAGGCTGCTCATAGTCAGGCTGCTCATAGTCAGGCTGCTCATAGTCTCTCCTCGGTTCAAACAGTGAGCCACACTAACACTCAGGCAGCCTCAGCAGGATATGATCCAACCATCCAAATAGGTTATTCCACAAATGGACATTCATTGTATCTTGCTCCTCAGACTGTTGGGGGCTTCACAACCCCTTTCTGTCCCTTGACATACACCCCGGGCACATACCAAGGTGGAAGTTACATTTCGAGCAGATCCTACCAAAGCCTAGGATGGATGGAAGTCATGCAGCAGCAGCAGCAGCAGTTTTTCCAGCAACAGCAGCTGTTTCAACATCAGTATCTGTATCCCCCGAGTGTAAGTGCTGCTGCAGCAAGCACAGGGGCCTATGGGACTGCCTATCAAGGCCCCTCTCACCCATCCAGCCAACAGCTCACAAACCTTCCCCAATATAAACAAGTGCAGCGCCCAAATATCCCACAACAGCCTTAACACCAGAACACAAAGTGATTTTTATGATGGCATGTGGAGTAATTATTGCACACACACACACACACATACATTAAATTAAAATATATTTAAATTTATACTTTTAACTTCTTGTTGTTCTATCTTCATATTTGTGTATTAACATTTATATCTTAATTAAACAGTGTTCATTGATATTTTCAACATTTTATTTCGGTTTGCCACTTTTTCTTTAAAGAGAAATGTTGAATTACAGAAACTCATCGTCAGCTTTTATTCCAGAGCCAGTTGTTCGACTGTTTGTTTTTTACTGATCAACGTGTATAAACTACATTAAAGGTGTTCCTTCAAACCAATAATGTGCAAAGGGAGTGTTTTTTTTCTTCTGGGTCTGCATGGTTGAATTACAGCTGTAACCAGTTCATAGAAAAACCTCAGTCAGAACTAAAGGCAGATGCAAAAGTCCCGTTCACTCAGTAAAAAGCTTTTGTTTAGTCTTTTCAAGAGTGGAACAGAAACATGAATCTGAGAGGATACACAGCAGTGTTTCTTGATCATGGGGTTGTACAGTCTTATCTCCTTCTTTTGGCGTTGATCGTCATTAGTGTCCTTGAATGTTGCTGCACCTAACTGCTATATCTCTGTTTCTCAGTCCCTCCCTTAGATGTGGGAGTCGAGCACAGCTGCAGTCTGTTTTCCACTCCTCTGACACATACATCTAAGTACTATTTCCCCATCAACCGTTCTGAAACAAAAAGATGTTTCTGTGTGTTTTGTTCAACACATTTGTGAAGGAGTCAGACAACTGAAAACCCTGCAGTGAGTGTCACAGGAGGCATCAGATGGTTCCTTTTTTTTAGAGCTTGGCTTGCCAGTGTCCAAACCACTGTCTTTCATTTCTATTATAGTTTTGTTTTGTTTTTTGATTAGCAGTTAACGTTGGACTATTGTGACAACTCAGGGTCTCAGAAGCTGAGGCAAAAAAATCTGAAAGGCTGACACAGAAAACTATAGGTAACTATGGGCAGTACTGCCCCTTGCTTTTTCTGTTGCAGCCATTCTGCCAGGAATGTGAGACACAATTTGTCATTACAATACATTCTCTGGATGTATGAAGCCCTGCCTTTATAATCCCATAATCTATCTACCTGTGCCTTCATGAATCAGCAGATGAAAAAATCTATCATCTATGTCACAACCTGCCAAAAAAAGGTCTCTACTTGGACATTTAAGACTGGAAAAAAAACAAAATACATTTTTGTATTTACTGCAGCAGAAATTTTCTGATTTACAAATTAGGTGATTTTGTTTTTTGGAAGTTTATACGACACCTTTCCCCAGCAGAATTTGGTGGGAGTGGAGGAAGGGAGGAGAGGGTGTCTGGCTTCATGTTTTCTTTCAAAGCAAGGTCATGAGAGCTTATCCACAGGAGGCCCTTATCAGCTGAATGCTTGAGAGCCCATCAGAGCCAGACCTGTACATTTAGTGTGTGGTACAAACTTTTATTTTGTGCAAACTGTGTTTGCTCTCAGGAGGATCCTTTTCAAACAGATCACATGTTGTTGGAAAGATTTAACCAAAGTTAGGTTTTAAGGTCTGTATGTGAAGTCATTAAAAGTCGTATCATGGTGTCAGTTTGATTCAGCAGCTGGAATAGCATAACAGCATCTATTGAAAGACATTGTTTTCATGTACGCAGAACTTGAACTTATACTTCTGAGAATCATCAACACTGAAAACACAGAAAACTTAGTGATGAGCAGCTGCTGTGAGTGTGAGCACAACGAGAATCTCTTTCATGTCTATCCCTCAGTATATGAAGGACATCCCTGAAATCAGAAAGGGGCCACTTTTCATGAAAGTGTATCAGTCTGTTGAAATGCAGGGACTTTCTTACATAGCAGATTATGTTAACTGAAAGACAACTTATTTATGGAGCTCCATAGGCCTGTGTTCTTTTAACTCTGGAAAAACTTCTAACAATACAAAAATAAACTTTAAATGCAAGGCTTAAAGTCATGTTGAAAATTAAATGTGTTATTATGTTGTTTCCTGTAACTAACAGTCCTATATTATACTGCTTATCACATGGTTAGTCCACGAAAAGCACATCGTCATCTGTTACATATTATTAGCACAAAAATATATTCTGTTCACTGAATAGCACTATGCTTGCATAAAAATTTACGAGTTCACTAATTGCGTTCAGAAGTTTAATCTTTGCTTGAGGGAACTGTCCGCTCTCTCTTGTGGTGGTCATACATGAACAGCTGTGTGTAAATCTATGTGAACTTTGTGTGAACACTCCGATTTATATCCTTAGGGGAGGTTTTCCCCTGGATGATGAGCGGCCTGAGGAGATGACCCTTTCACCTTCTTGTACTAATTTCTGAGAGTGGTAAAGACTCTTTTAAGATACATGTGATCATAAATAAATATGTCTGTTGAAGTGTGAAATGTTTTTGCGTATGTGTGGATGCCAAGTGGTTATAAAGCTGTACGCTGAAGTTGCCTTTGTTGGAAACTGCTCACTCCTTGCAAGTTAAAAGTTCATTGAACAAAGTATAGTTTATAGAGTATACTCTGCTCTCTGTGATCATTCTGCCACCACCTGTGAGTCAGGGCACAGGAAGAATTTTCCACACAAAACAGCTCTAGCTTTACATGCTGTGCATTTGAAGTACATATAAGTAAGTAATGGAGATTAGCATCAGCTTAAAGGTCTCCTCCATGGACTGACTTAAAGGGAGGGGTGTGAGGAGTTTTAAAGTGATCTTGAGAAGCTCTCCTTTAAAGATGTATGCCTGTTTGTAATCCACACTTTAAAATGAGATTATCAGCACCAATATAGGTTATTTCCCAAAGCTACTTCTTAGCTTCCGCATCGGGTCAAGCAGGACTGGATTAATTCACGGATCGTCTAACACCACACCTGCAGATGAATCTTGGTAGTGAGAAGATATATCTGTGTTTTTCTCTTCTGAAAAAGACTGTGATTAATTTTGAAATGATTGTGGACAGAGGGGCCTTACTGTCAGACAGAAAAGGGCAGAAGAGCAGAAAAAAGCTTAACAGGAGAGTGCTAGAGCATTAGCTAAAGGCTAAAACGCAAGCTAACTGTTTGTGATAATGTTTATTCTAACCCACATGCAGCAGTTTTTCTGCAGTGGTCAAACCTGAGAGTCTATCAATAAAATGAAGAGTGAGGTTATATTAGCTCTGCTTGTTAGTTGACTGGCAGGACATAACCAGGATTTACTAGATGCGCTAAACATACCCAGCTAAACTAAACTATGGTACAAACTGACAGAATGCTTGTTGCCACATTTCAAACAACAGCGCTACAAAACTGTTGATAAGTACCTTACCTCGGTGTCTTGTATCCTGTAAAAAGTTGTCTTGAACACAGGCCTTGTTAAAAGTAATGTCTTTACAACAATATGCATGAGACTCAGACCAATAGGTGGCGAGGTAGTCCAGTTAAAACAGATCATCCTCACAGCATCTTTAAAATGCTTCAAATGAAGATTCACTAACACAGGTAGCATTGTTTTCTTTAACATATAAGATAACATGTCACCTAGTACACATACTTAAATCATAAATAAATACAAAAAAATAAAAATAATCTAAAACACAATGTAAATACCCTTATCACAAAAAATCAGGTAAATAAGAGAATATATGATACTAAATATTATAAATACAACTATCTACAGTCTTTTTTCCTAATGCTGCATCTCTGGGCTTTTCTGAGGGGGAGGGGACAGAAGATGTGCTTGTTGCTGCTGAAGTTGTGACATCTGTTGATGGCACATTTGCAGAGGTTGGACTCAGATACCTAAAAAGTACCTCTGGAGAGAGATGATGAAGAGTATTACAGCTATAATAAAAATGATGGTTTCTAACAAAAGGTACATATTGTCTACCATGCATTTTCAATATACAATGAACTTTTTTGATTGGCATATTATGTTAGATTCCACTTCACTATCATCGCAGTGAAATGTCAATTAGCAGATGCAAAGACGCTGTAAATTGCAGTTTAATGCAGCATGTGGGAACGGTAAGTTATGGAGTACAATGTCGTAGAATTTTACTATTTGTCCCAAGGTTGATGTGAAATAAAGATTCCTAGAGACAGATTGTCTTTCTGTTGTTTTTAACAAGCTCTGTGCAATGGGTTCAATCAACAAACAGAGTGTGAGTCTGTTGCAGAAAGAAACAATGGATCAAAAAAGTTGAAATCATTCAATGGTAACGCACTTTAGATGACTGTTTCAACCTTGCCCGGAGATATGGGGGTACAGAAACAGTGACAGATTTTGAATGTTTATGGCATAGGAACAGATACTGAATGTTTTCAGAAACACAGACACTGACTGAGCAATTCTTATAATAAACTGGGAGAAGTTATTCAAATAAGTTGCACAAACATACAAGAAATTAATTTTTCCACCACAATAATAACAACAATGTGTACTTAGACAGTATGAACTGTCACACAACAAACAGCGAAGGTTAAAATGTGGGATATAAAGGGGTGAAGAGAGAATAGCATTTTGATTGTTAAAAACAAGAGGTCTGATATAAGCCAACAGCCTCACATTCCAGAGAGTAAGCCACTGCTAACACACCGAGGACTTGTGGAGCTCAGAGTTGAGACAAAACTGAGTCTGTTTCAATGAGCCGCAGTCATGACTACTGTGGGATCATTTTATAAATTCCACCTCCTGTTGCTCATCCCGCATATCTCTCCCTGGTTAAACCCTGTGAGAAAGGCCACTGACTAATGGGAAAATCTATTAAAAGAAACTGTGTATTGTATGACTTAGATATATCCCAGAGATCTAGACACCATTTACGCTGTGTATGTTAGCTGCTCACTGCTTTCTGAGCATCCTGCGCCGCTCACTGATTTATGATGCCTCATGTATGACAAGACACCTACATGAGATTAAAGAGGGTTATGAGCTGGTCATGAACTGGAGACTGCATGAGCCTGACGAGTAAATGTAAAGAAAAAGAGGTCTGAAGTTTACATGAGTCTGACTGAGGGCCAGTATAGGCCTAAATTCTTTAATGTACAAAAGACACCATTAGAATTAGGCTTACGTAAAGAAAGTTGAAGAAGGAGCCCCATACGCCTACGGGTTGACTGGACACTATTAAAAACAATGGAAATATCATTGATAAGAATAAAACGGGGTGTAAAACCACCCCCGCGTTGAAACTGTATAAAAAGTGGTGATTTTGCAATTGTAGAGGCAGTCTGAATCTTGCAAGATTCACACTCCCCTCCTTGTTCAATTGTTACTGAATAAAGTGCTTTTTGGATGCGACTTGGACAGCGTTTTGGTTTTGATTTTTGATTCTTGAACGTACCTGAAGATACAGAGACGTCAGATAGCCTCAAAGAAAGACACAACACTACATACATGCTTTCATTATGCTCACAGAAATGTACAGAAACTCATTATGTTCACAGAAAACCACCATGCTTAACTAATGGATTCACTAGTTACTTATCTAATAAATTCATGAGCTTTGCTCACCTAAAGAATTTAGGAGCTTGTGAAGTTGTGTTTAGTTTTTCCTTTGGGGGGCTATCCACCTTTCATGTCTGCCATCCATGAACATTTGCATGTAAATCAATGTGAACTTAATGTGAACTTTTGCACTAAGATCCTGAGAGAAAACAGGAACGGAGCCTTCTCAGGATGAGAGGCCATGAGGAGATGACCCTCTCACCCCTGCTTCGTAAATTTACAAGGAAAATAAAGACTCTTTGAATATTTATGTTTTCACAAACACAAATGTATACCTCTGTTGCTGAGTGCAATGAACCTATACATGTTAATGTATAATGAACATATGTTCTCTTAACTTCAGTCCTAATCAGAAATGAAAAAAAATCAATAAATTGTATTACTTTAACCCTTTAAATGTCCATTTGGTTACATGATGTCACTGTCTTTATTTTGAAAAACAAAAATAAAATCAAAAGCATAAAATGAGTTTTTTTTATATATATATATATAATTAATGTTAGAGGGCTGGGGATTTTTTTTAATTAAGGCTTAAACATATACAAGATTTGTATACACTTATACACTTTTACTTGTATATATATACATATATACAAGTAAAAGTGGATAAGTATAAAAGTATATCAGTATAAAAAACCCTCAAAGGATACTCAGTGTTTCAAGTTATCATTTCATATCTTACCCGAGTAAAATTTTTTCAACAGCAATACAAAACAAAGCTTGTTAATAGACTTCTGATTCTTCATAACTTTCAGTATATTACAGAACTGTGAGTGAACAAAGGAACCAATGGATTTGTCTTAAGCGAAAAAATTTTTCTCTACTGACAATGTCTGGACTCCATCAAAGAAAGGTGAAATGTCAACTAAAAGTTGGTTACAGTTGGTTGGTACCAGAAATATCATAAGGTCACAGCCTGCGTGCATCCACATGTATTTTTGGGGCATGTAGGATTGACTCATTTACATTAAGAGACTTTGATGGCATGACCATGAGCTTGTAGTTGTGGACCTCAATGACCAATAAATACTCTTCAGTTGTGTCCTGGCTTTGTCTCTGAGGCTGACTGAAGTCTCTGTGTCTGCAGGTCTACTCAAGAAGGTCAAGAATCAGAAGGAAAAGCTTTCCAGGTTGCATCCAAAGGTACTTCTACAAACAGGTGAACAAAGCTTGTGAGCATGAATTCTGCCGAATTCAGACTGACTACACAAAGACAAACAGCACTTTTTATACAGTTTCATAGGGGGTGGTGCCACACCCTCGTTTTAGCTTTACCAAGGGCGTTTCTTTGGTTTTTAATAGTGTCAATTGTTGTGGAAATTTTCCTGTTTCTGGTGAAGAATGAAATGGAGACTTCTGCCAGCCAGCAAGGTTTTATTTTCCTTGGGAAAGAAAAAGGTCAGTCAAACATGCGAGCGGTCAAAGTGAAGAAAGACCTGGAACATCGTTCAAGTAAAACATTTACGCTTCAGAGAAAGGCCCCCTAAGGTCGTCTTCACGCCCTTCTGTCTGCTGCAGAAATCCACATTGCAACAGAGCCTTGAAGCTGGGCAGAAGGTGTGAGAGGTGTAGACCTAAGACAAAAGGGTCTGGGAGCTTGTTGAGGAATCAGGATATGGGGAGTCTCTCAAGGAAGCAGGAGATGGGGCCTCTCAAGCAGTGAAAACAAAGGCAATGAAATTGAAATTACACCAGTCAGATTACAGATGCATGGAGCTCCAAACCTCAACTTTCATTACGTACGCTTAGTTCTAATTGTGTCCTGTATCCGTCATTTTCCACATTATTGTATCAGTCTTCAGTTTTAATGGTATCCAGATGTTCTAACCTTTCTAAAAAAATTAGGACCATACATGCCTCAGTTTATTACATTTTCATTACATCATTTGTCTTACCATGCATGATATATCATAAGATAATTGAGCATACACAAGTGACCTTTTGACATGGCAGTAGCACAGTATCTAACATCTCAGAGTATATCTACAGGTTACACAGTTTCTTCCAAACTCATCAGGTGCATTTCCCATGGGTCAGTGGCCTATCTTACTGACAGAATAATTGTATATAAAGTTATCTCACATTCAGACTGTATGCTGTTCTCATTTATGTTCTCCTTTGTTTTTGCTGATACAGGATATGATTGAAGGTCTTCCTTCATAGGAACTTCCCACTGCGTGTTAACCCACATGGGAAAAGAGAATGAAACTCTGACTCACTCACAATCACTGATAATTTTACGATTCACTCACCAACGCAGATGAAAACTGTACGATAACAATTGTGTCACGTTGTAAGTGTGTGTTCCCCTTCCCTTAGACTGCATTGTGAAGGGTGTAACTAGGGCATCCCTGAAGAAATAAAAAGAGAGGTGACGTAGAGTGTGCTTCAGAGCGTATTGGAGATTTGTAACTGGGCACATCTCTGCGTTCTCCTTGCAAGTGAAACTGAAGACCGTTGTCTTTGCCTCATTTGTGTATGTTTTCTTGTGTCTTATGTTGTTCGAACCTGACACTTACATTTTTTAGTAAGAAATGAGTATACTCATTAAGCAACAAGAAGTGGAATTGATCCCACACTTCTTCAGCTGCTTTTTGTTGTAAATCAACTTTGATAAGAAAATCATGGATTTTTTGCAACTCAACTAATAGTCTGTGTATGTCCAAAAATATATTGGCCAGCGAATAATTCTGTTCACATCCAAAGTTTACATCAACAAATGCATGCAAGAGTAATGCAAATGAATCAGATAATTTTATAACATGCAGCATGGAAAGAAGACCCTGTAAAGTGTTCTCTCTAGACAGTGAGGTTGCCTTGACTTAAGGCAGAGTTAAAGCAATAAAAATGCCTAAGAGCAGCCCCCTGTAACATATACAACAGGATCACTGAGTGTCAGCTGTCTAAACTTATCTTATCTAAAATGCCCCCTAAAATGTCTAATTGCCCCCAACCATAGGTGTCTGTTTGTGTTTGTGTGTTTGTAAGCCATTGTGTTGTAAATTCAGATGCTCCTAACCTTTTTCCTGACCTAAAGTAAAACAAATTATGGTTGGAATTTTTCAAACTTTAGGCCAAGTCTAAATCTCTGATCAGAGGGAGAGAAGTAGACAGCAAACAAGTGCTTGGTTCAGTCCTCCATCTCTCTCAGCTAAATGAACATGTGTTTTGATCAAAATGAAGATAAGCTCAGTGACCCCTTCCCTGTTGTCATCAGTTCACGCAGCAGTGTGGAGCACCACACAAGTGATGTGGAAGGTGCACTTTGAAACCCACTCCGTCAAAATAAGTCTGCTCTGAACACATAACATATTCAAAAATGACTGCGGCAAGTATCCAATGTATGCTAATAGTTATTGCCCCCGACTTTTTTCTTTTTTTTTAAAGTTAACTATATTTACAGATGTGCATGGCTGGGTCCAAAGGAGAGTAGTTGCTACTTTGGTTTAAGCCAATGTGTACCCAGATACACAAAGTGACCCAGGGTTTCTTTTCAGCCTAAACTAGTCCGCTAAAATGTCGCATACCATACCACATTTAATTGCTGCCTTGATTGGTCACAAACCTCTGCTTTGCACCGCCCACTTTGCACGGTTCAAGCACGAGGACGAGCGTTGCCCCGCCCACTTTCCCCGGTTCGCCGCGAGGAGCAACACAGTCAAACTTCCTCAACTTTGGTGAATCTTCACGATTTTTTAAAATCACGCGTTCAAGACTACGGCATTTGAAGGTAGGACTACATAAATCCAAAGCCTGTTATTTCGTTCTCACGCTGTTCTGTTGACTATCATCTTCAATACAGACTTGTAGCATCCAATTAACGTCTTTTTTATCGTGTTATTTTAATGTTCGTTAAAGGTAAAGTGAGTCGGTTGGCTGCTCACGGTTACACATTTCGTTAAAAGTGAGGCTAATTTAGACGAAGATAGTTATGTTAGGGATTTAGGAATTACTCTCTTATTTCACGGTACGTTTGCACATTTATTTTGTTCAAGTGAAAGTGAACTGAACGGTAGCTATGGACTAATGTGAACCGTTAGTTGGCAGATGGCCAGTATGTCTAGTAACAGCATGACAGTGTGTTGGTGGTTTATCCACGGATTGTCCGAATACGTTAACATCCTGTATGGCGTTGTTTAATTCAAGTTTTCCTCGATGAACCAGTTTGATACACCGCTTGAACTTTCTCCTGCATACTCTGAACATCTGACCTGCACCCTGACTATATCAAGATGATTTTTTGAGTCAACAGTTACTGTAAGGAGCACGGACTGAATGATAAGTAGCCATACGTTCCTGGCCTGAGCAAGCAGTGGGCTTAACGCTCCATCTGCTGGTTACAGTTGAAGTTACAACCACAGTTAAAGCAACATTATCTCTGCTGTGAGGGGAGGTGAAAATACAGCACAAATAGGAAAACTTAAAATGAAAATCAGTAATGTACAAACCTATAAAAACCCACCCATTATTCTTTCATCATATGATCTAGGCTCCCTGAGGGCACTGATCGCTTAATCATAACATATATGTATAAACAGTACATTGGTATTGTGGTACTAACAGTGAATCTATGTGCAGGTCTCCTGCTTCAGCATGCAGCCCATTGAGGCAGCCAAAGGTATGACTTTTCCTCTCTTTTCGTGGCTTTCATGACTACACCACTTTACCAAATTCACCATGGTCAAATGAATTTCTGTTTGCAGGATGTCCTCTCAAGAGCCAGCTGTTGGATTCTCTAATGGTGTATCTTAACAACAAAAGAAGACTACAACCCATTATTGGTTAGTGGAAAAAACAAAGGCTTTTGTTAGACATCTGATGTCCTTTTGTGCGTGTGCTGTCATGATTTGTGATTTTTCTCACACTCAGGCCTGGGGCGCATCATAGAATGTGTAAAGAAGGGTACACAAGATACAGAAACATTGTACCTGTGTGAGGTGTGTGTGTGTCGCCTCAGCAGAGCTGACATACGGACCCACATTATGGGGAGTCTCCATAGATACAACTACATTGTAAGTGGTGCTGTAAAATGAAGACCAGCTTTTTAATCTTCTGTCATAAGTTGTGGTGTTTCAAGAGGAGATGTTTTGCTTTACAGAAAGTCTTGCACCCAGACCTCGTGCCTGAATGGAAGGAGAACTGTGACCTGTCAAAGCTGGCCTGGCCACTGATGGAGATAGCAAAGACCCTTGAAGAGAAAGAGGGACCTGGAGAAGTGCAGGTGTACTGTTTTGGCCAAGTATGTCTTTGTTTGTAGCAGTGTTTTAGATATGCCTACTCAAATTTCTTTGTGTTTTCATGTTTAGCTGATAGAGCTTGAAGATTGTGTATTCCAGACATTGGCAGCATTCAGTGAAAGTGAAGGTTAGTAACAGTAACCTTATCCTAACATGCTTTTCAACCATGTTACAAGGCCACCTCTTTTTTTTTTTTTTCAACGACATTTTCCCTCTTACTCCACAGCAATTGCTCTGATCAGTATCATAAGAACTCGTCAGGTTTGGACTCAACCTGTGAGCTGTTTTAAGGAGCCACCAGTGCAGCCGGAGCAAACCCAACCACACAGGACTGTATTATTTAACCCCGACCAACAGAGATGGTGTGACACCAGCACTCAGATGTTCCCTGAAGCTTTTGTGCCGTCGGAGAGCAGCTTTCTTGATAACCACACAGGAACTTTTGTACCACCAGAGAGCAGCTGTGTTACTAACCACACGGAAACATATGTGCCGTCAGAGAGCAGCTTTCTTGATAACTACACGGGAATGCATCCTCTCATTGGTGAGTGCAGTTAACCCTTTCACTCCGGATGTGTCGCCATCAACACATATGCTAAAGTGCACTTTGAATTTTACAAAATCTGAATTTTATTGGGTACTTTGTGGTTGTTACCAGGGTGGAAAAATTAATCAAAATTTAAACTGACACCACAATGTTATAGAAAGCAGTTTTCAAATTGCAAAGGGTGCAATTTTAAAAAAAAGTTTTCAAGAAAAAAACGTAGATTATTTTCCAAAATCGCTCAGCCCTAGTTGTTATAGTAGTTTCACTCAGGCATTCACGGAAGCCAGAGAATATATATTAAGTGCAGAGAAGATAGACAGAAGGAAAGCACAGAAAAACAGAGCTAAGTTCGTCCAAAAACTCCCAAAAGAAGATTCTCCCGGGTTATATAACCTTCACTGAGATTTCCGTGTGATCTCGAGACCGACGGAGCATCTGATGGAGCAGCTTTATCTGAAAAAAGGTAACATTAGATGGGATAAATTTTGAGATGAATGAAGCTCTTCCTATCTAGTTTTTACTTCAAATGTATATTTCTTTGTGTAGATTGACACTTATATTGTGTGTTGTAGTTTAACAGTGTACCAAGTCTTCGTTGTTAAATATGTGCGTAACTCAATGTTTATTTAGAACAGAGTAGCATGCTGTGTTTTTACTTTATGTGTGTAAGCAATGTCTTCTTAGCTTAAGTCTTCTTGGCATTATGTATACATCACTTGAGGCTTGTATTGTGTAGTAACCTTTGTTGAACAATGAGCAATGCCTTTTTTGTTCTGTACGGTTTGTGTGTGACCAACTGAGTATTTTTTATTTTTTTTTTCAGTTTGTCTTGTGATGCGGAGCAACCATCCTGGGGAACAGCCGTGGGGATGCTGGAGGTACTGGTGATGCTGTCTGAAGCTTTTTTTTTTTTTTTTACAAAATAAGAAACAGAGACTCATAAATGTTACTGTACATGTGTTTTTTAATGTTCAAATTTTAAGTTTATCCTGTAAAGTTTGTTATTTATGTTCAATTGCAGTGTTTTTTCCCTTCATTAAACCCCGGAAATCAAATTCTGTGTTTGTGTTTTTCTTCATTTTAAACTGTCTACTCTTGTATGAAACGCAATAAATTGCAAATAACTCTGAGACATTGCAAGTTCCAAATATTTCAGAGGAAATGGGCAAAAGCACTTACTCATGGGACATTTCTTGACCTTTTTATGGTCAAAGTTAGCCAAAAAGTCCAGACATTTTAAGGCGCAGGTGTTAAAGGGTTAAAAAAAAAAGCAACAAACAGAAGTCATGGTGAACCTATTTCAGTGGGATTTTGACCAAGGAAATGACACGTTGATTTCTGTAATGCAGCACCCATAAAATGAATTTTTAAAAAAGTTTCTAAGATGATTAGTTAAGAATCAATTTTTAGTATTTTAAGTTGGTAGCATTGTAACAGCATGGTTTAAAAATTGACGCATTTTAGGAGGTTCGATTAAGTCCTGTTTTAGAATCAAGTCCCTAACAGAGCTTCTTTCACAAGGCTAACAACAAGCTTTTTTAACATGTAGGATCCATGTCATATCCATCATAGGGTTAAATTCTGATGAAAACAATCCTCATAATTTGAATCTAACAGAGTACTCATTTCAACTGCTCATCCCATTTCATTGCATGGTGCATCATTAACCTTTAATAGTGAGACATCAAAGTTGTGGTGCTCAGTTTAACCCCAGAGCATGGACCTCTGGTTGTGTACCTGCTGTTGGTTATGGTCACACACTTTCTGTATAGGGTTGAGAATGGATCTAATGTTACTGAACTATGTCCAAGAAAGAGTTGAAGTTGTGATATATATATATTCCAAATGTCCAGCTATTGCTTTAAAAGAAGTCCCTCTTATGTTTTTGAATCAGGTCTTTCCAGAGTGATTGAGTGTAGAGATGAAGATGGCCACACATACTGTTTCTTATGTCACTGCTGCCGCATCAGAACCAACAAAAACAACATCATTGATCACCTCACCAGCCCATCCCATCTTGTAAACTACTTGGTCAGTTTGTCTTGGATAAAAAGGAAAATAATCCAATTGTGACACATCAATATGTACCAATGAATTGTGTGGAGTATGTGAAGTTGATATTGACTGGAAATGTCTGTGCAGGGGGAAACTTGTCCTGAGCAGATGGAGGTATTGACAGCAGATAACAGTGATGACTATCAGCTTCTTCAGTCAGCAGCTGAGAGAGTGGAGCAGGAGGAGGGCATAGAAAGGCTAAAGGTATCATTTTTACATTTGTTCATCAATACTCATGCACGCTGTACAATAACAAGTGTTTTTATGCCACAAACATCTCAAAATTGTTGATTTAAAGTGGTGAAATTTCACATTCCAGGTTGTCAAAGCACCAGAATCTCTCTGTGTTAAGTTGACAAGCAGAAGTTACCACTGGTGTAAGTACAGATATGCATGTATGTGCACTGTTTTTTTGTTCGGAAGTTATAACCGCACCCCTTGAGCTCCAGCTCTCTGCTCTTACAGATTGTGAGTACAATGTTGTTGTTCTATCCTTTTCTTTTCCAGTATTTAAGAATTCTACTTTTAACTCCTCTTTTATTCTGCAAAATGTGTGCTTATTTCTCTCAGTTTATTTCCGGTATGATTTTGTTTTCCAGGTGTAAAGATGCTATATGCTGAATGGCCACAGACTGACATCCTAAAAACGAATTTATCCGTCAAAGGTGTTGCTTTTGAATACAACTGCTCACTTGAAAGAAGACAAAGCATTTTCTTTTCAGTGTGTTTTCTTACAGCTTGGATCAAATCTTAATTTTTCCTGAAGGGTTCAGTGTGAACACAGAAATGCCGGAGACTGGTGCCAGAGTGATGACCGTGTGCAGAGAAAGGCCAATGAGGAAGATGAAGAAAAAGAGGGATACTGTGTTCAGGGTAAGCGTGCCACTCACCCAAGGTCCACTGCTGCTGAAGAGGATGTCTTTCTCTGAGGACACCATTCCACTTGAAGCAGGAGAGTATGCGTCACAATCAGGCTCAGATCCAATCCAGATCCCATCAGGACCAAAGGAAGATGAGTTGGACTTGGACACCACCTTGAGATCAGAAAAAAACCTCACAGTAAAAATATTTCAAGAGGGCACAAGTGACCTCAGTGATAATGACCAAGGTGGAAACTTTACTGAGAAAGATGAAAAAAACTCTGATAGCGATAACGGTAACGGACAACACCCTCCTCAAGACATATCAAGTGAGATGTTGAACACAGAATGGCTCGACCAAGTCCCACAAGCACAAGATGAGTGGATGCTGCCTCCTGGATGCCACACTCAGGACGGGGCGCCTGATTTCACGTCCTATGGACAAATGTACTGGTACAAACCAACCTCACAGGCTACAGTTGACACAAATGTGCCAATAGAAAATACACAATGGGAGACAGTCTCAGATCCAGCACTCTCCTACTCTGAGTATTATAGTTATTATGACTATTATAACTATTTTAACTATCCTTACCAACAACAGGCCCATAATCAGTACATTGCACAAAGTAGTTCAGGTCTACAGACAGCTGTCCAGTCTGGAATGGATTGCCTGGCTGGTCAAATGCTCACTTAAATGCTGTGATGATTGATGTCCACCCATGCTGAGGAGATACCCTCACTCACAGAAGCAGCTCAGTACACTATTTGTAAATTTAACAAGCTCCACTATTTGCCATGTGCAGTCAGCTCCTCTAGGTTATACGACACATCATGTCAAACTAAACTGCAGATGACCTACCACCAGCAGTTTCCGCTGTTCATGAAGCCTTTTCTGAACTTCAGTTTAAGAGCTGCGGTTAGTATGGTTGATGATTTCAGGATGTATGAATACAGTGACTTCCTTTATACAAATACAATGGTCAAACTTTTTTTTTTCTTGAACTGAGTTAAAACAGTAGAGGTTTGAATCTTGGGTATTTCAATGTTACCAAGGCAATTCAAAGCATACTAGGGGAATAATATGATTTATATTTTCAATATGAATCAGTATATCTTAGATTTGTATTGATTAAGTAATGACCACGTCTCTCTGTAGTAATCTTATCAGACTGAGGTTATGGTTGAGAGGTTTCCCCTAATAATTGAAATACCAATAACATTTTTTTCCTATTTCTTTTCAACCATAATGTTATTGAGTGTGTGCATCTGCAACATGGATGACTCAAAAGATGAAACTTTGTTTGAAATGTGTGTTGGCTGCTTATTTTTGGGAAACAAATGTTCACATCATAAAAGGTCATTTTAGCTCTAAGGTCATCTGTTTATGGTCAGTCAATCATTCTGTGCTTATGGTGACTATAATTCATTCTAGGTTAATATTGAGAGAAAAATATTCAGTTGAGATTGTTCCCTGTGCATTTTGTTGTAGTACACAGTGAATCAATGCAAATGGTCAAACTCATGCACATTAAGTTTTGTTAACTCATTTTGGTTCCTCTTGTTTAAATATATTAACTACACTGGAAATAGAAGTGATCAGCACTGCAGATTGTGAACAAATAAACAAATGCACCTGACCCCAAAATTGTTTGCCAAGTGTTTTTTTTTTCAGTTCAACCTCGAATGCAAGATTTTATACGCGAAATTCAGGAAATTCCGCCTGACGTGAACGCACCTCATCTGTCGTCCGGAAGCTGGTCTTGCAGGCTTGTCTGTTGCCCCGAGCTAAACCAGCGAGGCAGCTACTCACAACACCTATGCAAAGACGTCGTTAGTCAGTTAGTGCAAACAAATTTTAATAGAAAACGTGTGGCTCTTCGTTTGGATGGCTGCACTCTCTGAATTGATCGGCTAGCTAGCTGTGAGGTAGCTCTGGAGGAGCCATCTGGGAGAACATTAGTCTAGAGCTGCCTCTCCCAGCACCAGCACCCCCTTTACTCTGCACAGCCTCGACAAGATGTCAGCTTTCTCTGAGGCGGCTTTAGAAAAGAAACTGTCCGAGCTTAGCAACTCCCAGCAGAGTGTGCAGACCTTGTCTTTGTGGCTCATACACCACAGAAAACACTCGAAGACTATTGTCAGTGTTTGGTTCAACGAACTGAAAAAAGGTAAGGTCGACATGAGCTAGCAGGTTTCCTTAAACAAACACAGCTAACAAGCCTCTTTAAGTCACATATAACTTAAGTAACTGCCTGCAAGATGAAATTACTAACAATAGTTTTAGTTGAAACATGTTTGAACTTTTCTAACTATCTATAGCGTTAACAAAAGTCAGCTCATGCGGCATGTCGTTGCAGATTAGCCGCTAACGCTAACTAACTTTCATGCAGTGCTACTCTTTACTGTTTGACTCACCAGCACAACCAGCATTAGCACGGCATGTGGCTACTCTTCATATTACTGCCCAGTAAGACCGCTGAGAAGCTACACTCATGCTTTTACAATGCGTACAGTGTATGCTAATATTAAATTGTGTAAATATTGTTTGGATGACTAAGCCCTATCCAAGGCCACACTTTATTACACCACTGGAGTGCTATTCAAGCTCACTGCAAATGTTATTTTGCGGACTCATGTCACACTTAATTCTTTAGAGATGCATCAATGGGCTGTCTTAAACTGAACAGTGAAAAATAAAACAACTGCTGTTAGAAAGGAACAGCACATGATGTTTAATCAGCAGAGAAATATTACATCTGCAGAAAAAGTGTAGCATCTTTGAACACTTAATGTTCTGGAGGTCATTTTTTGTTCCAAATGCCTTTATTAAGAGTGTATCAAACACAAAATGACAGTAAAGTTCCACAGTGAACCATTAGCTAGCTAACACAGTGGTGTATTTAAGAACTGAATAAGTAGTTTCCTCTGCTGTTTAAGACCAGGAGATGACAAACTCCTTTCTTAATAGTGTATAAGTCGGATAATTGAAGCTGACACCATTACATTGACAATATTCTATAGACCTTAGGGATGCACGATATTGGATTTTGCCGATATCCAATATGGCTTTATCGAAACCCCTTTTGGCCGATACTGATACCGATAATCACTAGTTTGTTTGTTTTTTTCACTGTAAAGAAAGCTAAGTCCATCCTGTACTGGAATTTATATGTTACTCTTATTGTGACGGTCTTATTTGTTTAAGAAACACACATAAAACAAGACAAAAAACATTTGATTTTACCATAAATAAGAAATGTATTATTTTTTCAAACTCAAGACATTCAGTATTGAAATACAGAAAAATAATTTCTTTAGATCACGTTAACTTTAAATGTACAATGCATTTTTAAACATAACCAAGTTGCATTTGATTATTTTAGAGCTACTGTAACAACCTGGTGACAGACACAGAGCTCTGCAGTGCAAATAAATGAAGTGCTACATTTTATTTAAGGAGCTTATTTTTCAGATGGAAAATAATAATAATCCTAACTGAATAGCACCTTATCCACCTTATCCTATCGGCAGAAATTTTCATATCTGCCGATACCGCTAAACGTGTTTTTAAGCTTTTATCAGTCGATACCGATATTGTGCCGATAATATCGTGCATCCCTAATGGATATCTGTTTATTTGAGGCACTAATACCCTCTTTACTGCCCCCCTTGGAGGACACGTAATACAGCTTTAAGTGGTTACAACAGATTGCCAACACCAACACAAATGGCTTATAGAGAGTGAGTTGTTTGTGAATCGTCACCCTGACTTCACTTGTTCCTCTGGCTTTGAACAAATTTCAGGGCATCTTTTAGCCGCTCACATCACAGCTCTACTGTTTTGGTTGGATGTGCTGCCCTTTTGACATCACTTTCAGCTCTAACAGCTCTACATTGTATTTCAGCTCCAACAATGGACACTAGAAAAAAGAAAACTGTGCAGAATTTAGTGGGTGAAGAGTCTGACATTTCTCAGGAGGCAGTGCAGACTTTAGACACTGTGAACAGAGAGTCACTTTCAATTTGCCAGGGGGGCATTGCTCCAAAAGAAGGAAACCACAAGTATTTCATCGCAACATAAGTGACAATGTTACTGTTATAGTGTTAGCTTCTGCGACCATTCAAGATCATCAGCGTAATTGATGATCTTGTCTTATGATTGTGCAGCTAGCATGTACGTCTTGTGAGCCATATTTTCACTGGTTCTGTTTGTAGCTGCTACGGCATGTGTAACTTTATGTGTGAAACCCAATCTTTACCCATTACTGATTGTTTTAATTTCTGACAAATATTGACCTGTGTTGGAATCATTAATAACTACACAATTATACATTTTCTCCAAAAGCTTTTAAATAATGAACAAATTGTGAGCTGTAGTTTGAAGGATGTTCAGTGTTTCTTTTTGTTTCCTGTCTCCTTTATGTACCACTTAGTGAAAGAAAAACTTAACTGCACAACTAGATGCTATAGAATAGAATAGAATAGAACTTTATTGTCATTGTAACAAGTATAACAAAACTGAAGTCACAGCAGCAATGAAGAAAACAAAAATAAGAAAGTGTATAGAAAGTGGAAAAAGGTCCATAAGAAAATAGAAGATGACAGCTTGTCCATCATTGTCCAGTTCAGCCAGTCTCCACCTCCACAGGGTCCAGGACTGAGCTTCTTCAGCAGTCTGTTCAGTCTCTGTCTCCTGGATCCTGTCTGCTCACAGCAGGTGAAGCTCTTCCAACATGGTGTTGGTGTCTGATGTTAGCTTCGTTAGCCATGTCTGTGAATAGCATGATGCTACTCTGCCCTCTGGTATTCCCTCTGTTGCTGGGTTAGCACAGCTAGCTCGTCCATTTTTACTGGAGATAGACCTTATGTTCCCAATAACGATGGATGGAAGGACAGGTCCATGTCGTCACTTCTTAGCTCACACCTGAGAACCAGCATGTCGTCCTCACCTCCTTCTCCTCACCTTGTGGGAAGAGATCAGGCCTTACACCAGTTAGCATTGACATGCTACAGGATGCTAACAGCTGAGTTCACATGTAAACAATGCAGCCATGGTTACATGCAGGATCTCCAGACAAACACAGGAGAAAAAGTAGTAAAAATGTCACTGAAGCCATAAAGTTTGGTGTCCATGACCAACAAATGAGCCATACAAAGTAATGATCCACTTCAAATAAAATGATTATCAATAAGAGACAAAAAATTACAAGAAACAGACAAAGAAGAGAGAGCTGCTGCAAAAGGCAGCCATAGCCAACAGGGTGGCGCCAAGCAATGAGTGATGACCTGCCATTAAAATCTCTTTGAAAAACTTTTCCAAGTTGAACAGCAAAAAATGCCGACCTTACCGACAGAAATGCAAACGGGACTGCTTTATTTGTGGTTAATACTGGCACACTGCTCCTAAGGGGGCTTGTTTTCATGCTAATGAAATCTCAAGTGGTTGTTGTGTTTTTGGAGCTTGTCTGCAGCACTGAAAGGAGAGAGCAGTTTTAGTAATGAGTTGGACAGAGAGGACGACACCTTTCCTAACAACAAATAAACATGCATTAATATTTACACTATAATAACATGTGCAATGACTAAGACATTAGTTTTCTTAGCATAGAAAAATATTGCATTACATTTCTGATTAGTATTTTCTTGTGATCTTTCCTGGGATTAAAAAAGACAAGATCAACAATGCTCATTCCAGCATGTTAATTGGTCAGTAGGTCAGTATTCATGGGTTTGAACAAACCTTTAAAAAGGCTTTTCTTAGTTTTGTACATCATTACCACACACATCACTGGTGTAAATCATGTGTCTTTCTGTCTTTGTATGTTTGCATGTTTACAGCTCAGGTTTCACGCAAGCTCACCTTCCTTTACCTGGCCAATGACGTCATACAGAACAGCAAGAAGAAAGGACCAGAATTCACCCAGGACTTTGCACCGGTCATTGTTGATGCATTCAAACATGTGAACAGGTAACTGTGTATCTGTTGCATCAGGGATACAGTTTTATAAACTTTTACAAAGCAGTTTGTTGTTTAAACGTGTGACACTTTGAACTATTGGGATGGATATGGAAGACCTTCCTGACTGGACTCTAAACATGCTGATAGATTCATTCACATTCACAGTCTTCCAAAGAACGACTCATGTTTTTAATTCTTGTTCTTTCATCCAGAGACGGAGAGGACGGTTGTAAGAAACAGCTGGGTCGAGTTTTGTCGATCTGGCAGGAGAGAGCAGTGTACGAGAACAACCTGCTTGATCAACTCTCACAAGTCCTGGGTGAGTTCATGAAACTTTTCCTGCAGAGGCCCAAAGATAGTGCTCAACCCTTTGACCTGCCCTGTTTAAACAACTGGGGCTTGATGCTGAAAGACCTGGCAGCTTCTCTGGGAGAATACACAGCTTTTCCTATCATAGTCTGGGTGTTTCAGTTGGAAATGAGCATAGCATCAGGATGATATTGTTCATGATACTTAGGGTCAGAAAACAGGATTCCTTGTGATGTTCCTCTGTCTGTCTTTGTCAATCCCAGACGGAGAGAAGAAGGCGAAGAAGAGGTCATACGAGGCGATCCAACCAGATGATGAGGACTTTGCTTCTCAGAGCTCCCCAGCTGAGCCCCCACAGGTGCAGGCTCAGACAGTCAGCGCAGCTATTGATAAAGGGCTTAAATTTAACAGTGCTATCAACCAAACAACTTTTAGACACTCTCGACAAATAATACATGATATCCTAACACTACCTTTTTCCACCATCCAGTTTTTACACTCACCGGACACTTGAGACCCTTTTTCCACCAAGCAGCTCAGTTCGCTTTGTCTCGGTAAGGCATGCGCGTCAAGGCATTTCCACTGACTAATCCTGGGACAGATCCCCAAGTCACTGAGACGAACCATCCCACTTTCTGGGACCCTTCCGTTGGGGTGCCAGACTAAACCGATGCGACCCCAGAAGGTGGAGCTGCAACACTGCAGACTGTTAATTGGTCGAAAGAATAATAACTTACCATATGGCACACAGTCTTCCCTGAAACAAAGCTTAATTGCACTTTGTAACAAAGAGCCACATGAAAATAACAAAGAAGACGAATTGCTTCCATCGTTACTCTTTGTTTACTGTGTCGTGTTTTTCTTCTTTATTGGATTTTTTAGCAAGGCACACGACGTCACACGGTTATGGCGTCATGCTTTCATGTTACTGATGCAGCGATTGGCATCTGGCTTAACTGCCGCCTACCAAGAGGGAGCACGGTTTGCTGTGGAAATGCCAACAGGATCAGGTTTAACTGATCCAGCCCGTACTCAACCTGACTGCTCCGAACTGGACTGCTTGGTGGAAACAGGGCTTTAATTTGGTACACCTTGCTAGTACTGAGTTGGACTTCGTTTTGCCTTCAGGACTGCTTTAATAGTTCGTGTCATAGATTCAGCAGGATGCTGGAAACATTCCTCAGAGATTTTGCTCCATATTACCATAATGGCTCCACACAGTTAATGCAGATTTGTCGGCTGCACATCCATGATGCGCATCCACCACATCGAAAACGAGCTCCTTTGGATTGAGATATAGCGACATCTCATGTTCAAGAAACCAGTTTGAGATTGTTTGAGCTTTGTGACATGGCGCTTTATCCTGCTGGAAGTAGCCATCAGAAGATGGGTACACTGTGCTCATAAAGAGATACACTGCAAAAACAGCCCTACTAAAAATAAGCAAAATATCCTCAAATTTGCTACAATTTCCTTGTTTTGAGCAAAAAAATCTGCCAATAGGGTAAGAAAATTTTGCTTAGCTAGAATTCTTAAAACTAGCTTATAAATCTAGATGGAACCTGTCTTGAAACTAGATAAAATGTCCTTGAATTATGAGAAAAGTTTACTCATTACAAGCATAAAAAAAGGTATTTTAAGAAAAGTTCACTTAAATTTTGTGTTGTGCTTTTTGATTTAGCTTATTTCAGGAATGTTTTTACTTAATTTAAGATTAAACATGTTTTTCATTTAGTAAAAAAGTCTTGGAATATGATAGATTTTCTTAAAATAAGACATTGTCTTTCTGATCTAGCTGGTTTAAAGAAATTATCCTCCAACTCCAAGAAAAACAATAAGCAAAATTAACTTAGAATAAAACATAATTTCTTAAAAATGAAACACAAACGTGTTTTTATCTAAAATCAGGAAACCATAGGCAATCCTGTTTGCTTTCCATTTATTAAAAAGGCAAATCAGCTGACAAACAGTTCCAAAAGCACAATTCTCAACAACTCAGCCACCATCTTCAGAAAATACTGTCTTTTGTGCTTTTTAAAAGGAATATTGCAACATTTTCATTGTTTTCGGTGTCTTACCTCAGTCCCCAGTCCATAGCACGCAGGAAGAGACCATTTTCTTGACTGAACGTCCAGTACCAATTATATTGAGAGACTTCTGACCAAAGCCACTAGCTTAGCTTAGGCATATCAGATAACTGTTGACAGTCAGATGGATTCAACTTATGTTTGTGTGATTTCTTAAACTGAGAAATTCTGTAACTGATCTTAATCTTAAAATAAGTAAAATAATCTTGTTTTTCTGTTAGGACTTCATTCAAACCTCTGTTGTGGCTTGTTACCAGCAATACTTGCTTAATTTTAGCTGAACTTTCTTATGAAGATTTTATTAGATGTATTCTCTTGAAATAAGTTTTTTTTTCTAACACACATCTTGCTTGTCAAGATAATTTTTCTTTTAAGGTAAAATTTAAGAACAAATTTCTAGAAACAAGCTTTTTTTTTCTTTCTTAAAAATCCTTTTTTGCAGTGTAGACATGGTCAGCAACAGTACTCAGGTAGCCAGTGGGGTTTAAACCAGGGCTCAGCTGGTACTAAGGGGTACAAAAGTGAGCCAAGAAAATCTCCCCTACACCATTACACCAGCCGCAACCTGAACTGAAGCTTGAGCCATGCTATTGTGCCGTTTAAACCAAATTCTGAGCCCACCATCTGCATGTGGCAGCAGAAATCCAGACTCATCAGACAAGACCAATCTTCTGTTGTCTGATTTTGGTGAGCCTGTGTGTCATGTAGCCTGACAGGAGTGTCACTAGGTGTTGACTTCTGCCGCTGTAGCCCGTCTGAACACACAACATGTCCAACTTTGAAGCAATCTGTCCTTTCCTCCTCTGACCTCTAGTATCAACAGTGCATTTTGTTCCAGATAACTGCTGCTCACTGGATAATTCCCCTTTTTGGGACCATCCTGTGTAAACACTAGAGATGGTTGAGTGTGTAAATCCCAGAAGATCAGAACAGCCTGTTTGGCACGCAAAAACCATGGCACGTTAGAAGTCTCTTAAATCTGATTGGCTGGTTAGATATTTGTGTTATTAAGCAGTTGAACAGGTGTATGTAACAAAGTGGCCGGTGGGTGTATTTGTAGTCAACGATAATTTGGAGACACATGACACTTTTTTTTTTTTACTGATTTACTTCACCACCACCCTTACTTCTCTTCTCCCTCCACCTCAGACACAAGACTTAATCCGAGCTCTGCAGGAGCTGGAAAATGCAGCCTCCGGTGACTCCGTGCTGCGTCAACGCATATCTTCTCTTCCAGCTGAGGTGCAAGACACGTCACTGCTTCACCGAATCACAGGTAGGAGGCAGCACACTGTTGCTAACTGTTTGTTTAAATTAGATATTTAAAGACTGTTTGCCTCAACAAAAACTGAAAGACGTTTGGGCAGAACACTGGATTATCAAACATTTAATGTGCTCAGAATGCCTCTGTCTGCAGAAAATAAAACACTCAAATAGTCATTTATCATCCAAGAGCTTTTATGTCCTAGTACTAGAAGATATCTGAATGTCCTTTCCCTGAACCCTTTGTGCTGATCTGTTTTAAGCCCTGTTCCTGTCTCTCTGTGTGCTCTCGGTGCTGTAGATAAGGAATCAGGAGAGCGGCTCTCCCGGCTGGTGGAGGAGGCCTGTATGTTGCTAGCAGACTACAGCGGCCGCCTAGCAGCAGAGATCGACGATCGGAGGCAGCTAACGCGCACACTAACGGTGTTCCTGCAGAGCCAGAGGGACGGCTTGGCCCAGAATGAGCAGAAACTTGAAGTGCGTAAACACACTTTTTTTGTCTTTCATAACTGTTTCTGTGTGTGTGTGTGTTTGCTTTTTCATGTCTGTGTGTCCATCTGTGTGGCTGTGTGCTCACACTTCTTGTCTTTAAAACTTTTGAAGTAATGCTTCTTTCTGTGTATTTCAGCATGTTGTGTTCTCCTGCTGAATACCTGCTTTGTCACTGAGTCAGCCTGTAAATGTCCGTTTGAGTGTCAGGCCTGCAGGCATTGCTAATAGAGACCCTAGTTTTTGATTATTTCATTTCACCAAATTATTACTCAGTGTGTATCGAGGTAAGTATCAACCAAAATTCTTCATCATGAAAGTCTTTCTTTCCTTATTTATGGTGACATTAACTGTCTAGCTTTTATTCACAGGGTACCAAGAGGACAAATTTTCAATTTATGTATCTTTTGTTGTAATAAAAAAATGAAAATAAAAAATAAAACAAGTTTTGTGAGTGCTTTTATTTTGCTATAACCTTCAAGCTGTAGATGGTACGTGAATAGTTCAAGTTTCAGTTAAAAGTCTGATCTCCATTTATAGTTACACCTTATTTCGTAGTATAGACATTTATTTAAACCTTCACTTAAATATGAATAATGGGCTAGCTAAAAGTCATTGTGGGTTCAGTGAGCATTGGAAAACTACAAATATTGTTATATGTGTAAACAAAATCAATCAAACAGAAAGCATTTTCTAAGAGTCTTAGGAAAAAAAAAGTTTAAATTTGATGTTTTTCATAGTCAGTTGTGTAAAAGAAAAATCAAGATTTCAAGTGTTTTGTTCCCACCACACACCTACATGCGTGTTTCACAATAAGTGATTAATAAAAGTAAGAAGAAAACAGAAAAATTTTCTCAGAGAGAAACTCGTTATGATATGTGTGAATTGGAATCACTGATCTTAGTACAGTTTCAGGGCAATCTAAAAATCCTCCAGCATGCTGTTTTGTAGGACTCCAACTTGTTTGGTTTTCTTTATGTCTTAGAGGAAAACACTTAAATACATAAACTAAACATCATTTGATGTTACTTAAAAAGGAATGGGTGAAATCTATATTTAATCTGGTTACTGCTCATCTTTCCTTCATAAAAAGAGAATCTTAAACATGCTGCAAGTTTGACACGAACGTGAGTTTATTATGATGCTATTATCTGTTAAATCTCACCATGCACTCAGGGGTTTGGAAGAGATGCTTCACTTTCTCGTATAAATAGCTAATTGTATGTCCAATGGCAATATTTAGCCAAAAATCAAACTTTGTGTTTTGACATTTAAGGACCTTTTAGTCAAGCTCACATTCTGTGATGTCAAGTTCAAAACAGACCAACTCTTTATTTTAACTCTTTCCTCACTCCCAACATACAGATATTTAGTTCTTTATGGGTTTCCTTTGAGTGTTTGTATTTAAGGAAGCCCCACTTACCAGAGATCTGACTTCTTTTGCACTTTTTTTATAACTTTTCCAGGAATACAAACGGAAACTGGCGAGGGTGACCCAGGTCAGGAAAGAGCTGCGCTCACGTCTCAGTAATCTTCCGGGAGGACTTTACAACTCATCAGACTGACTGAGATCTCCTCTCCTGATGCCACTCCTGACTTTCCTGCTATTGAAATACCCCAACTGGATCCATAATAATACCACAGCCGCCTGCTCTTTATTTTGCAAAGTGTCTGTGTCCACTGTGTGGTGACTGATGGTTCTTGTTCTGTTTCCAACAGATTATTTATTTAAATTGATTTTATTAACAGAACCCTCTTTTCTCTCTATCTGTTTGCTCACCTCTTCAAGCAGTCAGTTTCAAGTACATTATGATAACCAGACACAGGCCTCTCATGCCTTGGCCCTTATCCTTCTAACTTTTACAGCTTTAAAGTGATATGGATGATGCTGGTGTGATATTTTTGTATTTATAGTGATGAAAGAGAATGCACCAGAATGTATCCCTTTAGTGTGATCATTTGTAACACTTTTCAGTGTTTAGGGCTGCTGTCTTAATTTTGTTTTGTAATTTCTGCAAGGACAACTGTCTGACTCTAGGTTATAGGTCAGTATTAGTTAAATCAGGATTCATGTGTTTGTGCAGTGTGATGAAGGCCTCTGAAAAAGTGTATAGCTGTGAAACTCTATTCAGAAGCTTGTTAGTAAGCCATGGCCCTTTGAGCTTATCAAAATATGTTGTTAATACTTGTGGGAGGTGGGTGCAAAAACATCTCTGAATGTACATATTCAAATTTGTGTGTAATTATGAGGGGGGCTTTACCTGTGTGTGCTAATGATTTATTTCCACGTTATCATGACTTGCCATATAGTTATTCAGAAATTTACTGAAGTACACTGATACCTTCATAGGTGATAAGACCTCCAATACAGGCCTACTAGAACAATGAGTGAAAGAGTGTTCCTGTGTCATTCACTAAATCAGAAAACACCTGAATGCTGTGCAGCTGCCTCACACAGCTTTATGGATGCCCAAGTTTTTTTTGTTTTTGTTCATATGGAGCTATTTGTTCTTAGAGCCAAATAAACAGAGGATGCACAAATAACAGTGTGCACTGTGTATAATTGAAAATGGTTGTAGGTTAAGTCCTAACCAGCAGAGGGCGGTAACAGGAAACCTTGGGGTGAGGCATTTGCTCACACAACGGAAGTACCGTGAATAAATAGAGTGATGAGAATTCCGTCTCTTTTACGAGAGTCGGTTCTTTTGGCCAACACTTACGAAAAGAAGCTAGACCGATTGGGCTCCCATGTAGTTCTTCAGGTTTTTTTCACAGTACATATAGACAAATCATGCCACTGTTACAATAAATAAATGAATGAATAAATGAATAAATAAATAAGAGGAGACAAAACACCTTGGAGCCGACTCCCGTTGTTCACTACAAAGAATCGGCTCTAAGAGCCGGAATGTGCGCGTCTGACACATCGCTAGCATATTCCCACTTTTATGTACGCTTTAACAAAATCTGTTTGTGGCCTGTAAATATTGAACATTTAACATTACATTGTAAACATTTTTAGATTTAGGGGGCCAACGTGCTTGTCACAGACTTACAGCAGCCTTTATGGAGGTGTAGTAGAGCTAACTCTCGTCGCTAATTTGGTCTCTTTCGTTAGCTTAAACCTAGTAGGACGTCTGCACAACTAGCGAGCTAAGAGTTTCTGGTCTTTAACCCTGGTCTAACCTAACATTTACTCAAGTTGCGAAGCAGCAAATAATGGACGCGTTTGAAACACCGTATGAAGAGGAAGCTGAATTCATTCAGTGCACGGTAAGCTAGTGCTGGCTTGCCAACAGGTACAGGCGTCGGTGATATCGAGGTAGCATGAAGCGATGCAGAGAAGCCTCCTCTGTTTACTTTCTACACTTAAGTGCAATTTACTCTAACACACCATCACGATTTAAACCTCTGCCACTTAAATCAGCTTTTTGTCCAATTTAGCTGAAAGATTGATGTGAAGATATATTTTTCAAAGCATTTATAGAGATAGCGATGGTTACTTTTTCTATAGAGCAGGAATTTAATGTCCCTTCATCTCATGTGCTATCATTGAATCCAGGTCTGTGATAAATCCATCAAAGGAGAAAGCTTGTATAAGATACACCTGACAACGCCGGGACATATAAAGGTACGCATTGCAACTTAATGTTGTTTTAGTTTGATGGATTTGATTAATACCTTTGTTGTTATTGTAATATTTTTACACGTCCTGCTTATTTCTTTCATTAAGTCACAAGGTTTGGGATAAAGCTCTTGGCTGGGAACAAGGAGCAACCACTTATGATATTTGACTATCTTTCTAAAGTGGATGCAGACTCTTTATTAGATAAAAACTGATCTTAAGTTCAGACAACCTTTCTTTCTTTCTTTCTTTCTTTCTTTCTTTCTTTCTTTCTTTCTTTCATATCCTGTTACCTTACGCTGGCAGTTCATGCATCTTGATGTGCCAAAGTCAAAAACTGGTTGTACTGTAAGTACTGAATCAGTGGCAGCAACAGCCTCAGCATCCTTGCAGAACCAGACTTGTCATTTGGTGATTTCTTTTTGTCGTTGGATTGTGGATCCTTTCTGTGGTGACTGAATCATCCCCCTCTTAAGCAATGACTCCCCAGGAAAGAATGATGCTTGCTAACATTTGTGTGGGACCATCATGGAGACTAAACCCATTCATTTTGGAGGAGCATTATGTCTTTGGAGAATACACCTTGCAGTAAGTTTATGGCACCACATGAAGGCAGAATGCTTTTTGTCTGACCGCAGAACTTGAGCAACGTTTCATTCATGTTGTGATGGACACTGTCTTCTTTGTATTCATAAGAAGCTGTTTGTTTCTTGGACCCATCACTATTCCTCTTCTTTTTCTTGGTCCCCCCAGCCAAGCACTCAGATTCAGAACAACAACAACAATCCTGGAGACCTTTACGGGGTAAATGGAGTTATTTAGATGGTCTTGATAGTAATCCCCAACTGAGAGTGATCATCTTGTCGTTTATCATCTTTGTAGTAATTATTTTTGTGTCACATACTTCACATGAGGTGCTCATCTGTATGGGAGCTTTACGTTCTTAAGTGGAACAAATCAGAAGGAACCCAAAATTCATGTGATGGACAGAACAAATTTCTTCACTCTTGTCATGTTTAACCTTGTGCCTTAATGGAGTTGTGCCAGCAAGCCCTAAAATAAATAATAAAAGGGCACATGCCACGCGAGCTCTACATATCTGAACACATGGACTCCAACAGCAACTCTTTGAACCTGCATCTTCTTTATCGATTTGTACACCGTATGCATTCAGCCCATAATATTTAGGGGAGTGTGCATGATTCAGATGATGAGCTACATACTCACAGCCGCTTTTTAGCGGGCTGTAAACCTGGCATTACCTCTTAAAGTGTTTTTTTTTTTAACACAGGACCTAATGGGAATTTCCCAGTTTTTGCAGCTTGTCTCAACATTTGAAGAACTGCAGGTTTTTTGCACTTCATCTTCATCTTACACCACTGTGGGTCTCCACTTTACCTGCACATGGTCAGCAATGGTTGCTACTACCTGCAAGAAAAGCTTCTTGTACATTTTCAATGCCTCCTGTTTATCACCTCTTGTTTATACCACTGCTTAAATTCCTCTTGAGCCGATAGTTTGAACATTTTTCAGGAAAATGGCATAATATTTAACATTATGCTTGAATACTGACAAACGTGAGGGCCTGTAATTTTTTTCCTAAACCGCTTTGTGTAGTCAGTGATTGAAAAGCAACTACTATAACTGGTAACCAGTTATTTGTTTAAGAAAATGATCCCCTGATGTAACTTTCTGTATTTGTAGCAGTGGTGAACTCTAACCAGTGTCCTGTTTACCCAGCACTGATTGACTTCATATTTATTGCTCTCCTTTCATCTCTGACAGAAAGAGGATGGCTTTGTTGCTGCTGGTAAGTAGACTTCATCTTCAACTTTATCACTTTGTTCTCTGGCCTTGAGTTTTTCTTTTATCTGTCTGTTTTGACAGTTGTTTCAGCCACTACACAGATCACAGAGACCACTGTAAACGGTGTCCTGGTGTTAGTGGATGAGTTTATTTAAATTAAACAATAGTTTTGACCCCCTTGGCGAGCTCAAGAACATTGAGTTAGAACAAGCAAAAGGACATGTCAAAGTTCCCAGGATGTCAGTTCCTCCGCTCGTCGTCGGTTTGAATGTCAACAGGAGCTATTTTCACAAGGTGATCTCAATAAATATACAGACATTTGGATCTGGAGCATTGGAAGGAGCAATACTCAGCATCATCAAGATATTCCTGGCTTTCTGTGAAGGCTTCAGACATTCACCTTTTGCAGTTGCGCGAACATAAAGCTGACTAAACCCCAGGGGGTTGGTAGGTAAAACAACCGTTTAACTTCTGAGTCGACAGATGTGGTTATATCTGTCTCACTTTCAAGCCCTCTGGGAAATGTCTGGACATTTACAGGAATGTTTTACCCACATAAAACAGACAATGGATGGCCTTTCTTCCCTTTCCCCAAGATAAATGTTGGATGAAACAGCTCTTTGGAGACATGAACTGTGGGTAGCAGACTTGGAGAAGACATGTGCTAAATGGATATGGCAGTAAGTGGAACCAGTAACTGTTACAAAGACAAAGACTACAGCCTCTGTGACCTGGGCGCAGGCTTCAGCCACAAAGTCGGCGGCGCCCCATGGATGGCCTCTTTAAAACAAGAGGGAATCTGGTCATGCAGTGGAGTTGTTCCACAAAACATCGGTGATAAGTTATCACCACAGACTGTATAACAAATGGACGTTGTCTCCGTGATGTCACCTGTTTGTTTCTGAAACAGAGTTTTGAGGCAAATTGTCAACAGGGTCTGTGAGGTGTTTTTGTGGTTTCCAGTTCTTCTGGAGCCAGCCTCAAGCGAACACTGGACGAACTGCAGATTTTATCTGCATTGCCTCATATTCTTATACTGGAGGTTGCCACTTGGTTATTATGACACATGGTGAAGAGTTTCTAACTCAGATGTGGAGGTGGTTGTCTCATGTGGGGCCAGGTAACTTTGAGGCTTCTGTTATGCCTGGTTGTGATTGTGAAACGTTGGGGCAAGTCGAGTCGATGTCCAAGCTGTAAAGGAGATTTTGTCTGCATTCAGGATAGAACAACGCTGTGTGTTTCTTTTCATTCTGTTTCACTTTTCTTTTCATTCAATTGACCACTTTAACCTCACCAAAAAGTGCAATTATTACAATCATGGGGCTGACGGCATAGGCTTCTGTGGATGCTGTGGCTGGATGGCAGAGTAAAAAGCACTGCGAGCAACCAAAGAGTACCACAGGGTCTAGATCATGCCTCAGAGATGAAGGCATCAAAGCTTTGGTCAATGGGTTCGTAGTGCTGAGAGATGAGCAGGGGGAGACGATATATTTCGTGTGACCGTGGTGGTTTGATGTCTGTAGGGGTAACTTTTCCTTTGTGATGAAAAGCAGTATTACAAGCTTTGTCACTTGCAGAACTTTGAGAGTTTGTGGTAAGTTTTACAGTCAGATATTTACAGGCTGCTGAGGACTTGTACTGGTCAGGTGGTTGAGCAAACAGTCTTCTTCTCAGGCCACATTCCAGTTTGACTTGGGACCAAAATAAGTTGAAATGATGTTGCTCCATGTCAATAAAAATCAAGAACATGTTAAAGGCTGCCATATTTAAAGCAACACTTTCAACTGTCTTACTTGGAAATGTATTGTTTGTGGCTACTCAGTTTTTGTGTTTTGTTTTTGTGGAGCATGAGTTGTGAAGATGGTTGCTTTAACAACCCCTAGCCATCTTCACAACAAACAAACAAAAAACAGGCTCATGAGTTCATCTGTGGACCTGTTGTTGCGTTGAGTGTGCCCTCTGCTGGTGATCATTGAGTTGACACTCCACATTATTCCTATTCAGTGTGAATGGATGGCACTGGCATGAAATCTGGTGGCACAGACTTGGCCTACTCAAAATGAGATGCAATCAAAAGTGAAGACTACATATATCTGGAATGCTTGTAGCTGCTCCAACTTGGAAGAAGAACTGTGAAGAAGAATCTGATGAGCCGGTGTTTGGCGACCCATCCACGACTATGCGGGACTCTTTGCCAAAAGCTTGGGTACAAGATGTAATGAATGGATTTGTTTGGACCTAAAAAAAGAAATGTTCCTGAACCGCATCTGTGTACGTTTGCTTGTAAGTAACCTTGAGAAACATGAAGCAGACTACAAGAAGAAGACTGTGCTGTGTGCACGAAATAAAACAAGAAGATGGAAATATGTTTGCTGGAATGGAGCAAAAAATGGGAAGGATTACACAACTTTTTGTGACTGCTTCTGGTGATGTGGTATGAAAAGCGGTTTTCCATTAACAGCTGAAAACTTAAATAAGATCAGAATTTAGTTACTTTTTATCACATTATGGATTTTAAAAAGGTGCTGGAGTGACAATGCTTTTCAGGGCATTATGCTTTCTGGAAAAAAAAAAGGTTTTACGGCATAAATGTCATCTTGGCTCTAAGTTGCAAACACTCATACAGCAGAACCAAAGATTCAGAAGATGCTGATAATAGCATCACATGATCACATGTTGATGTCAGAGATGACCTCCTTGCTGATGTAAGTAGAACAAAATTTGAGGACCACAATGCTGCTCACATTGTGGAAACATTGTATTCACGTGGCTGAAGCAGTCATATTTTATATGTCATTTCCTAAACAGGAGATGTTTTTCACTGGCTTGAAAAATTAAAAGCAAAGTGCAGTGCACATAAAAAAAAAATAAAACCTCAAATAGTAGAGCACTTTACTGTTGTTTGCACTGAATTAATGAAACCAGTGAGGTAAGCTGTATTTTACACTTGCATGTGACCATTGGTAGTGCTTATTGATTAAAAAATAATGATAAACTCATTTTAGGAGATATTATCATTTGCTAATTTCTTATCTTTACTTTTCAGGGCTTTCTGTCAGACAGCAAACCATACCAATATTTGAGGACATTATGCAGTATCTGGATTACATGAAGCTTGATGAGCCCATCATCGGTGACTAACTCAGCACCATCAGTTTAACAGAATTTTTTTTTATTTTTTCCAAAGTTAAATTTGGAAATTTCCTGAACTTTTTTCTCTGTTTTTATATTTCAGGTCTGAGTTTTCTGGAAGAACTGCCCAGTGACCCACAATCAGGTCCTAGATACAAATGCACACTTTGTAATCAGACAGCAAACCTCCCAGAAACAGTCCGCCATCTGATTGGACGTAAACACAGGCAAAAATACGTGGTAAAGCATCATTGAAAAAAACCTTACGCTCGACTTGAATATTTAGTGAGTGGAGATATGAACCGGTAGTGACATTTTTTCTGTGTAGGAGCTGAAACGACCTGATTTGGTGACCTGGGATAAACTGTCTATCATACACCAAGGAGGAAAGATCATACGAGCCAGAGCAGAGATAATAGAAAGACAAGATGGAAGAGGGACGCCATCAGTAAGACACACATATATCCATTAATATAAATGTGGAAAATCATTTGGTGGTGTGTTGTGTTTATATGATGAATGGTTTTCAACATTTAACAACATGTCATTTGCATTTTTGTATGTGTGTTTCAGGCATTACCAAAAAGGAGGAATGCTGGCCAATTAAACAACCCACGAGGTACATCCTGACTGTGATTTTAGATCTTATGTCAATGCATATGCTTATCTTTCTTACCATGTTTCCTTTAGTTTTCAAGTTTGACAATTTGTCCTTTTACTGTCTCAGAAAAAGGTAAACATCCTGCGTCTCTGATGCATTTTAGTCCCAGAGCTTGCTCTCAATATGTCAGTTTGACATACGAAGTGTCTCCTTGTTCTCATTAACAAACAAGTTTTGAAACAATGGGACTTAACTGTAGGAACTTTGCTGCCCTAAACAGATTGTCTGTCTGATCAAATTTGAACTTTAATCTCATTGATTTATTTATTTTTTATTCAATTTAAAGTATCTGCCATGATTATTTTTTAAAAACCCAGCCATGAAAAGATTGTTTCATTCACACATTTGTCCCATTTATTTAAAAAATGTCACAAATATGTAATAATTTTCAAGGAATGTAGTTTGACCTTTGCTATGGATAAAAAGAACACCTAAGGGTCAAGTTTACAAAATTACCACAGCTTCACAGGAAGTGTTGGTAAGAAGTTTCAAATGAGTCCTAACAGAGTTTGTCAAACTATTCTCGCTCTTGTTTCTCAGCCCGTCCAAGACAGAACCAAAATCAAGGCCCCAACATCCCACAGAGAGCAGCCCAAGAAAGACCACACCTGCCACGGCTGATGGACTACCAGAAAGAGTACTATCAACAAGGGAGGTTTTCAGCAGAGCGCCTAAACACACCTCTGGCTCACCCTGATGACCCTTACATGACAAGCATGGAAGAAGGCCCAAGAAGAGCAGATTACAGGGACAGTGATATGTACAGACGAGAGTATACAGACCCTAATTATCATAGGGAGTATGAAGAGGAACATGTTGAACAACAAAGAAGAGCTCCACTGGGGACAGGCGGTGGGCCCCAGTATGATTCAAGAGAAGAGATGACTCAGCTGAGGACCAGGGATGATTATCCAGATGAGGCTTCTTACAGGAGACCTTACCCACAGAGAGATCTGCTGAAGGAGTTCTACTCAGAGGAAGTGAGGCGTCGACAAGCTCTCTCAGCTGAGCGTCCCCATTTGCAGCCAGGAAACCAAGAAGACGGGGAACACCACTGGTCTCTGCAGCGGGACTCTGTAAAACCTGAGAGTATGAATAGAGCAGGCAGGCAGTGTTCAGGTGAAACAGAGGCCAACAGAAGGAGCTTTCCCACACAGATGGAAGCTGAGCGATCGCGAGACAGTCCGTTTAATGTGAGCAGAGACTATCTGGATGAAATGAGGAAACCATACCAAGAAGAGACGGCAATGAACCCAGGGTTAATCAGAACAGGACCCCCTCAACCCCAACGGCGAGTGGAAGTGACCAGGACAATTTCTGAAATCCCAGAGCCATTCAGGCGCTTCCTGGAAGGGCCGTCCAACGATGAGCAACAGAACGGTAAAAGGAAAAGAAAGAGCCGCTTCTCTGATGCCACAGCAGAGGAAGTGGAAACGACAAAAGAGCTGTGAGTGAAAACGCACCTTGCTGTTGAAACTGGTTCATTTTGAAGGAACTGATTAATACTTTGAGTTATATCTAACTTTGTATTCTGGATGTGCTTGATTTGTACTTCAAGGTATAGCGTTGAGTTAGGACCTCCAAATCCAAAGTTTGTTGCTTATCCTCGACCTGTTGGTCGCCCCCCAAGACCTGAAATCCATGAAATGCAACACCCTGATCTAAACATTCAACCACAGGCAAGTAATTGGTCCAGTGGGTTGTTATTTATGATTTATTCATGTATTATTGACTTGATGCTGGTACTGATCAAAAGAAGAAACTACACTCACTTTTGTAATGTCATCTTTTCTTTCTAGAGCACACATCAGGCAGAAGGCAACCAAACTGAAGGCTCTGATTCAGGCCATGTCTTTGATATGCTGGTAAGACCATACATTTTCACTGCTTTCTAATGCTACAATTTATTCTAAAAGCCACCAAAAGGAACTTTCATTTGTGTTAATCTTGGCACAGTATGCCTAATCCCCTTGATCATGTCTTATATGCAGTCTTTTCTTGATGAGTGAACTCCTCCTGCTCTCTTCAGTATCAGTTTCTGACTGTTTTATCACCGACTCATGAACCCAACTGGAGCTTTAACTTTGCATTTTCCTTATTCCTTTCTCTTTAACAGAAAAACATTGAAATTGAAAATGCAGAAGAAGCCATGTTCCTGAAAAGCAAACTTTGTGACCTTCTGAAAGAATTTGAGAACAAAAAATCTCAGAAAGCTGCCAGGGTATGTGTGAACCAACTTTAAACACATATTTTTTTGCTTTCCTTCAGCACATCTGGGTAAATAAATAAATAATCAGCTCTTTTTTGGTTTTGTAGCAAAATAGCCAAGAACGAGCCATCATGTCAAAAGACTTTGGTGGTTTCAATATGAGCCCAGAGCTGGCTCCAAAGCACCGTTACGAGCCAGGGACAAGACAGGATTCAGACCATAGACGACCAGAAGAGCTCTACTATCAAGAAGATCACCGTGGAAGAGGCAGAGAATACGAGGACATTATCCCTGATGAGCGACTGCAAGAGTACGGCCATCCTGTGCGTGAGGAGGCGAGACAGTTGAACAGGAGCCATCATGAAGGTAAATCAGATTCAAACTTACTGTTTAGGTTTTTGTACTCATGTCTAAAAAAATAGCTTGACAGAGGTAATCAGAAATATATATACTACCAAGGTGTTAACTACAGTATATTCTGTAAATTCAGTATTCATGGATTTTGCATGATAAAGATCAAGAAGTGTTTGTATGCAAATAACGGCGGTCTAAGAAGGTATCTGAAGATTTATTTCAGATATTTAATTTGTATTCCACTTGTGACTGAGCTTGCTCCTATTAAACAAGGTGGAAATGTTGTGTTACAGGTGTTGAATAGAAGTCATTTTAGAAAGTATCTTAACATGAATCTTAATTTTTATTGTCCGTGTATTTAAACCATTTTCTTGTAGAGGATTTTGGGTGGCAGGAGACGTCTAGGACACCACATGCCAGCCATGAGGCAGCACGTTTTCCTGAAAGGTTTCAAGAAGCCAGGCACTCTCGTGACTACAGACCTGCTTCCGTTGATCATGAGTTTTTGGACTCTCACTCTCCTGCTCCCGCTCCTTCCCTCTGCTATGAACAAGGACCCAGACTGGACAGGGGACCTCGGTACTACAATAACCTGGACAAAATCACCTCCACCTTGCTGGAGCTGGTGGCAAGAAAATAAACACCAGTTTTACACCAGTGTACTGTACATTGAAAATATTTACTTAATGACTTTACTCAATTTGAAAATATGATTTGTTGTTTAAAATTTCTTTGATGGTTCAATGTTTGTTTCTTACTTCATGTGTGTGGATGAATTAAACTTAAAAATATCCATCTTTGTTTGAGTAGAATAATCGATTAATGCAACTGTGATGGTTTTCAAATTGATTTACTGCTGTTTTTAACAGTGACTTTACTGATGAATTAAAATTTTACTGTGCAGCAGTAAGCGTATGAAAGCATTTCATAAATAAACATAACAAAAATAAATTGTCTTTTACTGCTGTTGTTATGGGGTCTTGTAAGCTTCTTTGATATAGGTTCAATTATAGAGACAGATTAAATACATTTTAACTATTTGACTTTGTAGAGAAATCTACAAATTCATCTAGGGTACTACTGTACTTCCACTGTTAGTGATATTTTTGAAATATGTGTATTATGCTCAACAACTTTGGGGAAATACTGCATTATTCCCTGTTCAAATACGACTGTAATCAGTACTTTAAAACTTGATACATAATATCATGGCATAATACACTTGATGCATAAATGAACACAAAGAACGCAGTTTTCAATAGAGGATATAATAAGACTGGTTTGACACCGACAGAGCCCCTACTCCTCTCTTCAAAATCCCCCTCTGTGTTACGTGTGGATAGTTTGTCGTCCAAAACTAAATCCCTGCAGGGGATAACGTCCAGAAACTTGCAACTACATCTGAACTCTCCTCCTGACTGGAAAGCCTTGAGGAGGAGGGGGACGTTTTTCACTGAGAGGACGCAGAGGCAACGTCATCGCGTTCGTGTATCTCTTTCCGGTTCGAGAAGCAGCCATCTTGTTTCCCCTTGCTAGCTAAATAAAATAAATAATTCGCTGAGCCGGACTTCACTTCGAACCCGTAAAACAAAGTAAGTAAAAAACTAAAATTCATATGTATACAGAGCGTTCACGTGAAAGGGGTCCATGTGGGGCGGAGGCCGAAGCGAGTACTTCGCTTTTCTCATTTGCTGTTCTTGACCAATAGACGATTGTTTTGAAAGATGAACATAGGCGCCATTTCCCTCCCCGCTCTCTGAGGCGCTTATTGGTGGCCCGCTGAAGGGATCACGGGCGGCCAGGAAACTGGTGTTTGTCGTCCTCCATGTTGGCTCGTGCATGTGTGCCCACTAAAGGGATTGGCCATTTCTAATTGGGCCCGAATGGCGACAGTTGCAGAACGAACTTAGCCCTAAAAACCTTGATTGGTGGAATCTAGTCCGAGGTTTGATTGGTCTGAAGGACAGATCCAAACGTTGTCTTTATTGGTTAGACTGTTTCTTCCTAGCTTTGGAAAGCTTTGCAAACTTTCATTTGACGGGAGGACTTCTCGTCCATAGGTGATTAAAATTAGAGCCACACTGCAGATGGTCACCTGTGCCGTACACAGGGCTCTAGTGTGCATCTCTCACAAGCTAACATTAACTTCCCCTATGTTAGCATCAAGTCACAGATAACACATCAACGTTGGGTACGGATGCTAACTCCAAGATTTTCTCTTCAGTGTGCAGTGCCCGATATTTCATTGTTTATTTCCAAGATGCACTTTAGTGTACCGCCTTATTTTATAAACGGCCTGACTCTAATTGATGATGAAATACTTTTGTGTTTGTGTGGTAGAGGAAAGTCGCCTGGCTCTTTGTTCATCCTAACATTTTCATGAAATATATCGCTGCAACATCGTGTTAAAAGATCAGACATTTGGAGTAAAGTGGCTCTTTTTCAGACGACGTTTGAAAACACACAGAGACGCTTTGTTTTCAGACGTCGTCTGCTACTTTTCAGGTCAGTGTAAGCAACATATCGGTCGATAAAACTGAGATACAATACCTAACGTTACAGCGCTTATACAATGAGGAAATAGCTCTCTGTAGCTCTCTAACTCTGTACCTCTCTTACCATATCAGACCTATTTCAAAGCACGGCTATGCGCCTTTTTTTACATACAAGTTGTTGAGAAAATCAAACAATCTTACATTTTTTCAAATGTACTTCAGCATTCTCCATTGTTGAAACTGGAGACATAAATTTCACCATCTTGACATCTTGTTTTTAAATCCTATATTATGCACTGAGAAAGGACATGTATATGTCCCAGCCTTACTTCCATGATATGTTTACATATAATATTGCAGGTGCATTATGTTAATATCACATAGTAAAGGTCAGTCATCACTTTAGGGAACTTTATCTGAGTGACCTGTGTGAGCTAACCATTCAGCATGGCAGGCATACATGCATTTTTGCATTTTCAGGGTGAATGCATGACTAGGCCCTGCTACCCTCAGGGTTCTGTGTGTTTATGCAACCCATAGTCTGGGCAATGCATGTTTATCTCTAAATAGTGTCAGTGAGAGCAAACACGTCCCTGCTACGGGCAGCACAGGTCATGGGAAGGTCTCATTTGTATGGTGACCTTGCCAAGTGTCATTACTGAGGCATTTTGGGTAGCCAGAATGCACCTACAGAGAGAGAGCTACTTTGGCATGGCAGCCATGCTGGAGAGATTAATCTTTGTGCAGCTCAACTCTAATCATTAACTCCACTGCTGTAGTACCTGCTCCTGTCCCAATGCTCCTCTCAAAAATAGAAAAGGGAACATTTAGCTTTGTTTCTCTTGAGTCTCTATCTGGTGCTCTCACCCCCTCCCATCCTGTTACAGCTCTCCTCTCTGTCCTTCTCCATCCTCCTGGTTCCCCTCCCCCTCTGAGTTTTTCATTGATGGGGCAGGTTATCTCTTTCTACCTTTCTTTAGCTTGTAGGCTAAAAGTAGAGGTTTGCAGTATTGTACAGATGACAGATTAAACCTACCATCTTTGTTGGAGACTATCAGCTTAAGAACACCATGACATCATTACCTGCCATTAGTGGACACACATTTGTGTGTAACACTCTGTGTCTGAAGAAGTCAGCAAGTGAAATACGTCCATGGTTGACTACATTAAAACACTGTTGGTTTGTGCACATGAAAGCTGTGTCCTGTCAGTGCTTCATCCTGAAGGTTACTGTGTCAAAAGTCTGCACATTGAACCAGCAGGATGTTAACAAGAAGGGCATTGTGTGACATTGCTGACGTGTGTTTTTTTGATGACGCTTTGATTGTGGAAGTTGCTGTGAGCATAGTTTTTAGGGTCAAGACAACAACGTCCTTGTTGACAGACTTACGCCTACATCTCTCGGGTCTTGTTTATCCACAAATAGGGCGAGAATAAAACACACTCTCCTTTCTTTATCTCTCTTACTCGGCTGACTTAGCAGTCAGCTGATTTTGTGCAAAGTCGCTGCAGAATAGATCATTCTGCTGTGATCTGCTCTCGGCAACTAGTTATCGTGTGTGTTTGATTGATACCCTAATGAAGGTTTTATTGGATTAATGTTGTGGCTGCGGTGAGTTGCATAACAAAGTGCCTGTTAGTTAATTTATCCTGATTCAAAGTGTATAATGAGTGTGTTAACTCTTCACTTCATCTAAGCATAGCAGATGAACGGATCAGGGACTAGATGTTGGCTGTGTGTCCCTCTGACTGTGAGCAAGGATGAATGAGAAGGCAAGGACAAAATGTGTACGTGTGAGTGGATGTCCATGCCTACCTGTGTGCACGTATGAGACAGCGAGTCTGCCCAGTATGCTTTTGTACTTTAAATCATGTGGATGCAACATGCGGCATCTATTCTGGCACTTGCCTCAGCCAGTGAGGGCCAGCCCGGCTGCTTGCATCACCGCCCCGACAGCCTGTAGCGGCAGAGAGGAGGCGGGGCCGAGGGAGACATTTAGTTTGACATTGTAAATAAGCAGAGAGCAGTTGTCAGAGAGCAGCCCTGTGGAACCTTTCTCATCCATCCAGCAGCTGGAGAGGCAGGGACCGCCTGAGGACAAGCCATGCCGAGGCAAGCCACAGCGAGAACACTCTCACACACTCCCCCCTGAGAGCTTTCCGCAACTTTATTTGCTGTTTTTCATCCCTTTCCCCCTCTACTCTTTCTTCCTCTTTTCTTTCCCCTGACCCCTATCCTGCAGCTCAAGGTAACTTAGAGCAGGAAGTTGGCTGTCAGTGAAAGGGGGCCGGGCTGAGGAAAGAGGAGGAGCGTGGGATGTGTCACAGCTGACTGGTGTGTGCTGCACCCAATGGCTGAGCAGGGCTTTGTTTTCTCATTGGCTGTGAGTGTGAGAGTGAGGTAGGAGCCGGCTGGGAGGCGGGGTTTGAGTATCATGTAGCATGCTAGATTGATTACTCCTGAATGTTAAAGGGGAAGGAGGCTGAAGATTTTTGTCTGAGAGTCGGGAGTTGCCGCTGTCCTGTTTGCCTGCTGTTGCCTGCTGCTGTGCTGGCTTTCTATCCCCCACCCTTCACCCTCGTCTCTGCACTGGGGCCAGGGGTCAGCTCAAAGACAAACGCACAGGTCACCGGCTAGGGGAGAGAGAGAGGAAGAGGGGTGAGAGTGTAGGAAAGAAAGAGAAAGAGAAAGAGAGAAGGTCAGTGAGTTGAGAGGACTTGGTCAGAGACGGGCTGTGTGTTTGGGCAGCAGGAGGACGTTGGGGGGCTGCTGAAGGAGACGGGGCAATGTGTAAAGGGAGAGTGGAAGAGAGAAGGGGGGAGGGGTAGAAGAGGGGGGGCTTGCTCTTCTCTGTATGTCCAGGCTGAGAGTCCTTTTTTAAAGCCGTCCAATGGAGCCAGAGTGCTTTTTGTCTGCTGTTACGATCAGGGAAGCGGAGGAAGTAGAGGAAGACTGAGAGAGTTTTTCTGTCAACCTCTGTGCTGCTGCTGCTGCTTCTTCCTGCTGCTGCTGCTCTCAAGGAGACTTGGACAGAACTGTCCGTCTCCCTTGTTTGACTCTGCTTGGACGGGGCAGAGCGCTCACCATGAAGGGCACAGGGGTAAGTCTGACCGCTGACAGTATGCACACACAGAGGATCTATCAAGTTTGTTTCATCTTTGACTTTCTGAGCAGATTGTTGGACTCTAATCACTTTCTGTCTCCATCACGCTCTGCAGTGATGAGACGGTGTCTGTCCTTTGCTGCTGTCCTCACCCCCCCCCCCCCCCCTTCTGTCCTATAGTACTCTGGAGTTGTGCGTTGTGTGCCTGTGTGTGTATCTCATCCATGTCCTTCAGCTGTGACTTCAGCGTGACGTTTACATTTTCACAGAATGGATTGTGATTTATGTCGAGCTGTGATTGTTATTTATATATTTATATGACGTGTTTGTCTTTTTCATCATCATGAAGTTGAACATTAAAGTGGAGCCTGTGTGTTTCAGCGGTCACTTGATGTGTTTTAACTTTAGGCCATAGCGTGCACATAGATGCTCAATCCCACCTCTCCTGAGTGCGCTGCTTTTGATGAAAGTTAACTTCTTCATGACTGCGTTGGATGCACTCTACCGTCTTGCTAGTGTTGATATCTTAGACCCTGTTGCTCCTTTTTTTTTTTTCTTTTTGCTCATGATGCTGGTCCGGACCCTGCTTTCCAGCGGACGTCCTTGTTTACACGCCAGCGCCAGACTGTGACGCAGAACTGAGCATCAAAGATGACATCCATGTCGAAGGGAGATTTGGTGCACTTGGGGGACTCTGAGAGAATCCTTCTCTGCGTTGTTGTCACTATTGGTGTCAGGGGTCCCCAGGGGTGGAGGTGCAGCTGGTTGCAGTGACCTCAGGACCCCTCCAGGCCCCCACCCTGACAGTGCCAGACGCCCAGATGGGACGGCCTGTCAGCCTGTCAGCTCCAGGGGCAGAGGAGGCTAATAGTTTGATCTGATCTCTTCTGATGGAATCTTTGGAGGGCGCCTCTTATCTCACTTGCCTCCGACTCCCTTTCTCTCCCCTCCCTTGTTCCCTAATTGAAAGTTTCCATTGGTGCCTTTGACAAAACAAAGTCCCGTTGGGGAAAGAGAGAGAGAGAGAGGGAGTGTGTGTGAGAGATTGAGAGAGGGAGACTAAAAATAACTCTTAAGTTGAAGCCCTTGCTGCCAAATCCCAGGGTTGGCTGCTGTCTGCATGAGATTTGAATATCATTTGTGCCTCTTATTGTAACAACAGGAAGGTAAACGTACACAAACCAACAAACTGCTGAGACACAGCCGGGCCTTTCGGCGTACGGCTAAGGTGACCAGTCCTCTTCAGCGTTCACTCTTTTGCCCTTGTCCCCCCTCCTCCTGTGTTTATACATGTGTACACTGTCACTAAAGGCAGTGTGGGTAGCCAGGGGGGAGTCAGCTGTGCTCCAGCGTGTAATATGCAGGTAGCTTTAGCCCTGCCCACTTTGACGCCACAGACTGGGCCTAGCACTGGATGAAGGTCACAGGAATGTGAGATTGGCTCCTGCAGTCTCTCCGTCAGTACCGAGAAGAAGGAAACATGTAGAGGGAGATGAGAGGACACAGAGGAAGAGAAACTCAGAGGAGGATAGCAGAACGTGGCTGACACGTACAGTATGTCATGTTTTTATTTAGCTTCTTAGATAGCACACAGCCACTACCTCTGGGGTCACTTAAGTGCTGCAGCGAAAGTTGAAAAACCTGTCCTTTTTTTTTCTATCCTCCCCCTTTTTCTCCCTCCCCCTCCTCTCTTTCATCTCTCCCTCCTCCCTCTCTGGTTTCTCTCCCTCTCTCCCTCTCTCTCCTCTGTTGAATGACCTTGGGAGATCAGTGACTAGCACTTCCTGGAGTTGGCTTGAAGCAGAACCAAGGGCAAAGTTTGCAGGGCCGTTCGGTCGGCCGGTTCGGTCCGGCAGCGCTGAGGGGATGTTGCACTGCGGGTCAGCGCAAGCCTGCACACAGCTTTAACCCTGGCTGTTTTTTAAATTCTAATCTCCAAACACTTCTGACAACATCTGTGAGAATGTTGAGCGTGTGTTTCAGGAGTTAATCTGTAATTCCTGGCTGAGAACTTCTTGTTTTTTGTTTTGCTTGAGTAGATCATTTACCCTGCTTACTGAAACCGTGCCAGTTGGTTCCTGGGTGGTATTTGTCAATGGGTTCATCAAGGTGAAAACAAACATTGCTCAGAATTTATAATTACATCTTTTAATCGAGACCTATTATTACAAATATGTTTGTCGATTTGACATTTGACACTGTACTGCCGCCACTTCCCTTTACGTTCAGATAGTTAATGAGACAAAAAGCAAGCGAGCAAATGTTTAAAATAAGATACATAATATCACTGTAAGGTTAACTCCACAGTTCACATGACTGTATGCCGTACAGACTGTGTTTCCCTTGTTTTTCTGCTTAGGAGGCCAGTTGAAATGCAGCAGACATTAACCTTTAGTGACCTTCCTGCTGAACCGCTCATTCTGCATCACACACAGTTTCACTGAGCAGCATGTGGAAAAACTGACCTCTTACTAAAGACATCATGTCGGCCAAGCAGAACTTATCACACAGCGGGCGCCATAATACAAAAAAGAAGACGTCTTTCTGTGGATTTCATCATTTATAGGGAAACGTAGTGGAAACCAATTCATGTGGATACATGTTTGCTGTTTGAGCAGCTCGATATCAGTTTGAACTGTGAGACACCGTGATTAGGCACGACTTTAGAGGTAAGGCTGTCGAAATGTTTGATACTTTTCAATTCAATGAGCTTTAAACAATACAGTCTGCTTTTTTTTGCTTTAGATAATATCCAGATGTACCAACGTGTATGAAGAAGACTTTTCTACAGACATATCTACAGATTACAGCTGAGAGGACAGAGGTGGTTAAATTACATAGACAAAGAGTGAGCACTGCTAATGAAAACAAAGCAGAGAAACAGAAAAACTTATTTTACTTTTTATTTATCAGCTTGTTCAATTTTGATGTCTGTTTTGTGGCTTTTCTAAACCAGCATAGTTTACAGTGTGAATAAACAACCCAAGTTTAAGGTAGTTATGTTAAGTGACAGTTCTCCTATCTCCTCCGTCAATCATCACTCAGAATTTTTCGTTTTCTATTCATAGCTGTGTCATAAACTTGAAAACTACCAGGGCTTATGTATAATTCTACATAAATACTCTTTCTGTACTATGATCTCAAAAAAAGTGCAAGTTCTGGCTGCACAATACATTGTTTCAGTGTTGTCATCACAATATGTGCTTGAGCAATATTCATGTTGCAAGGTTATGTGATATGTGTGATACGTTATGCTTGTTCTAAAAAGTCTCTAAACAATACTTTTTATTGATTTATGTCTCTGGCAAAATATTCAAACCTACAAAAAAGGCAAAGTGTTGGAGGAGGACAAATTTGTGAGCCACTGTGCATCTGCTCACATTCAATAAGTATCCCCCTAATATTATTTGGTCGCAGAAGGAAACTTCAACGGAGGAAGTTCGGTGCAGGAGCGCGTTATTAAAAAGTCTGACATGATGTGAGAAAAGTCACTTGCAGGAAATATTATAGATCAAAATCAACAATTTACAGATATCAACAAGATTGAAACTCTTTGCTAACATAAATAGAGTTTACAGAGGCAGAGAAAGATAGAAGCAATAAGGTTAGAGCTGGTGATCATCATTTCAGTGAGGGCTCAGCTGAACACAGTCAAAAAAAGAAAACTTTGAAAATTATTGCAATATATATATATATATATATATATATATATATATATATATATATATATATATATATATATATATATATATATGGTAGAAAACTGAAATATTATTTTATTATTATTTTATATCTTGCAGCCTTGGTGGGAGTGGGTTGAAAAACTTTCATACAAAACTAATCTTGTATTTATTATGGAATAAATAGGGGATATACTAATATGCTAATATCTTGTCAGTATGAGTATGGCAAAGAAACATCAGTACCAGCAGAGGTGATTTTCTTTGTCTTTATTTGTAAACGTTATTTAATCTTTCATTTCAATTTTGAGAACCTGGTTTAAAATCACATTGATTGAAAATCGGTGCACAATTGGCCAATGAAACACACGAGAAAGTGCCTAAAACTGCAGTTCCTTCAGTGTCCACTTGAGGCTGGTGTAAAAAGCCAGTGAGACCCCATTAAAGCCTTTATTGAAATGCTCGTTGTTACACCACAAAATCGAACTGTGGTGATTTTTTTAGATATTTATGTTTTGTGTTGCTCACAAAAATGTAAAATAATTAGCTGATTGGCACAGCGGCTCCATTGTAGCTGTTAACCAGGAGGCTTAAGGTTCACCTCTGCCTCTTGTTAGGTCAAACAAAGGTCAGGTGAGGAGCAACCATCCTCGCACTTCGATATTCTGTTTTAGAAAGCAACGTGTGACGCCATCCTGACTGCATTCATGTTTTACACACTCTGTATCCTACACATACAGTATGTGTGTGTACGCTGATACGTGGGTCAGGTGGTCCTCTCACCGCACATCTGCGTCAGTGTGAGGAGTGTCAGCTCTTCTTAAAGGAGAGATCAGTGATGAGGTTTAGCACAGTGACAGCAGCGTGATACCACTACACCTCGAGGAAAAGCTCACACTTCTTCCTCAGTGAGGCCTTCAGGATGGCCTAGACTGCTTGGCTTCGTTGCTGATCAAACACTCAGCAAAAAGCTTGATTTATGCAAATCGTTGGGCCATTAAGAGGCTAATTAACCAAGGAACATTTCACCTAACTAAAGAGCTTCTTGGTGTCTCTGTTAAGTGGTACTCTGTCTTTTAACCCTGCCTTTGTGCAGAGTTTGACGCTGGAAGTTTTGCATTTCCTCTTTGCCCTTTCCCTGCTCTTTTCTGATCTCCAAAAGGGATTGAATTGGCACATAGCTAAGTGACACTATCCTGTTGTCTTTTTCTGCTCGGCTGTCCTCCCTGCCTGCACAGCTATCAGGTTTATTTGAACAGGAATTGAATGCTCATGTAAAGTGGAGTGATGTCAGAGCTGGAGCGCGTCGCTGATGCTGCTGTGAGTGGCCACTTGATGTGACGTGCCAATGAACGAGCCAGACGAGGAGGGGAGGTAGAGAGAGAGAGGTAGGAGAAACAGGACGGGGCTTGCTGTACAACATTAGCGCTGATTCAGCTGCTGCAAGCGGAGCAGCATCGACTTTCTGAGGGAAGTTGGAAAAGGGGGATCAGGTGAGAGTAAATTAGACAGAATGGGAGGACACACACCGACAAATGACAGAAAGATGGAAGGAACTGGGAAATGGAGAGGAAGACGGATGAGGGGTCGCTGAAGGAGGAAGGTGCTGTGTTTGGGCTACGCCAACAGAGCACAGAGATCAGATTTGTCTTTACAGACACACAAACACAGCAGAGTCGGTAGGAAACCTAACACTGGCGTATCTCTTTCTTGATGACCTGAGGAAGGACAACAAACCCGCAGGGGAGAGGAGAGATGCAATGCACACACACACAAAAATACCAAACAGTGCACCAAAGCTGCATCACTGCTCCAGCACATGGTGTTATCCAGAAAAACAAGCTCACTGAGTACAAAGAAACTCAGACAAGCTCCAATAATGTAAAGATTTTCAATCTTAAAACATTCAAAGCAAATTGTGCTTATCGCTGCAGATAAAACAAAACATCTAGAGACCGGCTCTCTCTGCATCAGCTTTCAGACTTTTTACAACTTTACAAAGTTGACATTTATTAGCTTTTGGGGAGTTCCACTGTGGATTTTCTTTGTGCAGCAGATAGCCCTGCACACAGTGATTGTTTGACTCGTCTAGACCTAAACCTTAGAAGGTGTTGCAGAAGTCAGCAGAAGACATTTTGCTCTGCACTCATGTCTGAGACATTAGCTGGCTCCCACGCAAACTTTCCATCGATGCACAGCCCTGGGAAATATGGTAATAAATTATTTTTTTGCGTTAGAACATGCAAGCTAGCTGGAGGAGTAATGCTCAGAGGGTAATGCTCTCTCACACACATGTTGCTCTGTATAATTTTTCTCCCTTTCTCTCAGGTTTTTTTCCCCCACACCTGCTTTCTCATTTCAGCTCACACATCAACACCCTCCTCGTCCCCTCTGCTGTTGCTGTGGTTAAGTGTGCGGCGTTGTGTTTAGATTGAAGGTTATGGGGTCAGAAAGCGCAGCGGGGGTTGGGGAGCCTAAACTTAAATTGAAGCTCTGTTTGAGAAGAATGGGTATAAGATAAAGAGATGTGATGTATGTGTGAGAGCAGAAGAAAGAGCCAAAGCATCAGAGGTGTAATGTTTTTTTCTTCCTTTCTTCTCCCCTCTCTCTATCTGTTTCCTCTTGGCAGCAGTGTTGTTACTATTGGCCCCGTTTTACACGACAACGGTTTTAGGGTTAAACGCAAAAGTTTTGTTGCGTTTCAGCCTCGCGTTTACACGGAAACGGCGTTTCAGCCGACCTGAAACGCAAACTTTTGAAAACGGCCTCCAGAAGGTTTTTTTTTTTTACCTGAAACGCTCTCGACACCGTTGCTGTGTAAACAGTAAGCCTGCGGTTTCAGTGGAAACGCTGACGTCACAGTCTGCCTCGCGCGCACGCATACAACAGGACAACAGTACCGTTGTTACGATCGTCACGAACTACCGTGTTGTGCTTGTGCTACTTAGTGTGCTGTATCTGCTGACTGTCTTACAACAAAATCTGTATCGTTAGCTCCACTTTTTGACTTGGTATCCCCCAATACACCAGATGACCGGCTCACCTTCTTCGGTGGAGATCCCACAAAAGCGGCTTCTGGACAAGACAGTTCTAGCACCACCTACAGGCCTGGCATGCTCACTACGGCGTTTTCACTCCATCAGCGTTTCCGTGGAAACGCAGATTTTTTTCACTTGAGTTTTCACTCCGTTTTAGCTTTTTCAAATGAAACGTTGTTGTGTTAACGGGGCCTGAAATTAGCATTATGGTTGTCAGGAAGTCTTCAGGGTTAAAGAAAATATGTGATTGTGTTGTTTAGTATTTCAATAACAACAAAAATTAATAAATCAGCTTTTAAAGGTGTATACAACCTTTATGTAACTGCCCCTATGTCTGTGTCAATACCTGAGCTTACAACATGTCTCTCCTGAATTCAAAATAAACTGAAACAGGTTTTATTTCATCACTAAATTGAATCCAGTTAATGTGAGGGCCGCGGAAAGCTCGCGTAATCTCCATCAGACTGCATCAAAATAATATTACAGCGTCAGAAGGCCCCTGTCAAACGTTTAAATGAATGCATCCAAGATGAAAGTGTGTTTCTAGTGTAGAGGAAATGTTTTTTTCCCCTGACTAAACATGTGAACGCTCATTTTCTGACATTAAAACTGTAATTAATTGCGCAGCCCGAGCTGTTAATAAAACCCTGTTCTTTATTTATTTTAGATCAGGCCTCCAGTCAGGGATAAACCTGCACCAGCTCAAGGGTGTCTTGTGTGAAATGATCACCAGGTTTAATACAGAAAACATGGAGGGTGAATACTGATTTCTAAAAGACAAAGAAACGTCTCTCACAGCTGTTTTCGTCACCATGTTTGCATCGTCACGGTGATGCCCGAGACAAAAGAAACAACCAGAGGTCATTTCCTCCATCAGCGAGAGGACGAAAAACTACATTTCCCATCAGTCATTCTTGTCCCGTGGAATGCTGGGATTGTTCTAGTGACTGCAGGATTTCAATCAACCTTGAAATGCAACTGGACACTGGAGCGTTAGGCAGAGACGAGGGGGGGACAGTCAAGGTCAATCACTCGCCCGGCATGCCATCGCTACAAGCAGCCTGATTGATTTATATAAAGCCGACCCCCCCGCTGCCATTCTGTCTCATTGATTTAGGCTGCTTTCGCTCCCAAACTGAACGACAGGGCAGGATGCAGCGTGGCTTCTTCTTTATTATTCAGTAACTTCCACAACTGCCATGGAAGCAATCTCCCCCTGTCAAAAATCAATCAGGTAGAGGGTCTGCTTTCTGAATTAGTGATTTATCCGTGTAAAATATTTACAACTGCACTTAAGTGGGATAAAAAAGGGACGCTGACATGGATCCAAAGTTCAAACAAACCTCTTCACTAGACAGTTTTTTTTTTTCTTTGAGCTAGGCCGTTTTAGCTGGACCAGAGCTGGAGCCGTTCATGCCCAGGGTGAGGAGAAAAGAGAGGAAGATAAAGAGGGACACCCCCCCACCCAAACACACACACACACACACACACACACACACACACACACACACACACACACACACACACACACACACACACACACACACACACACAGTTCCAACACTCATTTTCTTTGTTCTGTCAAGTCTTTTTTGTACACTCTCCGTCCTGTTTGACCCACTTTGCTGGTTTGCACATCAGTCTGACGGCGGTCTTGTCCGTCCCTCTTACCTCCCTCTGATAAAGCCTTTGGCACTTTGTCTTAGCTCTGGATTAATGCTGAACCGGACAAGGCACTACCCCTCCCTCAGAAGCCAGAAGCAAACCCCCCCTCTTAAAGTCTCTCTTGAGTGGCTCCACACACTCCTCTCTTGTTTGCCCTGCCACCCACCCCTGTCTCTTTTTTCTCCTTCTCCCCTCTGCCAAATCTTTTCACTGAGGTAAGGAATAAAAGGGAGAGTGCGATCCAGACACTCCGAGCTCTGCGTGCTCAGACAGGCAGGCCAATATTCCCCCAGCAGATTCCTGGCATGCCATAGTAACCTGCTGGATCCTCTTTCAGATCCCTCACAGAGGCACTTTATGTCTACATGCATGTGTGAAACAGTTTGTAAACCTCAATCCCCACTTCTTTTCTCTTTCTTTTTTTTTCGTAGAAGTCTGCGTGGTATGCAGCAGATGCAAACTTTCGACCTCTTGTGTCAGGGTTGTCTTCAGCGTGTGGGGTCACCAGCAGCATTTGATTTGCAGCGTCATGCTTAGTTTGCAGAGAAGCTTTTGTTGTGGTTGAAGCTGATCGAGCCATTCATAACCGAGGAGTGTGCTGCTAGACTGGAAGTGGGTTGTCGAGTATGTCAACATCCACCAAGGACAAGAATAGAAGCCTGTTGAGGCTCTATTTTGATTTTATTGTATTATAATGGAAGGGCATGAGAGGATGTGTGGTTGTTACACACAGGAAGTCCTTTGGGGAACACGGTCTGGTTAAGACTGACTGTGTGACTGTAAGCTGCCTTTGGTGACCAAGGTGTAAAGTCACATTTTTTAACTTGGTTCTCATAATTAATGTGCTTTCTGCTTTCTGCTTCTTTGTTCCAGCAGAATAAAAGATGTCAGCCGATGCGTTTGGAGCCGGGGGCAGCGATGCCCAGCAAACCCTGCAGTCCTTCTGGCCTCGAGTCATGGAGGAGATCAGAAACCTCACTGTGGTACGATACATCCAGAAATAAACACGTGCTAATACTGAGGCAAACAGCTTTCCTCAGCTGCGTGTCTGTGTCTTAGACTGACCACCCTTTCTGTTCCTTTCAGAAGGATTTCCGTGTGCAGGAGTTGCCTCTAGCCCGGATCAAAAAAATCATGAAGCTGGATGAAGATGTGAAGGTAAGAGGGCGGCCAAAGCTACACACATTTCAAAATACTTGTCCAAAAAAGACAGAAAAAAAAACAAAAAAAGATCACACACACAATTTTGATTCTTTAGTCTCCAGGAGAAAAAATATTTTCATGTATTCGTCAAAATTCATAGAGACATTTTATGCAGTTTTTGCTTCATCATTAATGAAAGTTGATCCTGATCCAGGTTCTAATAGTTTTGTCATTTCTACAATCCACACTCACACAAAAAGTTTTCTGAAAATGGATAATAATAATAGAATTTGAAAGTTTTCAAATCATTTAAACCCTATATCTATTTTAAATAATTCAATGAAAACACATTAAAACATTCAGCACATTTTAAAGTTGATGTCAGCAACACATTTCAAAAAAGTTTAGACAGGGACAACAAAACACTGGAAAATGTGTCCAAAAGCACCCAGAGCAACATCTCTGCAAACCAGGTAAATTGTCCCAAGTTAACAACATGACCGGGTATAAAAAAGGCACACCAAGAAGATCACCACTCATTATTGAAATAATGTTCCCCAGTGTACCATCACAAAGAATTTGGAGATTTTATCCTTTCCAGAAGGTTAAAAGATTAAAAAAAGTCTGAAGAAATCTTTGCACTGGAGGGACAAGGTTGAAAATCAATACAGGATGACTGTGATCTTCAGGCCCTAGGGTGGCACTGGGTTAAAAACTGATGTGACTCTGTTGTGAAAATCACCTGAGGGGCTTAAAATCACCTCCAGGATCCATTATCTATGAACACATTTTGTCACCACACTCAGTAATGCAGGTTAAAACTGCATCACACAAAGATAAACCATTTGCAAGCATGGACCAGAAACACTAACCACTAATCTAGGCCCAGACCCATCACATGGACTGAGGCAAATTGCCCCCTGGTCTGAGGAATCAAAATTTGACATATTTTCTCTCATAAATCATGGACGCAGCATCCTTCATTCTAAAAAAGAGGGACAGCCCAGCTTGTACGATCAGCATCTATGCTAGCGATGTTGGGATGTGTAAGTGGCTATGGTATGGTTGGCTAACTTATCTGGAAAGGCACCCTTAGGAATGAACATATGTGCAGGTTTGGAGCATCACACAGTATGCTGCCATTGAGAAAATGGCCTTTTCAGGAAGACAATGCCAAAACACATTTTGCGTAGATGACAACAGCGTGGGCTCTGTAGGAGAAGAGTCCAGATGCTAAACCGGTCAACCTGCAGTCTTAACTTGTCATTCATTGAAAACATTTAGCACGTCACAGAATAAAAACAGGGGAAACCTCAAACTGTTGAGCAGATGTGTCATTAATTAAGGAGGTTACACTACAAAACGGTAAAATTGTTTAAAAACCTGTTGTTAGAGTTAAAATTAACCCTTCATATCAGATTCTATTTTGATAAACAGCGTTTTTTTGTTTTTATTGGAAATGTTCATGTCATTTCACTGTCTGAAAGCCTGATGGATAATGCACTTTATTTTTGTGTTTACATTAAAGCTTCTGCTTTCAGGCCTGTTATTGGTGCTCAAGAATAGACTGTTATCTTATAATGGAAAAATACAATCAGCTCTTCGCTTTCAGACCTATCTGTGAGTAAAAGTGCACTTATAGTGTGTAATGGGATAGCCATTCATCACTCAAAGAAAATGTTGAACTCTTCATACCACTTTGTGGGCCACCAGCATTGAATCTATAAGTTTATTAATGTAGCTGAAGTTTAAACACTTTTCTGTTGGAGATTTGTACTCATAACTGACAGTTAAACTAAGTTCACATTTATTTTAAAGGGCAGAAAATAAAAATGTATTTTTAACAAACTGTAAATTGTTTACTTTGTTTTAAGTCATAACTTTCTCCCATTGGATGCGTCTTCCTACTGTACAGCCATCAAAGAGAAAGCCCTGAAGAGTGTGTTTAAGTGTGTATATGTGGCTTCAGTGTATCGTGTCAAGAGCAGCACGGCCTTAGTTAAGCAGCAGCTTAAAGTGGTAAAGAGATCAGCAGATCACTAACATATCTGAAGACAAGACCCTTCTGTCAGCAGTGACGCAGCAGCTTTCACTGCACCGTGTGTGAGCTGTGGTGTGTATCTGCAAACCGTCCGTTGTATGCAATGCTTTAACATACATTTCATTTCTGCACAGTCCTGTCTGTAGGTTAGGTATAATTTCCTTCTACGTAATGACCCACTGGAAGTGTGCTGACCTGTGGTTTTACTGCTGAAGACGTGTCGATGGGGACTATCTAAGGGCTGACACTATCTTGCAGCTGCAGTAAAAATAGAGGAAATGTTTGTGGGTTTTGGTGAATAATAATGAAATCCTCCAGCCAGGCTACAAAGGTCTGTGAAAGCAGTGTTTCCGTTTAACACAACCACATAAACTATTTATCAAGTGGTTTTTTTTAACACAAACGCAGTCATTTCTTCTTTTGCAGCACCTGTGAATGTACCACGGTGACGTGTTGCTCAGGTTCTGAGTGATTCATGTTGTATCTGTTATGCGATTGATGTTTGATGGTCTGTGGGTGTTGTTTTTTTAACCAGTTGTAACTCCATCCCTTCCCCACAGATGATCAGCGCAGAGGCTCCAGTCCTTTTTGCTAAGGCGGCTCAGATCTTCATCACAGAGCTCACCCTCAGAGCCTGGATCCACACAGAGGACAACAAAAGGCGTACGCTACAGGTCAGACACACTCAGAGAGGCGTCTTTTTTTTTTTTTTTTTTTTACTTCATGTATGGCACTGCTTGTTCTGGTCAAGCTTCAGAGGAGCAAAGTGACAAACCTTTTAATATCAGACCACTGTCTTGTCTTTTTTGGGATTAACATCCACTGTGATCATTTTGCTCCCTCTTCTTTTGTACATTTCTGCTTTGTTTTCACCCCACACCCTTGCATCATATCCGCTGTGTTTCTGCTTTGCTGCTTTTTATGACAAAGTGTCTGTATGTGTACACAAGCTGAGGCCCCATACCAGCATCCCCTTGAGGACTCTCCCTCCGCTGAGCTCTTTCTCCCTCCATTGACTTTGAAAGCAAAGCCAGGCGGGTGCCTTTGACCCACTTTTCCCTCCGGTGCCATATTGCCTGCTCTGCTGTCCTAAACTTAAATAAAATGGACTCTGAAAAGATGTGAGGGGAAAGAGGAAGCACAGACTGAGTGAATGCGTTTGGGAAAAATCAGACAAGAGCTTGTCTCACCTGAACATCAAGAGGTGGGGGAAACTGTGGAGCAGAACATGAAAGCCCTTAAGTCGACTTTATCCATTCACATACCTCTGAGAGATTAGCCGTCCATGGAAATGTGTGTGTGCGTGTGTGTGCGCCAATGCAGGTAGAAACAGAAACTGTTATCATTTTCATCACACTTTTTGTGAAGACCTACTTTGGAAGTGTGTTCCCTTTGCTGTTGCCTCGACTTATCCTCCTTTTTTTAGCGCTAACCTCCTGCTCTCTGCGCCCTCTGCTTTAAATAGAAACTTCATTCACCCTGTATGTTTACATGTTAATTACATTTTACACCCTGGATGACGCACGAGGTACGTGTGACCCCGTGAATATGTGATTTTCTTGCGCTTAAGTGAGTTAAAGCAGCACCCTCACATAGCCAGAGTCCTATTGTGAAGAGGGCACGCCAGTTGGTGTCACCATAGCAACGCTCATCAATAGAACAAGTGTAGATGTGACCTGGTGTTGCCAGATATTAATCAAGCTCCTATAAATAGACTCTAGTGCTGGGAGGGCCACAATAGGGGGTCCTGACAGCCAATATCCTGTGGAAAATTCCACAGAGACAGCGCAGCGCTGTGGATATAGGAAGGAGTATAACAGCAGAGCCGTGGCTCATGGAGGGGGTACGAGCCGGTCCTGTTAAATTCCACCCAGCATGCACACAGGTTTATGAGGAAGGGGCTGGGGGGATTTAATCCGGCCACCTGAAGCAACATAAAGTTGTTAACTTCTTGATTAAACGATTTGATCTTGCAGGTTTTAACCTAAAATAAATGTTGTTACTTCACATGTTTTCTTGACCATTTGTCAATCAAATTTTGGAAAATTGTATTTAATGTAGATCAGTTTCCTCTGGCCAGACGTGAGGCATTTGTCCAAATAACTCAGATGTTCCCAATCTTTGATGAACAGAGAAACAAATCCTCTCAAACACCAGGTTAGAACCAGCAAATATTCAGATCCTTCTGCTTTGAAATAAATCTTTGGTTTAATATCCATCACTTGAATAACTTTCTGTTGACTTATCCTTTTCCGGTCTAAACTTATCCTCCCTTCCTGTGGGATCAGTTTTCAAAGCAAAAACATGTTACAGTACCACCGGGAACTTTAATTCATCCTCCAGTAGCTCCTCGTGGGGCTATTTTTGGAGGGTTGACCTTAAGCTATAAGGCATGGTTATATATAGGTTGCTGCATATATTGCATTAGCATAATTCAAGTCTGACCTCATGGCTCTGACTCTTGTGTTCACAGAGGAATGACATTGCCATGGCGATAACAAAGTTCGACCAGTTTGACTTCCTGATCGACATCGTGCCCCGGGACGACCTGAAGCCTCCAAAACGACAGGTAGGACAGCGCAGCATGGAGAGATCGTCCTATTTCCTGCACATGATGGTTCTTATAACAAGGAGCTGGTTGGTTTGGTCTTCATCTCGGAAGTTTCTTTATTGTTGGCAAACTAGAGGTGCTGTAAACATCCTTGACTGGAAGCTGGGGTTCAAACAGAAGGAGCTTTCAGTCGGATGTTTGCAGCATCTTATTGCCTCTGACAGCCAACAGTAACCCCAGTGATGACAAAGGTTTAATTACAGTGGCAGAAAAACGTTTTGTCAGAATAAAAAAGAAATAATGAAAAGCCAATTTCCCGCATAAAATGAGGATAATCTCGAGCAGGAGATTGATGTGGCATGTAAGATACCAGATGGAGAGGTGAGATATTTAAATTGGTTGTCAAGAAGACTGTCTCCGGGCATGTAAACATCCTACACTCTCAGCTGTGTTGTCATGGAGCTGGGAGAGGGGTGTTTACGCTTCTGGTGATGGAGTAACTTCATCAGGATGCTGCTCATTTGTCAGGTATGAAGCAGGATGACACAGGTCAGCGTTTGCTGGTGTTCATGAAATCTGGGGTTGTTGTTCAAGTACTGGCTAAGAGTTAACCTGCTGAACTGTGCCGAGTACAATAATCCAGCTCTGACACCACCCCACTGTGAAAGTGGGAACGTTTCTGTGCATAAATCAGTGATAGTCGCACAACTGTTTGTATATCTTTATTACACTTGAGTCAGAAGTATTTGATAAAGATGTTTTATGTAAGTTGTTGACAGTTTAAACATCACAGTGTTCAGCTTGGCTTGCCTTCAGGCCTGCAGTCAATGGTATTGACCAGTATGTTTGCCTGTAATGGATCTTGTGTCAAGATTACATTACGTTTCCCCGGTCACGTCCCATCAGTTATTTATCAGTGCTGACCTCCTCTGCTGTTACACCTGCAAAAATAATTCATGGAGATGTAATGGACTGATAGGCCCCTTCCAATATGTGTGTGTGTGTTTGTGTGTGTGTATGTGTGATTTTCAGGAGGAGATGCGTCAGTCGGTAGCTCCAGCCGAGCCGGTGCAGTACTATTTCACTCTAGCCCAGCAGCCTGGAGCCGTGCAGGTGCAGGGGACACAACAGGCCCAGCAGCCCGGGGCACAAGCAGCCACGACCATCCAGCCGGGACAGATCATCATTGCACAGCCTCAGCAAGGACAGGTAAAACTAACCCTGTGCTTTAAAAAAGAGAGCCTCAGGTGATGCAGATTAAAAAACCTGCCACATGGATCATCAGAACACCAGAATAAAGCGATAAATCCCCGTGTGTCCTAACATCCAGCGCTTTTATTTAAGAGAAAATACATCAGCACACGTACTCAAAGAATGCATTTAGTTTGAGCGTGTGTTTGCATTCTCACCCCACCCACTCCTGGGACTCCTGCTGTACACGTCTTGTTCTTCAGGTCGTCATCGGAGGTTTTATTGATGTTAGTCTTAGCTCACATTTAGTCGCTGATAGCTCTCCCACCAGCAGGAAGACTGAACCTCAGAACACACCCAGCAAACAACACACACACACACACACACACCCTCCCTCTGCAGAGGAAATGCTTTCACACAAACCAACATTCCCATCTCTGCTTCGGTGAAATGTGATTGAATGATTACAAATACAGGAAACGAGTATGTAAGTAAGTCCAGTTAGTGCTGTCAATCAGTCTCTTTCCAACACAGGATCATGTAATTTATGTTAAAAAAAGGGATTTGAGTGTTTAGTCATACTTACAGAAAAAAAAGACTTCTACAACTTGAATCTCGTAAGAGTACAGTCATTTTTCCTTAGAACTACACCTTTCATTTCTGTATATCACTATTTTCAAACTTTATCTCTTAAGGCTTTATTAGTTTCAAAGTACAATACTTTTCTCCTAACCTCTGTTTTTTTTCATCTCCCAACTGGCTTCACCCTATTTTGTACTTTTTCATTTTTTTACCATGGCCTCCGAAATTCAAAGAACCCACTCACAAAACATGATGATCAAACCATGCTGCAGTTTTTTTGTTCTTTTCTCTGTTTCTCTTCATCCCGTTTGTATTGTGTGGTTTTTGTTTCAAAGAAATTATAAGACTGAACAAAAAACTGAATTAAATAGCTGTATTGTTAGGGAACAAAGTCCTTGCCACGTGCCAATGTCACCAACGCAGGCATATGAAAACACACACACACACAGTAGTGAGTCTTCAACAAACATGATTATATTGAGACATGTTTCCCGAGCGTCTTTCATCTGAATCCTCTCTTCTCCTCTTCCTGTAACTTTTGCTACCCGCTCAGCCTCTGCATGTCATGTAGCTGTGGGCCCTGTGCTGCTTCACGCTGCTTCAGCACGCTGCCTTTAGCTGAGCTGTCATAAGCATTAAGACCTCGCTTTATTCGCTAGCACCATTTACTGCTGCAGCCCTCAGTGAGAGCAGGAAGGTCACAGTTTGACACTCACCCTGTGTAGACTCATCACAGGCCCTGAATGAAGCTGCACTTCCAAAACTTGAGGACATAAATGAAATCTTTTCACATGTAATGATTATTTTGTTTTGATAAATATTTTTTGAAAGAAGCAACCTTGTGATCACAATATTTCCATCAATTTAGCCTTAAGTGTGAAATGTATCCGTTTTATTGTCTTACAGCCTAATTGCACCTATCCCTCTTGTTAGTTTTCACATCATGAGGTGTAAAGGAGGCCACTGTAAAGTGCAGCTGGCCAGCTTACAACTCCTCACCAGGCTCATGCTTTCTCAGTACACCAGATTTGGTTAATTTAGTTCATTTGAGGAGTAGATGATGGAAGAACTAAAGCTTTCTGTGTCTGCGAATAGAAGTTACGGACATTATTTAGCTGCTTCCCCCATGCTTTACACATTCAGGCACCATAATGTGTCCTCTTCTTGTTTCTCACCTCAGCTTCTTGTATCATTCATAAACATGTCATTTAATCTCATGTGCTGCTTTGTGTCACTGTTTACCGGCTTTGTCATGCTTTTGTTCACGCCTCACACGCTTCACGTTGAGTTGTTGCAATCGCTGCTTTCTCACTGCGTGTCTTTCTCTCATTCTCTCATCCTGTTCTGTCGGGCCATCAGATGCTGCAGGGTGCCACCATGCAGCAGTTACAGCAGGTGCAGGTGCAATCACAGGGCACACCCATCACGGTAAACATGCATGCACACGCGCATTCATATGTTTGCTAACCACACACACAGAGGTGACTGCTGCATTCATATGCGTCCTGTCCTGTTCTGGTGGCTGAGGCCTGTAGGGGTGACCGCGGTGTGCGATCAGGTGGCTTTTCCCCAGATACTGTGACAGACAAACGAGAAAGAGAGGTCACAAAATCTGCTGTGTCACCTCTTGCCCAACATTTTTTCTTCCTGCCTGATAATCATTTAAAAGACTTTCAGAATGAGGTTAAACTCTTATCTGTGGGAGGTCAGACATTGCTCTGCGTCAATCATAAACTCCATCCCTCTGCCATCTTTTGTTGATCATCTAATATGACACCATCTCATCTTTCCTTTCCCCCTTTTCCTCTGCTCTCCCTCAGAGTGCACCTGTGGCCATGCAGGTGGGTGAGGGGCAACAAGTACAGATTGTTCAAGCTGCAGCAGCCCAGGGTCAGGCTCAAACCGCGCAAACCCAAGGACAGACCATGCAGGTCATGCAACAGATCATCACCAACACAGGAGAGATCCAGCAAATCCCGGTGAGAGGAAATACCAACATGTGAATAATAAAAAAAGAAAACTAAACAAAAGAAAACGGTATTGACAGAAATGATGGGACAAAGCAGAAAAGAAGTAGTGTGGGTGAAATGATTGAAAGAAAGGAAAGAGTCTGGTTAAAACAAATTAAATGAGTGATGTCGTCTATGTTCCACTGAGTTAACTCATCACCAGAGAGGGTGAATGATTTGTGTTTGATACTCAGAGTAGGAAAATGGCTGTGACCTCTGCATTTGAATGACCTTATTTCCCTAACCAAACTTTGTCTCCCCCTTGTGGTGTTGGCATGTAGGTGCAGCTAAACACGGGTCAGCTACAGTACATCCGACTAGCTCAGCCAGTCTCGGGGGCGCAGGTGGTGCAAGGACAGATTCAGACTCTTGCAAACACCCAGCAGGTAATCACAACGGCAAAAAAAGGAAAACACCACGAATAAAAGGCACACATTCAAACAGTCAGATGTTGGAGTCTTACTGTTTTCTGTTTTTTCCAGATCACACAGACGGAGGTACAGCAAGGACAGCAGCAGTTCAACCAGTTTACTGACGGACAGGTAACAAATGCTGTTAATGTATACAGCGTCTTTTGAACTGTAGTGGTAATGATAACTTTTGGGTTAGGGTTAATGGTGAAACTCTTAGCAAGGCACAGTGTAAAGTTCATTTAGTCATTTAGTGTAGTGCCTTTTACAGAGCACAGTCACAACCTGCTTTACATAATGTCAACATGAAAACAAACAAGTGAGATGGAGAATAAATCAGAATAAAAATGATGACACACAGCAACAAGAGCCACAGGACGGATCATAATTTAGTAAAATAGAGATTAGGGCTGGGATGATATGCTTTTCTCCTGATACAATTCTTTTATATTTTTTGGAGTGCTGATTCTTTCTTGAATTGCGATTCTTTGAAAGTTCCGATTTTTGGGATTTTTAGTTTGCTATTTCAACACTAGACCAAGTGAAAAAGTTCAATGATGATGATGATGATGATGATAGACTATATCAGAAGCCATATTTTTCCCAAAACTGCATAGTACATGTGAGTCAGTTTTTTAGATTTATTTAGGGGATCTGACTGCTCAACTTTTTTCAGACCCAGCTAATAAACAGAGACTAAAATTAAGGACTTAAATTGGAAAAAAAAAAAAAGATTTTGAACAAAAAAAGCACAATTTTAAATTGTTAAAAAAATCCTGATACTACAATACATCGATTTTTTTCTCCCATCTCTAATAAAAATGATAAATAGAATACTTCGACAATGCATTTGGAAGTCAAAACCTCATGTCAGTAGAGGTAACGCACCAATGAAACCAACAGTAATAGTTCTGAGCATTGACAATGTTTTCCTTCAGCTGTCAAAGATCTGTTTTGGACTTACATATAATGTTGAGTCAGTTGGCTAATCTCTGTCTGTTGAAACAAAAAAAATATTTTCTGTTAAATTCTGATTTTTTGACTTTATGTTTTGCTCCCTTTCTTTATATAATATATTAGTATAATCCACTATTCTATATTATTATATAAGTTTTCTTTCCTATACCTGGCAGGGATAACAGGAACTCACTGAAAAATTATCAGACAGAAAACTTAATGAGTGTCCAAAGAAGATTTCCTTGCTCAAACAACCTGTAATCAGGGATGTCCTGCAGTCTGGTCCTCATCCGTTGTGTCTCTCTCTGTTTTGCAGCAGTTGTATCAGATTCAGCAGGTGACGATGCCAGCCGGACAGGAGCTCACCCAACCAATGTTCATTCAGTCCACCAACCAGACAGCTGACGCACAGGTCACACAGGTCAGCACTGACTGAGCCCAGCCAGAAACCTTTCCTTCACACACACATGTGCATACCAGCCCATCTGACTCCACCGACTTCAACAACAGAAACTTGAGCTTGACTTCGAACCCTTCTCTGAAAGCTGAGGGACCTGAGTTCTTGTAACACATTTTTGGTAATAAATTTAGTGCACTGGATAAAAAGCCAAAGGGACACTAAATCGACTTTTCGTATTCATGTGAAACTGCATGTTTGAGACACCTTTTGTACTTCTGCCACTCATCTTATCTCAAGTCCAAACTAATACTTCTTCAAAACACAATAGAGTGTGTGCTTTATTCTTGGCCCCCTTCATTTTGAGAAAGTCTTCTCGTACGTGACCTGCGCCTGACATATCTTTCACCTGCTGCTTCCAAAACCGATGAATCAAACCTTCTCTCTTTTTTTCATGAAGTTGATGAAGCCATATACCTCAGATTACACTTTTTCACAGCAGGCCAAATTAAGGGATCCCAAGAGGAGATTATGAGGTTCACTGATAATTCTACATGTACTTACTCTTTACTGTTGTTTTCCACAATGATGAAGCATATTTAAGGGCTTCAAAATGTATAGCTTAACTGAATATGTGAAGATGTCTGTATGTTTGTGTGTGTGTGTGCTTGTTGTATCAAGAGTACACACTGCAGGTCTTTTTTTCTTCCTGTTGTTCCTCATCCCCCTTTTTTTCTGGAGTTGAGAACTCTTCTCTGCCTCTATGCAGTTTCAAACATCCCCTCTTTCCTAGTTTGAGTCTCATGCACATACAGGTGAATAAAAAAATCATCCTTTTTATAGAAGTCTGTTTTTCCAAACGAGTGTTATGCTCTCAGTTTTGATGTTTTTGGCCTCACACCATCCCTCTTTTATTGTACAGTAATGATTATTATCAATGTTCTTATTATTGTTGTTTCTGCATGTAGTTAAAACTGCCAGCATGACATGCAATAGATAGGTACAGTTTTATTTTTGACGTTCCTTTTTTTTGTAAACAAACTTTGTGAGAAAAAAATAAAAACCATTGCCTGTCAAAGAGTTTTTGTTGTTTTTCACATCAAGGTCTCATCTGTGTTTTCATTGTTTTATTTTAGGTGAATTAAGCAGCTTAGCAGTGTGAAGACTGTAGACAGGGAGTGAGATGCAGCAGCACCCTCAGCAGTCAGCCTCCCTCTGTATGCCAAGGTAGACACATCCCACCACCAGAGCTAGAAAACATCACCTCTGATGCTTTTGTAGTTCCCTAAAGGTACAAGGTCAAAATGATATCCAAAACAAACATTAAACTAATGTTGTCTCTGTCTGGGTCTATGTTGTTTTCTCGAGTGACCACAAGAGGGCAGCACTGATCCAACAAACAGCTAAAGTCACTGATTTTCTGTATCGGGTAACCTGATTTATTGCCAAACACAGGTTTACAATTTTTCACCAGTAGCATTGTTTAAGAGCCATAGACAATTCATCCGATATCTACACACATTGTGCCTACACAAGACAATTTGAGCTCCCACCTAATCTCATTTCTACTGGAAAAACTTTCTGGGCTACAAAGGCCAAATGGTTAACAATAGAGTCACGAGTTCTGTGGCTGGAGACTGCTCAAGTGCTGCAAGATCAGACTGCAATCCTTATCCGACCTAAATCTTTAAAGGAAAAGAGGTAATTATGGTGAAAAGAAAATGAAGTAGGAAGAGAGGCGCAGGCAGCTGACAATGTCCCACTTAAGCTCCTGAAGAAGGTCCTTTATTTGACTTTATGTCAGCGTTAATGTTCAGAACTTTCGCTTCATAGTTTTCCCTCATATTAACACCCAGAGTTACTGCTCATTTCCCAATGGTTAACTTAATCCCCGTTAGCAAAGCCAGAAGTAAACATTAGTCAAACAGAAGGACCCTTTCTTAATCGACTTAATCACCAGACAATAACTGCCTTAACGAGTGCGGACTCATGCTCGGATCTTTCTAATAAGAGCGGCGAGGATTGTGAGAATGTTTGAGCTTAAGTCGAGCACGAAAAGATTGTCTGCTGGTATTTTTCTTGGCCGGCACGTCTGGTCGGATCAAGGCAACCTAGTCCAGAGGAATGGGAGCTGACTGCCTTTGCTGCAGTCTGGACCGTGTGATCGGGCCTCACTAAGTCAGGAACAAACCTGTAACAGATTTGGACGTTCACTTAGACGGGGTTTGTGTTTGATCCTCTTTTCCCTCTTGTTGAGGTGTCAGGAGAGTTTGTTTTAATCACCATCAAACTATAATGTAAGCTTTTCCCAGGTCCTGGCATTCAGTGTTGTATAAGAATAATGTGACAGTTCAATTATTCGTGAGCGCTTGTCTCCAGTTTTAATAAGTTCAGAGCCCAGGATCAGCTACAGGAACAAATCTCTAAGGGAGAAAAGATTTGTCTATTTATGTGCAGTGAAAGTTTGAAAAAGGGATGCATTAAAATGAAAATAAAAACCAATACATACGGTAACAGGTATATCAGGTGTATCTTGTTAAAAAACACAACATTTGAATTTGACTCCTCCTCATTGGATCAGTGCCAGCGGCAGCACACACTCACAAGCCCAGCAATCGCCTGTAGGATCACAATTCTACATTGGGGGAAACTCGAGGGCAGTGCATCAGCATGTTAGCACAAGCTAATCATGGGGTGTTTGACACATATCCATTTAGCAAAAAGCCAACTCGTGTCCCGAACTGCTCGCGAGGTTCCTGAGAGCGAGTGAAAGTTGAGCCAAGCTTCACCCTCTTTTAGGAAAAAGCTTCATTTCACGCTGGTTGTGTTTTCTTTCTCTGTGCTACGTAGCTTCTTCCACACGCAACTATTAACACATAGTCACTTGCACACTGGGTGCACTGTGATTGACCGAGGTAGCCACGTCCACTCTCCACCCAGATACTTGGTGAAACAACCAAAACATCACACACAGGCTGAGGAGAGGGTTGAGACAGACACAGACACTGACACACATGTATAGAGGCTCATTAGAGACGATTGAGCAGGATTATTCCTGTAAAACATGACATTTTATTTTTTAGGAAAATCCTGCAGACTCTACCTTTAAAATCAGGCTGTGGTAAAAGCGGTTCCATCTCTCGGGTCTGTCTCACTTGTATTTTTGGCTTGTGGAAGGTTTGAAATATGTTTGAACTGAAATCTTTTTCCTGAAGACCTCTTTGCACCAAACACAGTCCGGTTTGTGGAAGGTTTGACATCGACCACTTTTTTAATGCATGTGTGAGTGAAATCTTTTTATAGCTCTGACTTTTTTGGGTTGAGTTTGTTTTTGCCTGTCAGTAGTGAGGTAGTGTCTGGATTGGCGTCCACTCCACCCCTCTAACCGGCTGTCACTAACACTCTCCACTCTCCGAGCTGGAGGGTGCTCAGTCACTGCTGTAAAAGCACTATGAGTGGTTACAAAGGCTCTTTTGACTGGTCGTGAATGAGCCACTGAGTGAGGCCTCAGAACCAAACTACTGTCATTTCCTGGCTCAGTCACTTACATATTCATGTTTCAGGAAGGCAGATTGTCAGACTGATTAACACAGGAAAGCTGCCTCACATCATCGGACATTTTTACACCAGCTACACGATGGCTTGAGGGTGTTTCTCAGCGGGCGGTTCTTGCTCCAAACACAAGCCTTGTTTCATGTGTCATTTCATCTCTCTGAAGACTGAAACCAGACCTATCACGACCACATTAATCAAAAACAAAGGACACTACATCAACAAATCATCAGCCCACTCCTCCTTTGGTGTCTCTGATGTTTCCACGTAGAGAGATCTGGGTTAAAGAGGAGGAAATGGATAAAAAGAGGAAGAGAAAAGAGGTTAAATAAATGCAAACAAGACTGCGGCCTGGGAAAACCATTAAGTGGTGTAAGAAAACGTCCAAGTGCGCAGCGGAAACAAAAGGTTGGTGGGGGTCGGACGGAGTAAGATCACACTGTGCTCTGTGTAGTGCACGAGTGCTGATGTAAGGGTTTTTAAGTTCCCATAGATTCCCCTGAGTGGCTGTCGACTCCCCGAGCTCAGCGGAGCTCTGTGGGGCATGAGTGAATGCTTGGAGTGAGGAGTGCAGTGGAAAAACAACAAAAGTGGGGGAGAGGTGGGCGTGAGGGGAACAACAACAGCCGCCTTCACTGTGTGGGCCCATGTAGTCCTCTTTGGGTCATCCCTGACTGTAATTCCACCCCGAGTGCCACCATATCTTTGTGGGTGAGTGTTGGGGCTGTGCACATTTGTACTTTCAAACATCCACTCCAGATTTTACGGTGTGATCTGGCTCAGCTGTTGTGTGTTGTCACATCGGGTATTCTGCCCAGCCCTGAGAGTTGATGACTGGATGAGAGAAACACCACAGAAAGAGAGGTTGCATGTTATTGCCTCTTGATGTAAATCCCGCTGGGTGCAAACAGGGCTGTCCTGTCCATCGACACCTTCCTCCTCGGGCTGGTTTGGACAGCTGAGAGATTGAGGAGGGGAGGAGGATGAGGAGGAGGAGGAGGAAACCAGGCTAACAGAGGGAGGCTTGTAGCAGGAGATCCCGCTTAGGATGACGTTTAGATGGCCCCTCCCCCTTTCGTTAGGTCTCCTGTCCTTCCTGTGTCTGTTATTTACAGCTGAGTTTATATTCTGACGGCAGACAGACACACCTAAGTGGATAGTTTTAGAAATTTAACATCGGCCGTCAATGGACTTCAAAACCAATCATAATCAAAAGAAGAAGCCTGTCTGACTCTCACATTTCTTGAGAGATTAAAGTATTTCTTCAAAGGCCTCAGGCACAGGGTGATGTGGATTTAGACTGGAGCCAAAACTAGAAATATCAACCCAGTAAGGCATGATTGCCACTTTGTATTTACTTTGAGATATGGCAATAATTTAGGGCATTGAACCATGATGATGTGGCATGTTTTCTGAACTATTTTTAAATCATTTTGTGCCTTTAAAGATACTGTAAAGAGTTTTCAAACTGGTGCTGAAGGAGTGTCACTCTTAAACCTATGCTAGAGACTAGTGACTACATCATGTACGATTGTAAAGATATGCTCTGGCAGACTTGGTATGGTAGTTCAGAAAGGGTTAACTGTTTTTGTAAGAAGCTAGAAAACAAAGGCTTTGCTATAGTTAAATAAGTAAAATATCTATAAACATTGTCATTGTCAATCATTATTTTGTTAAAGTTAATAATTCAGCACTGCTACATTACTTCATCACTCTGCATCCTGAAAAAAAAAGTAATCGTGAACAAAGAAAAGTGCTGTTAAATAGAAAATCAATGCATGTGCTGGCAAAAGCCACATTTTGAAAGTTGTGTGTACTCATGGGAAATGCAGTCTTCACCCCAAAAGATTACTCCAATACTGTTCAAATGGGACTTCAGAGTAAACATGAAAACCACTTACAGTGCCTTTAAAATGGTTATTGGTACATTTAGCAAACTAGGCATTAGCATCTTCCTATGTCAAGTGTAATCCGAACTGATTTATGACTTTCATTAATTTGTTCACATTGATAGTTCTAACTTTTCAACGGTGATGCCTTTCTGCTTTTAGTGTCATATGTTAAGATACACTTAATCTTTAACCATTGATCCTTCAAAAGTTTGAGTTGGGAAACATCTTAAGGCCTTTTTTCCCACTTTGGTGACATTTTGACGCTTCAGTTTTCCTGACGGGGCCAATAACAGTTAAGTCATCTACTTTTCAGAGTCAATGAATGTTTTGTGGCTTTTGGGGATTGTTAAAACAAAAAAAAAACACACATGAAACACAAGGATCCATTAGAACACATTTGCTGATCATAACAAACTAACTTGCCACGTTAAGCAGCCTCTGTCTGTATTATCACATCGCTTGAATGAGGCACAGCTGTCAACACTTGATTCCATTTTATAGGCAGCAGTAAGTCTATGGGCTACATGTGCAGCTCTGAGTAAAGATTTAAGGATTAGTGATGTATAGTTATGTAATATGAGCCGGCCCTGGGAATAATGTAGAGATTTTTGACTTGTGAGAGACTCCAGCTGCATTCCCACATGTCGTTTCACAGACCTGCATGTTCCATAAACTGCAGCAGACACAATGGAGTAACCTGGCTCTGCTGTTGTTATGGAACACTGTAAACAGAAGTCAGAGGAGATGATCTCTTGGTGTTAAATGTGTGTAACTTTCATGTAGCTCACATAAAAGCCCAGATAAAGGTCCACTGGAGATCAGAGATCTGAGGGGTCGTGAGTTGAGGGAAAGAGTGAAGATTTTTCTCTTCTTTATCATGAAAACTCTTCTTTTTCTCCTCAGGAATCTAACCTACAGTAGCTGCAGGTTTACATTTGACCTGTTATCCAAACAGTTCACTGTGAGTTATCTTTGAAGTTGCTCACGGTGCTTGGTCACATGATGCAGTGAGGCCAACAGGAGTTTGGGGACCACCTCGCCACGCATTCCTTGGAGGCCCCTCTGACAGGTGATCTCTCTGCAGTGCCCTGTGCTGCATAACCAGTGGATTTGTGTCATAACCACAGCAAGCCTGTGTGTGTGTCACTGTTGTACATTTAGAAAAGATCTGTCCACTGTGGTCGTTGTGTCGCTGGGTTCCCCAGCACCTGTCTCTGCTTTCACTGACGCCTGTGGCCATAGATCCCCCCTGCAATGACAGCACAACTTTAGTCTGTTACAGTGTACTAAAAGTGTACTTTTCTCTCTTAATTTCACTGGCGATGCATGCAGGGCTTGACATTAACACCGGCCAACCGGCCAAATGCTGGTGGATTTCGGCAGTGGCTGGTAACACCACCGGCCACCGGCTGGTAACACCACTGGCCACTTTGGCGGGTTGAATTTTATCTCAAACATGGAGCAGAGAGACAAGCAAAAAGATGACTGATGATGAAAGCTCTGAGGAAATTTAGTTTACCTCTCCTTCATTGTCATTCTCATGAAAAAATAAATGATTTTCTGATTACAATCGTTAGTAAATATTTAAGCAGACAGTGTCTCTTGCTGAGTTTTTATCAGTTCAATTAATCCCCTGTACCATTTTATTATAAGCAATAACACATTACTATTTTAATTACTATGTCTTAATAGACTGCATATTTTCATATGAAAGGAGCACAATGTTACACACAGCTTTATCAGAGCTGAATACCTGATTAAGGACCTGTGGATTTTAACATTGATGTAGTCTTGTTTTGAGTGTGCATAGGGGTCATTTACATTTAAAGAGGTTGTAAATCTTTTTTAAGTGAACTTTAGCATGTCATCATCGGCTTTTATCATATTGAACATAATTATCCAACAACAAATTGTGGCCAGTGAAAATACTGAGTGGCTAGTAACTCAGGGATACTACTAGCCACAGTGGCTGGTGAGCAAAAAAGTTAATGTCAAGCCCTGGATGCATACAATTATCCAATTTAGATAATCAATTATTAGGAGAGGAGTTATGGCATGGTTTTTAGAAAGAGCTTGTAGGGCTCTCCTGTAAGTTAAGTGCGCAGCCCTTTTGATTGACCTTTTCTCTTTTTAAATAAATGTCTGCTTTGTTCTCTGTGAAATTAAATCAAATTTTAACAGCTTAAATAAGTCTTAAATTACAGGCACTACAATATATGGCTAAGTCCTGTAGGATGAGTTATCAGAAAAGGAAATGTATACTTCTCTCTGTCTGAAACTTTGTGGCACTGTAGGGTGTTGGGATACATGCACAAACAACATTTCCTTGCAAAGTTAGGTGCTCCATATGAAACCTGTCATCCTTCCGGTCAAAGCTTGCTAAATTAGAAAATCACAACCCAGTCTTCCTCTCTCTTGCTCTGAACGTACAGCTGTCCCGCGCGTTTCCCTCTCCCATCTTTTCTCATTTCTCCCGCGCGCCAACTCTCCAGAAAGGAGCGTGTTTCATCTTTGTCAGCGTTTGCACAGCACATGCAAACATCAGCACTCGTTTGTGTGGCTTTCCCTCTGTGTTTTTTAGGGTTAGCTGTCTGCGGTTTTTGACATCACCCTGATGGTCCTCTGTGCTCGTGCGCGCTCCGCCCCGCGTGCAGGAGCGGAGGAGCGCTGGACCAGAGAAGCGCGCGAGGAGCTGGAGCGAGCTGATGTTAGCGGCCGTGGCGAGTCTGACTCTGACATTTGAAACTTAGAGAAATAGCTTAGGCCAACGTAGTGACTGTGTGCTTGTAAGAGTACTTTCATGTTCAGAGACAGCAGGGTCATTACGCACTCGCTCGTTTTGTAGTGATTTATCAGCGCAGGGGTACTTTCACTGTACTTCTACTAGTGATGACAGGTTAGCAGCTCAATTGGTTGTTTTCTTGGACTTAGTGCATGTGTAATCACTTCTCTGCAACCGGCTGATTACTTATCACATCTGACTCTTTTACAATGATCGCTGAAGGTCACTTTTTAAAGCGACGCACTTGTTCCACAACTGTGCGTTTTTTCTTTTGTGATCGTGACTTGATTTACAGATAACTTTTAAATCTTGGCATCGACTCTAAACAAACAGGTATGATTTTTACTCGTGTGTTTTGATCGGTAGACTACTTTTAGTCCACTTTACAGCCAGTAGCTATGACTCGGGCAAAACTTTGCTGTGCGCTCTTGTGCGTTTGATCCTCTGAGAAAAGTGATCGAAGCCTATGTAGTTAAACCAGGTCCTGGTCTGAAGATGTTAGGAAGTCCGTCCAACAACGGCGGCATCAGAATGCTTGTGCCCCCGGCTCCGAACGACGACAGGCGGGTAGAGTTTGTGGCTCTCACCGCTGTCCACACTGAGAGGAGCGAGCCGTCCACCCCGGAGCGCGGACACCCTTCTCACCGCACAGGTCTGCTGGGCACCCCGCTGCCCGGGCCACCGGGACCCCGGGCAAACGCGTCCGCTACGAGCAAACGCTTCAGAAAGTTGCAAAACTGTCTGTACAACGTGCTGGAAAGACCAAGAGGATGCGCTTTCATCTACCACGCGTTCATGTAAGTACAACTCCATCATTTCCTTCATGTAACAACTTTTTAAAGTCTCATGAAGTCTGCGAGTGAAGCCACATGCAACCAGAAGTTCTTCATCAGACTCTTTTCCACTCGTGATTTGATCACAACATGCTAGCAGTCATTTGATGAATTTTCCAATTAACCGAGCAGAGTTGCGTATACAGCAGTTAGCACGGTCATCTGCCATGCATCAACACAACACGGGGTCTTGTGTTCATTTTCCCCCTGTCCCTGTGATTAAATCATCTGGGGGGACCTTGGATGTTCAACTCAATTTGTCTCGATCCACAGGAGGCGATTGGCATTTTGTTAAAATCAAAACTCATTTGCAAACATCATTATACCTGCTGGTATCCTAACTGATAAATGAATTATGATGGTTCAGCATTCACTCACTTGACTAATGACCTTACGAGTGGGTGATACACAGGATCAATTTATTATGACATAAAGTGACACATCACATGCTTTTCATGAGAAGTAGGATAGTAACATAAACTTGTTTGTTGCAGTTTCTTCTGGCAGCGTTGATAAATATACCAAAGTGAATTTGTCCTGACTCTTTCTGCCACATGATAGTTTTTAATTTAAATAAAGAATAACCTTGTTTATTTTACCCAAACACCACAGCGAGCCACGCTAAAGCAACTCTCCTCAGTGTAGAAAGTATTCTGTCAGGGCTTTAAAGTCCCCCTCGAGCCATATGCTCTATAATGTCTACAACATGTAAACACTGGAAAAGTATGAGCTCACTGGAAGCTGTGGCTGCTTCGCTCTGACAGACCAACAGCCCAGGACTTCAATGTGAAACATTTAGCGCTCATTTGTCCAAACCAAACTGTGCTATGCTTCATGTTGTTGAATGTGCACCTGTTCAACACTTAAATTTAACCCTATTAATAACGAATGAAATTACAGGAACGCTTTATGTGAATGCTAGCCTTAAGAGTCTCTTTAAAAGTCAGAGTTCACTCAGTGGATATTTACCGTTTCCTCCGTGTCTGTATACTGTCCGTCAGTTTCAAGGGCATATGTGCACCAGCAGCTGTTTTCCAGTTGTGCTAGTGGACGGAGCACAAGTGTGGGGCTCCTTTGACCGTGCTGTACTTTCTGTGTCATTGTTTAAATAAGAACAGCAGTCTTTCTGCCAGTGGCATCAAGTGTTTACACCAGAGGGAAATCCCGCTGCAGAGCCACAACTCTCATACATGTTCTCGTTATATAGAGCCAGCACATTTTTATTTACCATTGTCTCACTTCTTTCTATTCCTACAGGACTTGGAGCATGTCTTTAGAGCACACACACACACACATGGACTCACTACATGCCATGTACCGCCTCCACTCTGTGTGCCTCCCATTAAGAGTTTGGCCTTTGTGGGGTAGATGTGGGTGACATTCTCCCTGACATTACTGGCTGGCAGCTCTGCCACTGTTGTTGTATCTCTGTCAGAGAAGGCAGAGCAGGCGCACGGAGGTGCTCGGATCGGGTTTCAGATGCCTCAAAGATGGAGCTGGACTGACTTTAAAAAGTGAGCCGCCTCTTCAACATCCTGTAGTGTGCAGCCGCATTAGCATGCTGCACAATGTCAGAACCCAAAGTCTTACTCAGCTTTTGGAAAAAAGTTTTTCCACTTCCACGGGAGACGCATTGGGTGCACGTCTGTTTAGCGGGGTGCTCCCTTCCCATGTTACTGTATCATCATGTTTTGGCTCATCATGCTGAGAGTCTTGGCTCATGTGAGGAAAATTCATTGTGTGATGGAGCTCAATTAAGGATGAGTTGATCTATTGTAATTAAACTGAGCCGCACACTGCTGTGTGTGGCGCTGAGCTAACTTCCCTTAATCCTTTAATTAATCATATGTTGTAATGGAGGACAGTGGAACAGATATGTGGGTTCTAGAGAGCCTTATTTGCAGGTGTGAAGTGTGGACAGGGAGAAAGTAAAGATCCAGACATGGGCACTCACTTTAATGCCATCCACACTCCTTTTTCTTTTTTTGAACCTGTGATAAAATATTTCAAATCCAGCTTTTCACACAGTTCAAGTCCTCTACTTCTTCACTCTCTGTCCAGCAGATGTAACAACTGTATGGCACTGATTTCCTGCTCTCCTCTCTTCCAAAATCTGGTGTTGGCAAAGTGAATCTATCCACCTGGAAAGCCTTTTTTACATTAAAGAGGAAAGAGACGGGAGAAGGAGACTTGTCAAAAGACAAGTAAGCAAAAGAGTTACTGGAAACTTGCGCCACAAAAGGGGGTCCACCTGCAAAAGCATGCTTTTTTTAAGTTGGTGCATGGGGGTGTGGTGCTTACTACAGTTCCCTCGCTCAGTAACAGCAAAAGTGCAAGACTTCCTCGGCACTTTTGTGTCCCCTCTCTTTCCTCCACCTGCAGTGAAACTGCAATGCCAGCAGGAGAGTGGGACTGAGTTTGTTCAGAGCGTTGAAGTTTGTTCAACACAGCAAGAAAGTTTGGGTTGTAAGAGTGTGTTGTAACAGATGTGTAAACAGTATCTACAAAAAGGATTGTGTGTGTATTTGTTGACAGGAATTATAATTTCACATTACGCCCTCCCAAAGGAGATGTTGGCCTGGTCTGATCACTTGAAATTGTAAAGAAGTGTAATGAGTAATCAGCCTTCAAACAGTTGCAGATTCATCACTCATTCATGGAGTAATTGATTCTTCAGCTTATCATGTCAGGTCTATTATTAAGCTCCTCGTTAGTTTGTGTTTCTGTGTGTGTGTGTGTAAATCTGCTCTATGAGCACAGCAGATGACTGACAACATTTCCAAGGATCAGTTTCAGTGTTTCCCCTCACCTTTAACCCCCCAGCCATCTCCACCACTGGCACTGCTAAATATAGACAATCACATGAAGATTCCTGTTTTCAACATAGTTTTTATTTTTTTTTTATCCTAGCAGGAGGTCCTCCAGGGCGGGAGATCAAGTCTAAAATCAGGCTTCCGACCTCGGTCAGCTCACACCACAACTTATGCTGTCGCTGTGCAAATCCAAGAAGCCATGTCAGGGCTTGAACTTTGTGCTTTTTCCTACCGTGCTTCACGGCTGGGTCCAGCCCTGGACAGAGAATGCAGTAACAGTGCATGTGGATGGACAGGAAAAGCAGCCAGGACGGAGCACAGCCCAGCCGGAGTGATTGATTGGTTCTGAGGAGGTTGAAATTATACCGGTCATGTATTATAGATGTCTTTCACATGGGAAGCAGAGCTGTGAAGAAAAGTATATCACAGGGTTTAGGGACCAGAGCGCAAGCCTTATTATCTGTTTATCAGATTTTCAGAAACAAATATGTTGTCTCTGTTGTTCTACTTAGCTTAAGAGAACAGCTGAATATCATAGGAAACATATTTTATTTGTTTGATTAGCAGCTTCTATTTATTGTGACACTACACTGGATTTTCACGAGGACAAAGACACCTCTTACATTTCTCTTCCATGTCTTGAGTGTCTGATCTGGCTTTATGTAACCGCAGTTTGAGCAGCTATGATCACCTAAAGAAGGGCACAGCACTTTACTGAAAGGTCCTCTAGCAGAAAGCCCCAGAGACCAACTCGAACTGTTGAGCCTCCTCAAGGCGTCCTGAGCTTGTCTTGTTGGTGTTCAGGTTGCTAGTTACACTTGGTTGATGTGTTTGTTCATGCTGCCCTTCAGTTAGTGTGGGAGTCATTAAAGGCCAAGGCCAGGTGAAAGAGCCAGTAGCGTCTTATCAGCTTTGTTAATCCCTGAAACTTGCATACTGTAAATGAATTTCTAAATTCATCATCCCCCCTTCTGAAAACAGGGGTAATTTTTAGCGAACACTTTCCCAACAGGCTTCTTACTGTAGCCCTGTTTTCCTTATTCTCTTTTATAACATTTTTCTACACTCTCCTCTTTAACCATGTTCCTTCTCTCTCAATGTACATCACTCTCCTCTCTTTTTCCCTCGTCTCTTTTCTGAGTATCGTTTTAGGATGCTGGAACTAGGGCCGCACGACATGGCCTCAAACCAATATCTCAATATTTTCAGACCTTACTGCGACACACAATATACACCTCAATAGTCTGATTTCTCCTCTAAATCACCTTACAAATTTTAAATTCAACCCTTTGATGTGTAGAAGTGCCCATGAGCAAAGTGAGTGAGAGGAGAGAGGAGAAACTGAAACTTAAGTAGGCTGTGTATTGTCGTGTTTCTCGTGGAGAGCTGGGAGCCACCTTTTTTCCCTCCCCTCCTAATACAAAAACACAAATGTGCAGGAGAGTTTTCTGGGGGGGGCGGGGAAGTGTGCTGCCTGCTGTGACAGGAGAACCAGCAGAGAGTGAAACAAAGTCCACAGAGAATTACATACTAACGTCTTAAAACATTTACGTGATAAGTTGTTTGTACTTGGTAGTGATTTCATACATCTCACGTGCAATAATACTCAATATATCAAGTGTATTTGATAAATCCTCCACCTCTAGCTGGAACTTACTGTTTATTCTTCCTTGAAGAGTTGCTGAACCAAACTTGATTAAACAACAGCTAAGGGAGTTGCTTACGTGTGAGTTGCGTGTTATGTGTTGGCTCTTGCTGCCCGTTGAGTGACACAGGTGTTTGGATGTGTAGAGGTTCTTTAGGAGCCATGTTTTTCTGTTGAGTGCCGCTTAGATAAATAGAGCCTGGATCAGTTTAAGGTGGCAATGCTTTTTAAGGTTCAATAACTTGCAAAAAGAAACCAGCGTTGGCTATCAGTTTAAATGAACAACACTCAGCATTTAAAGATGGATGATGGTACGAAAACAGTGATGTATTGTGCTGGTAGGGATAAGCCAGGGGAATTTCTGTATTATTGCTTTCTACTCTTCTGCAAAGGAACACAGACATTTAGTCAACATTAAACCATCAAAATCCCTCTGATTTGTACAGTTCGCTCTCATGACACATGTTTTACTCTGTTCCTATTTTACTCTAAAGAAACACTTCTTACACTTAGGCCCTGGATTACACGACAATGTTTCATCTGAAAACGCTAAAACTCAGCGAAAACGCAGTAAAAAAAATCTGTGTTTACACGGAAACCGAGGGACTGAAAATGCAGTAGTAAGCATGCCAGGCCTGGAGGTGGTGCTCTAACTGTCTTGTCCAGAAGCAGCTTTTGGAGATCTCCGCTGAAGTAGAGTTGAGCCGATCATCTGGTGTATTGGGGAATACCAGGCTACAGATGCACAATTTGTATGAAGACAGTCAGCAGATACAGCCGATTGAGCAGCACAAGCACAACACGGTAGTTCGTGACAATCGTAACAACCGTACTGTTGTCCTGCTGTATGCTTGAAGCGTGAGGCGGAGTGAGACGTCAGGGTTTCCACGGAAACGACAGCTTACTGTTTACACGGCAACAGTGTCTGCAGCGTTTCAGAAAAATCCCACTCTGGAAGCCGTTTTCAAAAGTTTGCGTTTTAGGTCGGCTGAAACGCTGTTTCAGTGTAAACGCGAGGCTGAAATGCAACAAAGCTTTTGCGTTTCACCCTAAAAACGTTGTCATGTGAACGGCCCCTTATTAGCAGCACCTGAAGCCATATAACTTGTAGCACTTTGTCGCACTCACTAAGGTTTTCCCTTCTGTCTAAATTCCTGCTTGTGTTGTATGTTACTGTGGACAAAGCGTCTGCTAAATGAAATTGTAGAATTGTAAATTGTAAAATTGCACTCCACTTAATTGCTGCACACAGAGCTAGGGATAGACCAATAATCTGCCAGGCTGAAAATCTGTGCCAATATTTGCCATTTTTAGGCATATTGGCATTGGCCTTTTCTTTGATCTGATGGACGGTTAAAAAAACTCAATTTAGGACTGGGTTATTCTGGCTCTCAGGCAGCAGCACCTCTCTATCTGCATTTACTACCCTGTCTCTAGCATTGTCCCGCTCACAGCACTATCTGATTGGTTACACACAGAACCTTTGCTTAGGTAACAGCCAATCAGCAGTGAAAGCTGTGCATGCACAGTGCTCACACACACACTGTGAGAAGGAGAAAAGGTTTTGCTGTGTGGAGAAGCAGATATAGTAGGTTTCAAAAGCAAGTTTAGGCAGCTGACTCTCTCGAAATTGTAATAAACACCTAGTCCCATTTTTTAAAATTTTCCTTTATATTTATAAGACATGCTGCTGAGCCTGGGAGCTGTTTAATAAACTATATGCTTAAAGGCATTTAAAAAAGTTGAGTGTTGCAATTGATATTATTCAAAATTTTGACACCAATATTTTCTTTTACTGCAAATAAATATTGGCTCCAAATATCGGTTATTCCTGACTAATAATCAGTGTGGGTATCTGCCCCGAAAAAAACACATCAGTCTGTCTCTACACAGAGCTGTTGAAGTCTCCCTCTAAGAGGCCTGTATCACAAACCGCACATTCAGACACTAACACAGATAGATCTCCTCAGCAGTAATTGAATATATGATAAGACACTTGAGTGCGCACAAATATTTTAATAATGCATTATGTATGCTATTAAATAAATGCTCGTTACTTGGTCAGGGAATTTATTCCTCCTCCTTTTCTCCCTTCAATCTTAAACAACAGCTTCACACATTTCCACAGTTAACCTTCAGATTAGTCCTTCTGTTGTGGGGAAATCCCTTCACTTGATCCTTTTATGGCGCTGATGGTGTTCACTTATGAGAGCTTGTGTCTAAAGCCACATTATTTATAGATGCAGAGGGAGATACCCACAACAAGACTCCCTCCATCATCGCACAGCTGATGGTTTTGGTCAAAGAGGCGACGCTGCTGTGTTCATCACTCAGTGCTGTACACAGGATGCAGATTGCAAGCTTTGCATGAAAGGTGAATTGCCTTTCTGACATTATTGAACTCATTTGACTCAGACAGCTTGTTGATTTAATGTGTTGATTCTTGCAGTTTCCTCGCCCTCTGAACCCGCTATTAGCCAGCTAATCTACTTTCTCACCCAGGTCATAGAAAAAGTCTGGTCTGCTTTTCCAGGTTTTCAGCCAAGCGACACAAAATCCACTAAAACCGCTCCACCTCCTCTCTGGCATCCTCCAAAAACCCCTGACGCGTTTGGTGTTGGACCTTTATTATTAATGGTCTAAGTAATGAAAATCAGAAAAAAGCTCTTTGTTTGTTGTTGGCTCTTTTAGTCAGCACATGAATGTGTTTTTATTGATGACTCAGTAAGAGTGAAAGAAAGGGGAAGTGGCACCATAACGCAGTGAAGGGAGAAAGCCACTCGGCACTTTGTGTGGGGTTTTTAACCTGCTCAGGACTGCACACTGGATGCCTGTTGTTCATTTACCGCTGCTGTTTTATTTTTTTTATCTGTTCCCTTCAGCAGTTGTGTAAATTCTGCTCCATTAAGAATCTTTTATGGCTTATGTGTGCTCTCGCTCCTCCATCACCCTCTCTTTTCTACATCTTTCTCCCCTCCCATCTGTCCTGAGTGGGGATATCAGCTCTCATTTGCAGCACCGCCTTGTCTAATAGACTTCCCCTCCCTCTCTGTCTCTCCATCTGATCCTCTGTCTTCCTCTTAGTCCTGATTGGTGGACATCTGTTTGTGTGTGAAAGATCAGCTGTATGTTCCCTTATAATAAACAGACATTGTTAATAAGGTCAAAGTATTTAAATGAGCTATTAAAACTGTTTAAATCAAAATATACGACAGTAAATGACGTTACAGATTAAGAGGTAATACCACAACAATTTTGCCAAGTCTCGACTCACATTATCCTTTTCTTTTCTGCCGTCTCTTTGCATTTAAATTTGTTTCAGCTCCTAAAATGCTGTTATTTTAGACTACGGTTTATGCGATGTATCTAGGTTGAAAATGAATTTATTTAAGGGATTTTCTCAGCCAAAATGCACGAAAGTACAGTTTTACCTTACAGTGTTGAGATACAGGAAAAATGATAAAGAGGAAGAATAATTAATAAAGAATAAAGCTTGATTTCTTTCTTTTCACTTTTGTTCAACTGTGGGGATAAAAAATCTGTTTTACAAAGGAGTCCTGGCCAAGACAGGGATCCCTAATCGGGATGCAATGTCTGATTCCAATTGAGTCTGTAACCACGTGATAGGCCCTGATTTTCGATCACGTCATTAGATCCGGACATCCCTACTGTCAATCATCTTGAAAGGTGATGTAAAGCCTCGGTTTTAACCTCTAATAACTAAATAACAAATGAAAAAGAAACTTTTTTTTTAGAGAAAAAGGGCTTAAACACAAGGCAGCCCAATAAAATCTTAATATCACCACAGCATACAGATATAATAAACATTTCTGTGAAGTGTGTTTATTTTATAAAGTTTGACCACAGCTCATTTAGAATGACTGGGGAGACAGAGTTTTGACCTACGCTGCAGCCAGTTTTTTTGGTGACCTCACTTCAAGCCAAGTGGGATGACGTCCATTTTTTTTTCTATGCCCCCAACTAATAATCTTTTTTTAAGGTGCCATACTAATACATTACAGAGCCTAAATTTGATCTTGGTAATTCTTGCCTTCCAGAAATAACTCTAGTTTTATTTTATAAAAAGTTTCAAAACACTAAAGTTTTTGTTAAGACAATTTTATGCTCTGTTTGCTTATATTTACATCAGACAGCTTAAAGACAAGGGAGAGACGAGGGATGACGTGTAACACTCAGCCTCTCTGATCACTTGTTGGTGTGAACTTAGACAACGTTTCATCTGAAAACACTAAAACGCAGTGAAAAAAATCTGCATTTACACCGAAATGCCGAAGGACTGAAAACGCTGTAGTAAGCATGCCAGGCCTGCAGGGGGTGCTATAACTGTCTTGTCCAGAAGCCACTTTTGGGAGATCTCCACTGAAGTAGAGTTGAGCCGATCATCTGGTGTATTTGGGAATACTGAGTTCAAAAGTGGAGCAACAGATGCACATTTTGTCGAAAGACAGTCAGCATTGTAACAATGGTACTGTTGTCCTGTTGTATGCATGTAGCGCAAAACGGAGTGTGATGTCATCGTTTCCACTGAAAACACCGGCTTACTGTTTACACGTCAATGGTGTTGGCAGCATTTCAGAAAAATCCCACTCTGGAGGCCGTTTTCAAAAGTTTACATTTTAGGTTGGCTGTTCCTGTTTTATTGCAAGGCTGAAACGCAACAAAATGTTTGCGTTTCAGCCTAAAACTGTTGTCGTGTAAACAGCCCCTCAAGAGTCTTTTTAATGAAAAAGATTTTTTTAATCAAAGAAGGTCTTTTGTCAAACAGAACACAACCTTTTTTCTCAAAGAGATGATTAAGACACTGCAGGGGATGAAACGCTGTTTAATGGCGTGATGGCTTCTTTACGCTGCTGAGTGGTTTGTGGTGACTGAGGTTAAATTTTATCTGAACACTTTCAGAAGGCACTCTCTGTCTCTTGCCTGTCAAACACTGGGGCATTTACACCTCCTTTCCTCTCTAAGCTTATATTTTCCAAGGAGTGCTTTCCACCAGCGCCAGAGTGTGACCCAGAGGACGAGTAGAAAAAGGAAGAAGCTTGAATTTGGATGAATAATAATGATAATGTGATACTATATTGATCCTTTTAGGAAAAAAAATTCTTTCCGCTTGTGTCTACAACAGGAGCATGTAGGGATCCAGTGTCTTGCTCAAGGGCACGTTAGCCGGACACATGGATGTTCACAGTGGACTGGAAGTCGGCCTCTTTTAAGCAGAAAAGGTAAAGGGAGAAGTGGAAATATGTAAAGGAAAACTCTTGTTTTTGGAGTATCAATAGTGTAACTTCATAAGGAATACGTGGTTAACAGAGTGAGTCGTTTTATGCATGCATGTTTGGAAAGGTAGATTAAAGACTTGTACAGAAAGGAGAGTCGAGGTTACCTGCTGTATTAATTTCTTCATTCAGGGCAAATTGTGTTTCCCAAGTGAGCGGACTGTCTGTCCTAGGATGGCCTGTCAGGAGTCAGGTTTCCCTCTCCAAATACCTAACCCCATTCCCTCCGCTCACTTTCACCCATCAGGACACATATTTGCTCACACACCAATATCATGATGAAGGAAAGTGTACAAATGTTGTTTATTCACTTGACTGAGCAGAACATGCAAAGAAAGGCTGAAGGTCAAAATGGCACCGTTCGATTCTGCATTTGACAGACAGGTGATCAAAACTGGTACGTGTACACACATCTTTTGTGTTTGTGTAATGTTAAAGAAACCGGCCAGAGACACTGATGAATTTGGCTGTGAGGGTAGAAAGGAAATGAGTTTACTTTGTGTGGTCAAAACCTTCTAAAGACTCCAGACCTGCTCTTATAGCCAGGAAAATTTAGAGGCTGTCTCTTGAGTCCCCCTCTCCTTAAATCTTACCGCTACCAGAGGGAATATGTCCACAGACACTAAGTGTACTGTAAAAGTCATTGGTATTAGTTTTTGCTCAATTTCGAGGATTTTTGCTTAATTATCCCCAGTGTGGTGAGGACACTCTGTTGTTCAAACTTCCGACATGGTTGAAAAAAAATGACCTTCTCTCAACTGTACCCTCCTGCCTCCCACCCACACTGGAGGATTTCTCTTGAAACACTTTATAGAGCTTCTGTTCCCACAGTGCCCTGCTTTGAGTCAATGTAACACTGCACCGTCAGAGCCCTGCAACCAGGCAGTAAAGTTAAACAGAACAATTAGGAAGTGGGTGACAATAGACTGCCATGCCAGTAAAGTCCGACTCCCTTTTGACTGGAAATTCATGTCACAATCCTCTGGAGTCTGAAGCTTGACTCCCTCTGTGAGAGATGCACCGTTGCTGCATTAGTCGCCTCCCTTTTGCAAATTTTACATAATCATTCAGACCGTGAGAGCAGGTGGTTGGTTTTTAGGTTTGGGAATAGTCTAGTTATGTTTCAAGCATGATTGTAGTCCACTTACTTAACATCAGGCTGATGTGCAGGAAAAACAGTTGATTCATATGGAGTGAAAGCATGTGCAATAACTCCTATCTTAATGACATCCCAGCTCCTGTCAGAACAGATAACAATAGATATCACCTCTATTAAAACAAGCATTTTATACATCCCTATCTTCCCTATGAGTACAGATCTGACAAAGCTTGCTTTGTTTTTCTTTTCACCAATTTGTATCATCAATGCTGTGAGATTAAGTTGCTGTTTCACTTTTGTAAGACAGAATGCTGCCTATGTGGAACTTATTTACAGTGAAACTGAGACTCACCGATAACAGATAAAAAGGTGCTACTCCGTGGAACGGAACAATAAGAGAAAATGTTGTTCCTTGGTATATTGTCATTGGTTTCTGAGCATGCTGCACCATTAAACAACCATTGTTCTCAGCTTGAACACTTGAGCCTTGTTTCCACCAAGTGGATCAGTTCGGTTTGGTTTGTCTCAATACCGCATGCATTTTGGCCTTGACCCTTCCATTGGGGTGCCAGACTAAACCAATCTGATCCCAGAAGGTGGATCTACAACACTGCAGTCAGTTGATTGGTCAAAGAATCGTCACTTACTGTGCGACAGCGGCTGTATATCTCCTCAAAGCACACAGCCTCCTCTGTATCAAAACTTGATTGATCCACATGGAAATCATGACGAAGACAAATTTCTGGATGTCCTCTATCATTGCTCTTTGTTGCCGTGTCAAGTTTTACTTCTTCATTGGATTTATTTGTGGGGAACACTGTGTCACGCTGCTATGGCATCATGCTAGTATGTCACTGAAGCGTCTATCGCCATCTGGCGTACTCGCTGCCTACCGAAAGGGGGCATGGTTGGCTGTGGATATGTAAACAGGATCAGGCTTTACTGATCCAAACTGGACCACTTGGTGGAAGCAGGGCTTTGGTCACTTTATGTACGGCTTGAATGGCTTTTCTTTTCTTTGAGGGGTGTCGCTGCCACCACTTAGAGAGTTCCAGTGCTTCAGTGAATGGTGTAAACAGGGCATATGTGTTCATGAAGTGTGTGCCGTGAGCAATGAGTGTTCAGGAGGGTCTCTGTGTGGGGAGACCATAAGGCAGGCAGAAAATCAATCAATACCTTTTGCTTTGCTATTATCTCTTAGCAGCACACTTAAAGTCGAACCATAATGAACGTCTGCAATCTGCTTTGCCAGCCATCTGCAAATGCAGACTGATTTAGGAATCAACTCGTTACTTTATTTTCTTGAGGTTATCCTGTGAGTCTTTAGAAAACTTCCCTGAACACTCCAGGTTGAAAAAGTGCTGAATTCGTTTGGCCTCTGGTGTATTTGTTAAAACTTAGATGTACTGTTTGTAAAAGAATTATATGAAAACAATTTTTGGAAGCAAAATAAGATGCAGTATCTAGGTGTAAAGTTTCCCTCATAATTTAATTTTTTCATCAGTGTTTGTTATTAATGTGACATTTCCTCAGAAAGAAATTTCTTTCGACTTGACAAGTTGTTGTTCCGTCCTGGAAAGGAGCTCATACAGTTTTTTTTTATCACCAGATTATCTTTCATTTATCTTCTTATTGCCCAGCACCTTGTCAATACATGATATAAATGATACATGCAATATGGACAAAATCTTCACCAACAATGTATATTACCTCACATATTCATGCTGATATATTGTGATATTGTACATTTTAACATATAATCAATTAAAAAAATAACTCTCCATCTGTTTTGAACTAATCCAGCTTATAAAATATCTGACGGATCAATGAACTTCATCACTTCACATTGATACAAAAATCACTACCATGATACATCCTGGCCTTTTATAGATATTTAGTGTTTTCCAAAAGGTGTAATGCACTCAGGCACGTTAAATTGAGACCTACCTAAACTATTACAACTTCTCTGACAGCAGATAAATCAAAATAGCCTCCTGATATGTGTGCATTGTTATAACTACAACTGTCAGTGGGGAAAAAAGTTATCTTAGGTCAGAGACTTTATAAGTGAAAGGATCTAACAGACTGTGTACCGTGTGTTTTCCCACAGTCTCATTGATGTCTAGAGGCCCAGTCCCAACCAGCCTCAGAGTATCAGACTGTCTCTCTCTCTGGCTTGTTATTGTTCTCATATTGGATTTAATTCTTTGTAATTTTACTCCATTGGGCACATGAGCGCTGTTGTTATTGTTTTCAGCTTGACTGTGCAGTCATGATCCAACGCTTCACTGCTTAAGCATTTTTAATTTTTTAGGCAGCGTTAAGAGTTCCTTTAAACTTCATGTGCCACTCTAGGCATCAGTTTCCTTGTTCTTTTCTCTGAAAATCCTGTCCCCTCTGCATGCTGTCTGTCTCTGGTCTCTCTTGTCTCCGGGATAGCCCACACGTCTCCATGTCTTTCTCCTGTCGACTCCTGTCTGGCTGCACCCGCAAGCAAGGCCTGTCTTCAGGGTTGTTAAGATCATTTGAATTTATAACCCCACTCACTGTAAACATGTGAGGAAGCAGCACCATGGAGATGGCGCTCAAACACAATCACAATGTGGGACAGTATTTATAAGGTCTGCCCTGCCTGCAGAGTGCGCTTTGCAGTGTGTATATATAAGTGAGCCAGTGTGTCTGTTTGTGTGTCATTGGGCTTGTGTCATGTTGTCAGAAAAGGCCATAAGCAGCTGGTGCAAAATGTGTGTGTAATCATGCAGGTGTGGATTTATGGCGATTGTGTGCGCGCATGTGTGTAAATGACTGCCCAGTTGCACCGTGGGTAGAGCATAAACAATAATCAAATGTTAACGAGGGAGTCGTAATTACGCAGGCTGCCTGCCACTCTTGTGAGATTATTTTTTCCTGTGTCCTTTCCCCTCCTGCCTTATTTGCACAATTCCTTCACTTGTCATTTCCTCTATTTCTTCACAGCTGGTAGTTTTTCAGCTCTCTTCGCTGTGACCCGTTCCTCTACTCTTATTTTTCTAAATTTCTATTTCAGCGTTTTGCTGCACCTGTCTATTCTGTTGTTTTCTCTCTCTAGTGCTGTTTTCACACATTCACTGGGAAATTTCTAGGAAAAACCTTAAGCTCCACCTTCAAAGTTTAACTGTTAACAAGTCCCCTCATTGCATGAAGTTGTCCCTCTTGGTGCAGGCAGTTACAATATGAATTTATTAACCTACAAGGGATGCATCTCTCCAACTTTTCTGGTACCAATACCACTATCTGGGCTTTGGGTATTGACCAATATCAACACTGACCCCGATACCAGTGTTAAAGTAATAACCTGCAGGGCACGCTCCCCAGTGGGATAAGACTGGTACTGTTTTGGGTAAAAGACTAAAAATGAGCACATATGGAATATCTAAGGTTTATAATTATTTCAAATATAAAGTGTTTTAAACGTTTACAAGCAATTTGGTAAAAACAATGCTCCAGAGCTTACAGAAATTACTCTTTAATTATTCAATTATTACTACTCTTATTACTATTCAATTAAACTTGTATACCCTGTCAACTAGTAATGCAGCAAAAAACAAAGAAAGTGCATCAGAGGTGACTTTATGGTACAAAACAGTATTACACAAAGGTAAGTAACCATATGTTTTTAACAAAGACATAATTTTTTGGGGAAAATGGCAAATTGGGAAAATAGTTTGCTTCAGTCATTATCTAGCTTTGGTTAATTAAGTAAAATGAAAGGTAGCATCAGCAGAATTTTCCTAAAAAATAAAATGTCAACTTTTACAGGATTGATCCTGCTCAGTCGTCACTTCTGAGCCTCTATATGTGTGTGTCAGTGTCTGTGTCTACTTCGAACCCTCTCCTCTGCCTGTATGTTGATGTTTTGGTTGTATCGGGACATTTCTAGGCAGATAGTGGGCGTGGTTACATGTCAATCACAGTGCACAAGTGACTTTGCATATTGATGTCCCCGTGTTGAAGAAGCTATCTCGAGCAGGTATGATAGTGGACGTAGCAGGTAGCAAGAAAACCCAACCAAAGTGAAACAACGGCACCAAATCAGGTGCATGGTGCTTGAGTCTCCCCCCACATTGAAACGCGAGGGTATCGATGGTTGCTGGGCTAGTGAATGTGTTCATGTAGTCACAGTTGGAGGCTGTGGGTGTGCGCTACCGCTGGCACTGAGCCAAGGAAGAGGAGCCCAGTTTGAATGTTGTGTTTACTCACAAGTAATGAAAATTCCTGCAGACCCTCATTGGTTGATGTGGTGCTCCTTTAGATGCTTCATCAAGCTAACTAGATTGGCACCATGGATCAGCCCTTTCCCACCTACACGTGATCCAGCTTCGAAGGGCTGGATCAGGTCATCATCTGGATTGGATTCGGTAGATTCCTATAGCCTTCTGATCCCGATATGCTTTCAATTCTTATATCTCAAACCCTTCCACATAAGTGTCTAAAAGCACATTTTCAAAAAGATGGAAGACGAACTAAGAAGCTCTGCATAAACTTTTCCTGAGTAAGTGGAGCAGTCCCCTTTGATTGAAGGTTTCATATTCGGGTACCTAAACACACCAAAATCACATAGATGGATTTTGCAAACTTGCAAACTAACAACCTCTACTTTTGATTTGCGCTTCAGTAGCATTTTTCACCTGAGCAGTTAAATTAGCCATACAACTTATGCATTACCCCACTTGCTTGCTTGCAATGAATTTTTCTGAAGACTTCCTGCTGAGTTGCCACACAAGCTCACCCTGACTTTACCACAAATGTGTATGAGAAGGCTGAGAGGGAATATCCTGGTTGATGTCAACAAATCAGGATGGTGTGTTAGTCTGTTCATTGATATGTAAGTGCTTAATTTCATGAAGCACTTCCATGTCAACAGGCTTCTTGAGGAAGGAGGAGGAGGAGAAACTTTGTTCAAAAGTCACCCATGCAGCTGTCTCCCAAAAGGTCTGCATCTCCTGCTTCTTTCACCTTTACTCTATCACTTTTATTCTACATCCCAACAACAGAGATTGAATTTGATAAAGCGTTAACGACAATTAGGAGCTTAAAGTGGATGCATGTGTCTTCTTGTGGACAGTATAGAAACACATTTTGACCAACTGTTGGATACAAACAAGCTGCCGCATCAAACTGTCCTCATTTCTCTTATTGTGATGTCATGCAGGCTGACATTTGGATAACTTTTTTTAATGTCCTTTTGCAATAAAAACTGTGCAAATGCTGGTCCCCCCTTAAACAGCATGTTAGCATGTATGTGTGTGTGTGTGTGTGTGTGTGTGTGTGTGTGTGTGTGTGTGTGTGTGTGTGTGTGTGTGTGTGTGTGTGTGTGTGTGTGTGTGTGTGTGTCTGAGGGCCCCTGGTCTCTTCTCTTGGCCCTGAGATTAAAGCATGTCAGCAAGTGTGTGATGAGACCTCACAGACGATACCTCATCTCTCTCTCCCTCTTTTCCATTCTGGCTCTTCTCTTCTCGTCTCGCTGTCCCCTCGTCTGTCCGATACATTATTCAGCCACCTCTTTCTGTCTCTTGCCCACTATTTTTTTCTCATTATCTGTCTCCATGTCTGCCTGATACTCACTTCTTGTGGCTACTTTTCTCTGCGCCTCCCTCTCTTTTTTTTCTATCTGCTGCTGAACTATATTTATTCTCTGTCTCATCCTCTATCTCGTCTTAGCTATCCCCCTCTCGTTCATCGCAGCTCCTCAGTGGTCAATCGATCATTCTTTCCTGCGGTCGCTAGACCTTCTGGTGTCCTGTGACGTGCGGACAATGTCCTGTGCCCCATTATGGACCTCAGAAGACCTTTATGAGGACAGAGTAGAGTCCTGAAATAACCAATTGAATCTATCTTAAAACTGCCACCATAAGTGGACTCACTGGACAACTCTGTCTGTGACGTGACATGTTTTTATGTACACATTGCTTTGTCTTGTCCATGTACTTTGTTTTTTTGTATAATGGATGACATGAGGGCTATCCAAAAGTGACGCCAAAACTTTATCATGAAAAATTGTGTTCAAGTGTGAATTTTGTGGCACATTAAATTTGGATTATTATTTTCATTTTATGCTGAGAAATTGTATTGACATAGTTGACAATTTTGTTGACAGATGTTGCTTCTTCAGTGCTACATGCATTTGTATGGTGGATTAGAGCAGGGTTGGCCAACCACATGTGGCTCTTTGCCTTTTGGTGTATGGCTCTTTGATCCATTCATGAGTAGTGGTGTGCTGATCAATCTAAAACATTGATATACTGATGCCAATGAGATCAGTGTTGATCCATGTTTGGGTGTACGGATTGATACTAAAGTTTCGGTTTCTCTTCTCTAGTACGAATTTAAACACACAAACACAGTAAATCTCGCTTTGAAAATTGAAAATGTACTGATTTTCATTTTAAGTCATCTCGTTTATGTGTGAGAGGAAGTGCTTTTGTAAAACCCTGGCTCTCCGTAGTACCATGGTCATTTTTGTGGCTCTTGGTCTCTGACTGGTTGGCCACCCCTGGATTAGAGGAGTAACAGTGGAAGAAAAACAGTAACACAAGTCCCTTAACTCTCTATTACTATGAGTGTCAAACGAAAAGCTGTTACAGCTAATTTCCACCTGATTCACGTTCAGTCTGTCTCCACTCTGCCACGGCACTGAAGCTGCCAATGTGTTCACTTCCACTGCCTTTTCTCTGTTGTGTTTCTGCTTTGTTTCAGCTCTAGCAATTGTGATCCCTTTACAGCTAAAACACAAGACTTTTATTTTAGCTGAATGCTGCGGCACGCTGCATCAATCAGTACAGGTCGAGCAGAACAGGAAGTCACATGCCAAAACAACATCAAAGCACACGGTTGGTTTTCAGAAAAAAAAAACTGCATTGATGCTAGGTTGTATCTTTCTTAGTTTAAGTACACCAACAATGACGATGAACAGAGCCAAAAATCATTGAGTCAGAGGTTTCAGAAGCTGAACATGTGTGAGGAGAAGCTCATCATGAATTTAGTACCTACCCCACAAAATCCTCAAGCTTTATGACTCTTGCTGCTCCATGCTGCTCTCAGTGAGAATGGACTTCAACCTTGTGGCTCTCCCAGCTTAACCATACTACACTGTCTCTGCATCTGGAAAGGGTAACCTGCTCAGTATTTTGTTGTCCCACCAGGGAGTATTTTAACTTCAAATTTGTAAAATAAAAAATGTGGAGTGGGGTCTCATCCATTTTTTTACATACAACTATTTTGTCAGACAGCTCAAGGAGCTTTACCACAGACCGTAAGCACTGCCTCGATGGTAAGCCAAACAGGTATGCCTCAGGTAATAGTCCAGTCACTGTGCTATAACTAAATATAAGTAACAAAAACATGAAAACGTCCTTGTTGCATGACTGATTCAGAATCTGAGGTTTTCTGATAGAAACATAATAAAACAATTTTGCCTGTGCTATTTTGCACACCTTTGATTTTAATGAGATTGCACACGTTGGATTTATTTTAATCATCTCCTGGTATTTTTCAAGCAGTGGACTTAATCAAAGGGGGTGGGGGGTTAGACAAGTGACCGGACAGGCTGTAACGGGAGGGAATGTCAACAAGAAAAAGATCTGAGATGTCTGGGCAGTGTGTGGGCTGAAGCAGGGTGGGAGGTACACTGAGATTCATCAGAGGAATGAATAATTCAAAGAGTATTATCCCCCCACACTCACCCACCTTTCTCCTCCTCTGCCTGTCACTAAATTGGTTGTAATGAGTTAAAGAGAGGAGAGGGTGTGTCTGAGAGGCCCACGAGTGGTTGGCTCTGATCTTGGCTCTGCTTCAACTATACTAAAGAGGAGGAGGAAATGATGAAAGAAGCTTGGACAGAAAGAGGAAAGGGGGTGTGAAGAAGGAAAAACTTGAGCACAGTCTGAAAAGGAAAGAAGATTTTAAAGCTTCCTATGAAGAAATAACCCAATTACTATGATATCACTATCTTAAATGCAGAAGTTGATGTATGCAGCCTTAGCCTGCAGGAGGATGAGTGGCAAAAGGAAAAATGACTTCTCTGTACAAAGACAAAATATACTTTATCCAGAATTTAGATACACAGAAGGTTTAGTGCAAGCATTAAAAATACATATCCTGTGTCTTACTAAGTGAATAAAGGTCACTTGTTGTTATAGAGTGATACAGCTGTGCAGTTTGTTTGTAGATGTAGGTTTTATGATGTTCAGGTATTATGGCAGAAGTAGGTGTGTATGTTTGTGTGAAAGGAGATGGTCGCTCTGGACTTCTTGGCTTACACACAGCCGGACATAAAGAGACTGACAGTAACACAGAGACAAGTGTAGTTGCAGATGTGATGGTACACAACTTTGACGTCAGCTGGACTGGACAGTGCAGGGATCTGCCCAGAGAAATTGATGTCAGGTGGACTTTTAGGACAGTTTACATAACAATGGTTTATAGAGTGAAACGCAAAAATATTGTTGCGTTTTGGCCTCTAGTTCAAATGGAAATGTTTTTTCAGGCGACCTAAAATGGAAACTTTTGAAAACGACCTCCAGAGTGGAATTTTTCTGCAATGCCACAGCCACTGCATGCCATACAAACAGCAGGCCAGAGTTTCAGTGGAAATGCTGACGTCACACTCTGCTTTGCCCATGCACATAAAACAATACAACATAATGTGCATCTGTTGCACCACTTGTGCAGTTACTATTCACCAATGCACCAGATGATTGACCAACTCAACTTTGTTGGAGATCTACCCAAAGCCGTTTCTGGACAAGACAGTTATAGCACAAACTACAGGCCTGGCATGCTTACTACAGCATTTTCAGTCCCTCAGCGTTTATGTGTAAGCACAGATTTTTTTTTCTCTGCGGTCTTTGTGTTTTGTGGTGAAACGTGTAAACAGGGCCTTAAACCTGATGTTTGGATGGTATCAAACCCTGATATTGGGTCAATGTTGATAATAGTGATATGGAGAGTGAATATACACCTGGTGTGGTTGGGTATTGCAATTCTACATTGGACAGACATCTGATCAAATTAGAGAAACTTCAGGTGCTGGCATTGGATTGATGTAGAGACTTGAGATTGGATTGACATCACAACCAGCTGTTGGGTTGGCATCTGAACCTGATGTTGAGTCAATGTCAAAATGAGTGATAACAAAGCTTAATGAAGGGCAAATGTTGAAACCTAAAAGTGGGTGAACCCCATGAGCTGTTACTTGATAAATGTCAAAATTTTGATAAAGTTCAGGTCAAAACCTACAGAATGTGACACTGAGTTGATGTCATGACCAGACTCTGGGCTGTCATTACTTGACTTTGGGTTGGCTTTAACAGCTGCTGTTGGATGGACATCCAAACTTGATGCTGATCATGGCAGACCTGCAGGACCTGACCTTGGTTTAATGTGAGAACCTGAAATTGTCTGTACATATCAATTCAGCATTAGGTCACAACCATTTTTTGGAACAGCATCAAACCTGAAGTCAGGTCAAGGCCAAAACTTGACTTTAGAATCTGACGATGGGTTAAAATGAAAAACTTGTGTTGGATTGCACAACATCAAAACATGGGATTGTGCATTTAATATGTTTAATTGAAATTAGCCCATATGAAAAAAAATAAAACACTTTGGCATGATTGATAAAAACTTGTAACTAAGATTATTGTTAGAAGCGGAGACACATAAAATTTGTTACTGTTGTCCTTACTAATCCTCTAGGGACACATGTCACATGATCATGCTGCAACCCATGATCAAGGTTTTCGAGCGCAAAACAAAGGAAATTAGATTTTAAAGAAATCCAAAGATTGATTGTCAGAGAATTTTTGCATCACCAGAAGTACGTTTCATCTGCAAACACCCGCTGGTCTTTAACCTGAGCAACAAAAACATCTAACTGCCAAAATAAGCCACTACTTGTCTTGTAATCCCATTTAACTCAAAATATGTGGTACCCCACAGTGCTTTACATATCCTCTACCTGCTGTATTAGTTACTGCTACCATTGTGCCCTCTGTAAATCCTGTCAGCTCCTCCAGATCCGCTGACCACCCGGGTTGATATGACCCTGGCTCACTTTCTCACACCCTGCGCTCAAAGCTGCTGGGCCAATCCCATTACCCAGAGATCAGATGCTGCAGTCACTGCCTCCTTTTTGTTGTTTCTCAATCCTTGGAAGATGCCCTTGACCCTCGATAATCCATCACTGGAGAGACCCACTGGCTGGTGTAACAAGGTTAGACCTGTCACAGAGTAATGATGATTGGCCTAAAATTCAGTGGTTCTTCTGGTCAAGAAGAGCGGGGTGACAGAGTTTGGGACGCACGTGTGTTTTGAGTCATGGGGAGTTTCACTTCCAATAAGCCTCTGGCAAGTCACATGGTGCCTGGTTGAATATAAGAGCCTGTGTTTTAAAATACTTTAAAACAAACTAAACACACCAAACACAAGGAATTCCAAGAATTCTGTCCAACTCGTGCTAGGTCTCAACAGAAACCAATCCCCAACTACAGCTGGTGCGTATCACGGCTGTGTAAAGGTTACTTCACTCACTGGTTCAATGGTTAAATGTCAGTGTTCTACAAGGACTCTGGTGCACCTAGTAAAGAGTTGTAGATTCTGTGCTAATTGGCTAGCTGGTGCTAGCAGTGCCATCGCTAAATGTCAGAGCTCTCTCAGCACACTGACAAACTGTGGTCGCATCCCCAGGCTCTGGGTACAACAGTTCAGTGACAGGGAAAGACAGGAGAAAAGAGGCTCAGAAACAACACAGCACATCCACAGTCAACGTAGGTGTGTTTGGCTCTAGTTTCAGACTGTGTGCTCATGCATGAAGTGGTGCTTACACCTGATTATAAGCTCATTTAGTTTGTCATGAGGATCTCCATTTCTTCACGCTTCATGGAAAGCTGATGTCAATATTGTCCGTATAAACCACATGTGTGGATAATTTGACACTGAATCATCTCTTTTCAATGCACTGTCCCTATCTGATATTCTCTCCAGTGCTAAGCAATCACCATGAAGTTGTGTACATCAATCAACTACTCGTTAGACAGTGCAAACGCAAGCAGACAGACAAAGACTTAAATCCTTCAGCCATTTTTCCTGTGTGGTTGGACTGTCGGGTTCCTCCATTTACTGATCAGGTGTGTGACCATATTATTCTTCACTCTTTAACCACTTGCACCACATAAGTGCACAGCATCAAATAATTTGCTATTTGAAACGTAAATAGCACCCAAAAAATTTAAAACAAACATGCACCTAACTTTGAGGGACCCAAAGTCTTGCCTTTAGTATATTTTCTGTGTAGATTAGTTCTACAATTCTACAGTTTTATCTATCCGACTCTTTTGTCCAAACTGCTGATTATAAAGGTTATTTTACTCCACTTTTCAGAATCACACAATATTCATGTTCTTAATACATTTACATGCAGCTTAAGAAATCAGACTGTGAGCTTGGTCAGCACAAGATCAAACTATTACAACGCATGTAGACAGCTTAGTCAGACTGAGAATGGACCAACGTAAAGCCTTGTTTTTAACCTCGTATAACTAATGAAAACGAAACTTTTCAGAAAAAAGAGGACTTGAATACAAGGCAGCCAAATGATATCTTCAAATCACCACAACAATCGGTGAGAAACATTTCTACGAGGTGTATTAATTTTTTAAAGTTTGACCACAGCCCATCTGTTATGACTGGAAAGCCGGATTTTTTTAACCTATACTGCAGCCAGCCACCAGGGGGAGCAGTTTTTGTGGAACTTCGAGCCGAGCAAGATGACGTCCATTTTTTTACAGTCTATGAATCCAAACAGGAACCTTCTTGCTGTGAGGCAACATTGCAAACCACAGCACCACTGTGCACCCTGCCACCGTATTGAACTAATTCTATCAGTCCTGCACATTCATACTCTCCTGGTTATGCCACAAGGAGAAAAATTAGGTTTAAGGTCTTATCTGTTGATTCTTTGGCACACATGACCACAGGAGATGGGATCGAACCACTGACCCTCCAGTCAAGAGGTGACCCACTCTACCACTGAGCCACAGCTGCCCCTGAATTGCATTTATAGCATTGCATCCGGTATGCTAATTTCCAGTTTGTTATTTTAAAATGCTTGGTACAAAATGATTGAAATGTTAAAACTTTTTTACTTGAAATGTTATGTCTAGTTTCTTTCATGTGAAAAAGTGCCAGAAAGCGAACCTGTTTCCTTGATTTAGAAAGACACCGGAAAAGAAACACCAGTCTCCAATGTGCTTAGTTCACTGCATAATGATTTTATTTTACTACACTAGATACTTTGTAAGGGCGTTTATCTTTGAATTTACATTGTTCAGTAGAGAGAATGTGTCAGTCCAATCAGCAATTTGTCTGAAAAGTTTACAGACCGACAATAAAACGCCAGGGTGGTCGTTGGTCCCTTGATATAAGTTTGCATGTATGTGTAAGCAGGGAAGAGTTTGTGTAATAAAAAACCCTTGTGAGTTGTGTAACCAGCAATCATTACACTTTGCTGTTACTCTTACTCGTGTAAATAATTGATTAAGACATGATGTATACCTGAGAACACATTCCTCTTATTTTTTACAAAAAACACTCTAATGTCAGGTCCACCTCCCCCTTCTCAGTGACTACTGGAGCCTCTGAATCCCTCTGTCAGCCTTTTTCCTCATGAAAAATCACTTTTCATCTCTTATTTGTGTGTTTGTTTTTTTTTCGTTCCTGCCTTGAAAAGTTTGCTGTCACAGAAGGAAGAGGAGGAGGAGGAGGGGACGCAGGGTTACTAACGGTGGCTTGCCTGTTCAGATCCGTGCTGCACACTCCTCTGCAGCCTACCTGTGCACATTTTTCCTGCAGTCGCTATATAAAGACTGAGAAATGCTATTAATATCTTTCTACTGTTTCCACCTTTTTTCCCCTCTCCCTCCTTTCTCTTCCTCTGCTCACCACACTCTCACTTCTTCCTCTTGCTCCCAGCTACCTCACTTATTTGCTCATGTTACTCCTCTCCTGACACGGCTCAATAGTTCCTTCCTTTTTCACTCATTTGTTAGCTCTGAGCTGTTGTTAGCATTGTAAGGGGAGGTGTGTTTTTGTAAACACTTGTGAATCATTACATTTCCAAGGTTGCATTTGACACAGGTTCACACATGTGCATCAGGTTCTACTATAAATAAATCCTATGCCGTAGTAAAGAAGTGTTTGTATGTGTATGTCCTTGCTGAAGGTGTCACTAAGTGTGTGCTCAATAATTGGTCTCTGTGCGTGGTCTCGTTGGGTTTGTGTGTTTGTTTAACTGCTGTGTGTGCAAGGATTGCAGGTCACTTTCTGGAAGCTATCACCAGACTGTTATTGATCAGGTCTGGCTCCACGCACGCACGCACGCACACCTGCATTTACACGCACATTTACAAGTGCAAGTACGACGGCGTAGTTTCACAATGACCCCTGTAACCGTTCACTTTTTGTCCAGCTTAAACCCTCCATCTTCCTCTTTGCTTCACATCTTTCTACCTCGCCTTCCTCTTTTTCACTGCACCCTCCTCCCCAGTCTTCACCCTCTGGTCTCCCTCGACCATCTCTGTTTGTGTGTAACTGATAGCTGCTTTATCATCCTGCGGTTATTGAATCAAAAGTGCATTCTCCAACACTTCAGCTCTGCTTCTCTCTATCGGGCACGCTGACTGGCGCAAAGCAGAACACGCTAACCTCATAAACTCTTCCAGAAAGACACACAACATAACACAGCAATGCTATATGACTCATTTTTTTATTAGCAGTGGTAATACCTATTTATCTCGCTGATATTTTCACAGCCCAGTCAAAGTAATGTGAGATCTCCCTCTTCACTTATGTATGCTTACAGGAAAAACTGCAGTAAGAGCACCCTAGCTCACCTCCATTAGGAGCAATCTGGTTGCCCTGTAGGCTGCTGGACGTTCATTTGTTGTCTGGCCCGGCTGGAGCTCGATGGCTCTCTGGAGCTTTAGCGCAGTGAGCCAGAGAGGATGCACTTTATACACCGAGTCTGGCTCTGTGTTACAGTTCACAGTTAGTTTACAGAGAGAGAACATCACACCAACCAAAGATGACTGTAAAAAGATCTAAATGTAGCGCTGATAATTGCTTTTTTGCCTTTATTGTATTTTGCTTCTTTCTTTCTTTCTTTCTTTCTTTCTTTCTTTCTTTCTTTCTTTCTTTCTTTCTTTCTTTCTTTCTTTCTTTCTTTCTTTCTTTCTTTCTTTCCATGTATCACTGTGCTTGCACTTTTTTTGCATCTCCACACTGTCCATGAGACAAATAGCTCTTCGTTGGCTTTTGGAGAGCAGTCAGATATTGTGTGTACATTATAGCAGAGCATGCAATATTCTTTCTGAAAGTTAGAGGGCAATTACTAATGCAGACAGCCTTACTGTAAACCTCTTGAGCTGCTGACTCCCATAGATTAGTTGATTCATTAGAGCAAAAGGGACTTTTTGATTGGCTACGAGACATGTGGAGCACCCATACATTAGTCTGTTCATTTAAAATGAGCGTAACGAGCCCGTCCTGTCTGGTAACATGTCTGGGTTAGTTGTTATTCTGCGGTGACGACAGTCGTTCTCTGATGCTAATAACTGCTTTACTTAGCAGGAATACGACACAAAACAGACATTTATGAAAAGTGACTGAAAATGACCACTTGTCTATCTGTCCTATGTATGTGTCAATGTTATTGTTTCTTCATGTGTTTGCTAAATCACAATGGTCCTTTTTACGTTTATATTATTGTTTTATGTTTCTATATGTTTTATGCTTTCACTTTTTATTGTAACTCACTTTGGTAGGCCTCCAGCTGTTTCCAACGCAAATAAAACTGACATTGACATTGACAGTGCAGGCGTTAGAGATGTGAGATATAACATTTAAATTATCATTATTTTCATGCAGTCGATGAAGCTCAAGCTTACTATCATCTGCCCAAGACTAACTGGAAAAATATATGTATTCTTTTTGGATTCATTATTGGTCAGATAGGAGCATTTTAAAACAAAGAGTGTTGTTTTGCACATGTAGAAAATCTAAGTTATAGAGTACACCCACTCTATAATGTTTAATAATTGATTAGATTTCACATTCCTGCTGCAATATTAAAAAAATGCAATTGCATATTTCACATGCTTTCATATTTGCCAGTCCTTTGGTCAGTAGTGACCTAAACCCTGACTGACAATTATGTCTGTACAGCCTAATCTTGATTTACTACAAAGCCCTGTGGTTCCCACCGCTGTTTCAAGGTACATGGTCATGCTCGCAGCTCTTTACAGCAGAACTGAGACACAGCAGTGCCTCAGCTACAAGCTAGAGCCTGAATGGTAAGTGAGGGACCCCCTGTATACCCCCTGAGCCTTTTAGTCATGCCCTTAGTACCCCCCCCACTCATACGTGTTGATGATTCTTCAAAAGTAGAATATAACACAACTGATGATTGAAGGAAAATCATTTTATTTTATCTCCTTAATTTGAAAATTTAGTTCTCTGGCATTTTCTTCTTTTTTTCAGTCAAATTAAACATAAAAATAAATAATATGTTGCCTTGAAAATAAATAAGTTTTATAAATAAATAAATAAATAAACACAAAATCAAAATAATCAAGCTACCTTTGTTATATATAACTTAACATTTACCACAACAATGGAGCTCTGTTGAATAAGTTCTCTTTAAACAGGTGTTAAAACTTTCAAAACCAGGAAACACTTAACACAATAAAAAAATAATATTCAGACTCACTGTAGCAGTTTTACTCTCTTTTCATCAGTTATTTGAGCTTCATTGAGACACTTGAGCTTGGTTGTCTTTCATATTTGCCTGGCTGCAGGTAAGCATCTGTTTTGATTTTGGTGTGGCTGTGCCACAGGCTATTATCTCCCAGGGGAAACAAGTTGTAGCGCACATGTACATTTTATTGACAGGCTTATCAGTACTTCCGAGTTGGAAATAAATTATTAGATGTTTCCATGTACCCCCTACAGTGTGTTGGTATGTGAACCCCTGATACAGAATCACGGAGCTAAGTTATCAATGGATTTGAAGTTTTCATGCAAAAAAAAAAAAACATCTTATGAAAAGGACTTGTAATTAACAGTGTTACTGATTTAGATACACGCTATAGTGTGAGGTTGTGTGATAGTTGGGCAGATATTGAGGCCTGTTTGTGTCTTATGGTGTGGACGAGAGGAGGTTCGAGGGGTACAGATACGGTGAGCTCTTGTGGACAGTAACCCGCTGCAGTGCTTTGAAGTCACTGTCTACAAGTGAAAGTGGAACTTTCAGGTGAATGCAGAAATGCTTTCAGAACCTTTTTATGCAGGACTGTTGCGTTTGCACTTTGTCAGAGTTTGAGTCTGAGTCCGGCTATTTGTGCAGTGGCTTGTTTCCTGTCATAAAGCACAAGTCAATGAAAGAATCCACCTGGGATGCTGCAGACTAATCGCCTCCTTAAGGAAATAAACTCAGTGCTTTGGGTTAATTGAGGGAAAAAAGACAGACGATTCTGTCAGCACATTACTAAGTTGATAAATGATCCAAAGTGCGTTGTTTGGGTATTTCTTCAAACTAACTCTGCTGTTGCTGAAGCACAAACCCTTCTGCATTCATGCATCGGTAGGCTGAGGTATAAACAGGAGGCATGTGGTGTCTGTTTATTTTCGCTTGATCTCCGGTGCTTCTATAGCAGTCAACTTTGTCTTTATATTTGTAGCGTCTCACCATCCGGAAACTGAGCAGGCAGACGAAACAAAAACAGTCTGAGAGGCTCCTCACATATGTGATGACAAAGTGGTGTACCTCTGTGACTGCATGATGGAAAAGAGGGAAACAGAAGATAAAACTATTTTAAAGTTTGCCCATTTGCTCTCAGGCCTCCAATTTTCAGCCTGTTTAGCCTGCTGTGAAACCAAATTATTCATGTCTTCATAGATGTTGATACTCAACGAATCAATCAACCAGGAGTCCACAGGAAAACACCTCAGATGTGTCTCTTATCTTCCTCTGCTGTCCTCCTCCTCATCTGATGTAACATTGATGCAGGACTGTTCAAACCACCTCATGTTCTGTCCAGTATTTACAGAAGCACAATGCTGCTCCCATTTCTGTTAAGCAGCTTTTAGACTCTTTTCACACACTTTCACACACATAATCCCAGAGAGGAACTTGTTGATCGCATTACTAATCAAACAGAAAGGGCACCCTTGTGTGAAAGCATGAGAATTTCTTCAGCACCTACAAGTGATGTGTAACTTTGGGCTCTGACATGCCAAACAGTTGGGCCGGCAGCTGCCACCTGGATAATCCCGCCCTGCTGTTGGCTGTTCACATGGCAAGACATCGAGCATGCTGGGGTGTGTTCTCACTGGTGTTTGTCTCCAGGCTCGTATCGTTTTATGTTGCATGTTGTCATACAATAATTATCTGGTCACGTATTGGACAAGCTTTGGTTTTCAACGCTGAGCTGCAGAGAAGTGTCACATCTGAATTTTGGGAAGAGTATATTTTAAGAGGTCCGCTAAGGTTCAGACTGCTGTCAGCCAATTTCTATAAACAAATCATAACTGAAGTGGATCAGTGTTTGATGAACTCATGGTGCAACACTGTTCATTTAAGAGAAATAAAAAAAATAACTTGACATTATCATTATTTACTATTTGAAATGTAATGATAGGTAAATGAGAGCTGCTCCACTCTCAAGAAATGTGTACGATAATTTAAGTTTTGTTTTCTTCAGATGTAACACTTGTGTGCTTATATCTCTTTGGTCTAAACTTGGATGAATGATGGAGGCGGATCAGCTGAGACTTTTTCAGTGTGGTGGAAAAGATGAAGTGTTTACACTAACATGAGAGCACGTCCAACATCAGACGCATTTTACTAGAATTTATATTGTGTGTTTATTCTGGAGTAGTTCTCAAACTGAAGTGGCCATTACTCCTGAGTCAAGCAGATCAGCAAGGTCCAAGTGGCAGTGGGATAATACAGGTCATTTACAGACCAGTTCAGGGTTTTAACAGACACACTGCTGACTATGAACATAAGGAATAAGCCTTTATGCTGCCTAACACCCAGTCTCTATGAAACCAATGTTTTAAAAGAAATAATAATTGATAGAGGATATGATAAAGCCCCTCGACTGGCTTCTTCATATGGGAAACATAGGATGGAATTAGCACAAGCTAATCACAAGTATCTGACACATACCTGGTTAACATAAAGCCAACTTGTGTCGCTCTTTGTCCCGCGCTGTTCTCCAAGTGCCCAAATGTGAGTGAAAGTCGAGCCAAGCTTCATCCTTGTTTAGTAAAAAGCTTGATCTGTTCGGTGTTTTGTTTTTTCTCTCTCTGTGCTACGTCTACTATCCGCTCCAGATAGCTCCTTCCACTCACTAATCAACACGCAAAGTCACTTGTACACTGGGCGCGCTGTGATTGGCTGATGTAACCATGCTTACTCTCTGCCCAGAAACTCCCTGATACAACCAAAACATCAACACACAGGCTGAGGAGAGGGTTTGAGGCAGACACAGACACTGACACATGTGTAAAGAGGCCCATAGGAGATAATAGAGCAGGATTATTCCTGTAAATCTGTTTTTTTTTTTGCATCCATACTTACCAGTTGTCCCTGAAGTCACTATTATTGACGTACACAAACAGTCACAACTTAACGCCAAAAACAAAGCTTTAAAACCAGACTTTGGAAGTGAATGGACAGAATTTTATAAATCAAAAATAAATAAACAGTTTCTTTTTTAGGTAAGCAGGAATCAGTTTTTATCGATGACTCAAGCACTGTTCTTGTGTAGATTTAGTTTGAAACACATCCTAACTTGTCTGTGTCCTGTGTTTCAGTTTCCTGCTTGTGTTCAGCTGTTTGGTGCTTTCCGTCTTCTCCACCATCCCCGACCACCAGAAGTTTGCCAACCAAGGCCTCTTCATCCTGGTAATGACCCCTGCTCTCCTATCTCCTTCAAACCTCCTGCCCACACAAATGCAGACACATATGACTACTTCAGCAAAGATTTCTATTGGCTGTTCTGTCAAACACAGCATCCCACTTACCTCAGTGTATCCGTATGTGCTTGCGTACATGTTGCTTTATTCGCACAGACAGCCATGTAAGCAGGTGGGAGGCTTCAGGTGTTGTTGACAGCGCAGAAAATCACAGGCATGATCCACTAATCCTAATAGCCACCGTATAATCTCCCCCTTCTCCTCTGTGCTACAGCTGCTTTAGTTAAAGGTAATGGACACTCACTTTCTCCTCATGACCCCCCCTCCATCCTTCCACCTTCCCACCTTGCTCTTCTTTACGTGTTATTTAATGGTCCCGCTTTTGACTTTCCTGTTCCCTCCGTTCACTCTTTGGATCAATCAGCCAGCCATTAGCGGGCAATCAGCCATTAGTGAACTTTACTTACATGAACATCTGCGCTAATGATGGGCTGGCTCGGTGCACCTTAAACTGCCCTGAAAGCAAGAAAGACAATACGAGAGGGAAAGGGGGCGTGTTAAAAGGCTGTTACTTCTGTTATGGTGCTTTTATGAATTGTAATCTTTTTATAAAGTCTTTGAACATGAAGTACACACATTTGACGTATAAGACTTGAATTTATTATTATCTTCCATGAGGGTGAAATTATATAGTGACAGATGTTAAACATATAAAGACGAGGACATTTTGTAAATAACTAATGTTACGCTAGTTAAGACAGGACATGTCTGCCATGTGGGGTATGTGTGTGTTCATGTTCTTTTATGAAGATAGGATTGACCTCCTAACATCTTGGACTTATTAAATATTGAACTCAAGGATTTAAGTTACGCACACTGTTACCTGTCTAATATTTTGTCCTTGTTATGTCAGTTTCACAAAACCCTCTGAGCTTTCTCCCGTAGTCCAGAAATTTCCTCTGTCAAGTGAAATAAGAATTTTAAGAACACTGATTTGGAAATCAGGCAGACACCTATAAAGAAACTGAAAAGTAGCTGATACATTTAAAACACCTAAAAATGACGAAACATCAGCATGACTTTTCTGATGAGAGAGATGAATGTAAATTAAAGTTTCTCAATAATGGTGAGAACTTACTTTATTTTGTCAGGTTATGAATCAGACTGGCAATAAAAGTGATCTGTGAACTTGAAAAGCAAACAAGGTCATCAGTTAAAGATTTGTAACTATTAAATATCCTGTATTAAGATTGATGCCTGGCTTGACAGCTGAAAAAAAAAACTAAAAAAAAAAAAAAGCGCTCCACCTTTCGTTTTTTTACAGTTTTTTCCCCCACAACAAATATTTAAAAGACACTTTATATGTAACTGTTAGACGCAGCAAAATAATCTTTTTAATTTTAAAATATTTATTTCATATGTACAGCAAAAAGGATGAACAAAAGTCTTAGTAGCATTTTAAAGGAAGTTAATACCAATGGGGGGAATGCTAAAAACTGCAGCTGATCCTGGACTGTCTTTTTGAAGCCACATACACACACTCATATTAAAAAAGTCCATCTTTACATGTTCACAGCTCAATACAAAAAAAAACCCATTTTGATCTGAGATTCCCATTTCTCTGTGTTGTGGTGAGGTGGGGAGTACATAAAAAATAAAGTTATGAGTTCTACAAAATTAGAAGTATGTCCGACTTGACTGAGAGGAGGGTACGCTGCAGCTGTTAGCGAGAAGGCTAAAGCCCTACCACAACTTTGGCCATCATTTGGCTTCAAAACATGGCTTCAGACAGCAAAGGGGGACACCACTGAGACTACTGATACGTTTGATACAAATTATGGTAAAAACAATATGAGCTATGTTCAGTTCAGTAAAAAATACAGATGTTTGAATAGAAGTAAAAAAAAAAAACTTTCAACGAGCAGAGAAAATGAAGTTTAACTGATGAGTCAAACTCCAAGTTACTCGTCTGTTGCATGACGCTGACCTGTGTGTGTTTTGTGTGTGTGTTCCAGGAGTTTGTGATGATCGTGGTGTTTGGTTTGGAGTACTTCATCAGGATCTGGGCAGCTGGCTGTTGCTGTAGATACCGAGGATGGCAGGGGCGGCTGAGATTTGCCAGGAAGCCCTTCTGTGTCATAGGTTAGTGGTTGTCCGAGTGTGTGTGTGTGTGTGTACACCTCTTACAAATCCACTCCAAAGCCCTGTATGTTATAGTTAGACAGGTCTTGTAACTAGACCAGAGTGAAAAATTGTGTAACTATTATATACGGTGTCAGACCAAACTAACCTTTTGGACTGAAGCCCTGTGTGTGTTTACAAGAGAGTGGTGTTGTCTTATCACCTCGTAACAACTTGTCTTCACCTCTCTATGTGTTGGTTCCTCTCCACAGACTTCATAGTGTTTGTGGCCTCCCTGGCTGTGATAGCAGCGGGTACGCAGGGGAACATCTTTGCCACATCAGCCCTGCGCAGCATGCGTTTTCTGCAGATCTTGCGTATGGTTCGTATGGACCGACGGGGAGGCACCTGGAAACTACTGGGCTCAGTGGTTTACGCTCACAGCAAGGTGGGAGGGCTAAATATAGTCATGTTTCTACTATGAAAACACATCTTTTCTTGTTTATGTTTGTGGTTAGCTGTGCTGACAGTGCGCTGATACAGAATACTACTGCATGGTGACTGCATTCAGCTTTGGGGGTTATAAGAAGAGAATAAATTATGCTGAGGACAAGAGTCAGCTATTTAAAAGCTGGGAATAATAGTTACTAATGGGATCAGAAACCTCATGAATATCTGTTAAATGGAAATTGTCGTAGACGCCCTGGTAACCAACTTTACTCGGCTGCATGTGCTGCTCACAAACACTAAACTCTCCTTATTTGGCAATTAGTTGTTAGTTTTTATGCTGACCAAACAACCACCACCCTCCGCTCAGCCACAGAACAAAGTTAGATGACAGTGATGATGATGAATTGACGTATCAGCTGTCTAAGCAGAAGCATGTGGCCAAGTCGAAGTGGAAGCCAAATGTGATGATGATGGGAATTTAGCCAATAATGATGATAGTGATACGGTAATGACAGCAGGGATTATGGTGGTAAAGATGCTGTTGTTGCTGCTGACAAAGGTGATTGATACCTCCTCTCTGTCTCTCTCGGTCTCACAGGAGTTGATTACAGCTTGGTACATCGGTTTCCTGGTCCTGATCTTTGCATCTTTCCTCGTCTACCTGGCAGAGAAAGACAGCAACTCAGACTTCAACACCTATGCAGACTCCCTCTGGTGGGGGACAGTGAGTACTACATGATACACACACAGAGGCTCTCTAAGGATGGGAAATAACATCTCACTTTTGTCATCAAAGTAGTCTTGAATGCAAGGTTATTAATAAGAAATGAGGGAGAAACAGGCAGAACAAACATAAAGGGGAATGTAAAAAATACGGAAAAGTCAAAGGAAGTTATGTAGTCTGCACTTGAACAATTTAGCCAATAGTGACACAGTGACTTCTCAGATTGTTCTGTTTGAAAAAAGTGAGCATGTATAGGTTAAAGAGCGGAGTTGCAAATGTTTTGACACATGAACAGTCAAAAATAATTTAAAACAACATGATGTTACATTATTTATTATTACCACTTGTTATTTTTTAGAGGGGCTGTGAGGAGTTTCTAAGTGATCTGTAAAAAAACTCCATTCTAGATATATGCCTGATCGTAATCCGCACTTTAAATAAGATTTTTAGCGCTTATATAGGTTATTCCTAAATGCTACTTCTTGGCTTTCTGATCGGGTCAGGCAAGATCAGATTGATTTTCTGCACGTCTCTATCCTCCTGACTACCAGGAAAAAAAATATTGTCCAATCACAGAGATTTTAAGATTCCCCAATCTTTGTGAGGTTATTAGAATACTGAACACATTTTTTGGATTTTTTTTTTTTATATTTCAGATATTATGTATATTACAATGCACATTACAATGCTAAAATACAGTAACCATTATTCAGACAATGTTCAAATGTGTTGTTAAGAGTCCCATGTAAAATATGCCACCAAAATTTCAAGCGAAAATTTGCTTATTAAAAAGTTTTATACACTTACTTTTCCTCTTCCCATAAATTGCACTCCCACTGATGGATGCCATTTTCCTTAATGAAAAAGAGAAATGAACCAAAGCCCCACCCCTTCACATTTAGTATCATTGAAAAGCCCTAAATGTCCTCTGTAGATGGCATGAGGAGTTTATTCAGTAGTGTGAAGTAAGTGGAAGATATTTAGGTTTACAAATGTCCTCCACAAAGGACAAATTTGAACTACTGGTAGTCAGGAGGTTAAGACAACACCAGGCTGGGTGGCAAAGTTTAGAAGTGAGAAGAGAGATCTGGGTTTTTCTCTGCTGAAAAGGATTTCTGGGATTAATTTTGTTGTAATGGTAGACACAGGAGCCTAACTACAGAAAAAGGACAGAAGAGCAGAGGAAAGCTAAACAGGAGAGTGAAAGTGCACAAGCTAAAGGAGAAAGCATGTGCTAAAGGGTAAAAGGGCTAAACTGTTTGTGATAATTTTCATTCAATAAAAAGAAGAGTGAGTAACGTTAGCTCTGCTTGGCAGATGACTGGAAGGACATGACCAGGATTCACAATCATTCCACGTTACATTACTTTACATTACTTTACATTACAAATCCTTCAGGGGTTGAAGAGTTGTAAGTCTTTATGACACCAGAAGCAGCTGTTAATCTGTGACTGTTAAAACTCCTCTCCTGTTCAGAACAATGACAAACAGAGACTGTAGGACTACCTGGTCTACCACTGCCTCCATCACTTGGTTTGTTTGTCATTTTAAAAGTGTAAATCTGTTTCAAACAGATGTGCAAAATTTTCTTGAGAAAATTTTTTTTTTTTTCTTACTCCCAGATTACTCTGACCACCATCGGCTATGGTGATAAGACCCCTCGTACCTGGCAGGGACGGCTCCTAGCTGCTGGCTTCGCCCTGCTAGGAGTCTCTTTCTTTGCCCTGCCAGCAGTAAGTCACTCACATGTTTACTTATTTAAATTTACTCACAACCGTGTTTATGGCGCCTCTCAGCCCCGGTCAGAGTTGCATTACTCTCTTTGATTTGCCTTCTGACCCTCAGGGAATTCTGGGGTCAGGCTTTGCTCTGAAGGTTCAGGAGCAGCACCGGCAGAAGCACTTTGAGAAGAGGAGGATGCCTGCTGCAAACCTGATACAGGTAAAAGTCACGTGAGCTGTTTCAATGTGGAACATAAAATGGAGTGTAAAGGTCAGGTCAGGGGTCAACTTTTACTTTGTGTTTCTTTTTTTAAGGCTGCATGGCGTCTCTACTCTACAGATGCCAAACACTCCTATTTAACAGCTACATGGTACTTCTATGACAGCATGCTGCCGTCGTTCAGGTAGGAGCTCCATGAACAGATTATCACACATCTGTGGACGTCATTTGTCCTCTGTTTGATGTGTTGTTGGGAAATGCAGACAGAGATTTCAGAGTTGCATCATAAAAACATTAATTATGTGCACATAGTGATATGTTAGAACAAAACAGACAGTTTCCTTTTTTCATTCAAAAACTATTTTCAGTTAAATGTCTGTTGTGGTGGCTTTTATTTACAAAACACATTTTTTAAACATTTCTGACACCACTTTTATATTTTATTTTATTTCATTCTCACAGTGGTTTCTTACGATTTGTTCTTCTGTATTAATTTGACTAATTATTATTTGCTTAAAAGGAGGGGAACAGGAGAAGCAGAAAAAGAGAATTTCTTGTTTTCTCTGAAGTTTCCCTCTTCTTTTGAGCATTCGGACCATTATTTTGGCCTTTTTGTGAGTTTTCTCTAATATATTCATTTTTTTATTCATTTGTCATGTGTTTTTGTTTTGTTTTGTTTTTTTTTATTTATGCACGTGGGGGGTGTCAGAGACTTGACGCTCCTGTTTAGTCACCTCCAGAGACAGCGTAACAACAAGAAGGTTCTCCACAACTCCTACCACACGCTGCTGTCTGGGCTGCGGCCCTACAGTTCCCCCTACCTGTCGGGGGACAGGTATGCACCCCGCAACCTCTCACAGCCTTACAGTCCATCCAGACAGGTGGCTGTGAAGTCCACCTACACTCACACACAGGTACAACTGATCAAAACAGTGTTAGCAGGGACTTAGAGAACAATACTCCCATCAGGTGTTCAAGCTGACAAAGCTCTGCATGGATATGTGTGTGTGTGTGTGTGTTTGTGTGTTATTGACTGTATAAAAAGATTGACGTGTTTCCCTCTCCCTCCACTGTACAAAAGTGAAGCCAAAATCATACCCTGCTGACATTACACTGAGTCTGTGCTGCAGGGGGAGCTGGGATATCACCATCCCACCTCTTTAGCTCTGTAGCCTATCAATCATCAGATTTAACCTTACTAAAAAATAACTGCAGAGGTCCGTCAAGTTGGTACTGTTGTGTATTTAGTTTCATAGTTTGACCTCTGCCACTTCTGTCAGTGTGGAGGAGGCAGAGATTATTTATTTTGCAGCCAGTTACCTCCGCGGGGAGCGCTAAAGATTTTCGAAAGGGACTGGCAGAAAGGACCCAAATGTGCACAAGAGAGGCTCTTTATTACAAGAGAAATCAGACAAATATAATACATAAACAAAATCACAGCAGAAAACTGAGAAAAGGTCGAAACACGAAATTACAGCTTGCTAAACACTGTAGACTAGGTACTTGGAATTCACACTAAGGATGGCACAAGAACTTACTAGACAAGACGATCTGGCACAGGACAAGCGTAAGATGCAGACTTTAGTGCAGGAGGTAAAGGGACACAGGTGGAAACAATGAGGAGCGGGGACGACAACCACAATGGCGGGAAAACACCAGGGCCCTGTTCTACGAAGCAGGATTACTACCTAGCGAGGTAGCTTTGAGGATAGGTTCTGGATTCCTGTTCTACGACATGGGATCACTCCTCAGCGAGGCGAGTCTCCATGGCAACATACGCTGAACGGCTAACCTGCTCCGGGGCAGGTTAGGTTCCAGATTGAACTCGCGGACAATAAAAACCCCGCCCACTGACCAATGAGCCCTCACGAAAAAATGGCTTGTCCGTTCTTAGAGGATCCCATGGACATCGGAGCTCGCATTGTCCGAGGCGCACTCCGGCACGCAAGAGTTTTCAGGGACCGCACTGACCCCCTCTCTTTTTCGGATGACCACCTTTATGAAAAATACCGGTTTTCCAGGGAGGGGTTGGTAGTACATGACACTTTCTACAGGTAGTTAAAGGGAATGAAGAACTCTCATTGCCGTAATAAGATCTTCAATGCCAACACTTCTGTTCCATGACAATATTTTATTGCCCGTATTAAAATTGTGACAGGAATTCATGTAGGGCTCGTGTGGGCTACATATCACACAAAAAATGTTAACACGATAGGAATGAACAAATGAATAAATTTATCTAAGAAATAAATTAGGTAGGGTGCATGTTACAGTAAAAGTGCATGGTGAACAGTGCTATTTCAGGATGATAATGGCACAAAAGATTTTTTTTTGCACTACACTTACGCATTTAGACTGTCAGCAATTTTCTGCCAGCATTCCTTCCGTGCTTTAGCAGCGGCGACGGTGTTGCTTTTAACGTTAATTATATGTTTCACCTCGTCATACTTCCTCATGATCACCTCCTGCTCCTCCTGTGTGAAGTATACGTTTTTTCTCTCTCTGGCCTGCTCTGACGCTCCAGACTGCTCCATGTTCGCGATTGGTCAGATGCAGCGGGCTCCGCCTTATATGCGTGCACGCGCTCATTGCCAAGCTGGATCCACTTATGAGGTTGATAACCAGATTCGTAAAACCGTGTAGTGAGACCGCAGGCTACCGCGCTCAGTTCAGCGAGTTAGCTCCAAGGCTATCTCGCTAGGCTGAACTTGAATCGTGGAACAGGGCCCTGGGCAGGAAGTGAAGTGACTTGAAATGAGAGAGGAGAAGGGACTACACTAAACCAGACATGACAAACATGAAAAACAAGACAAGACATGACAATTTTGGCTTCACTCCTTGGGAGCTGTCACGTCGTCCATCTCTTTATACAGTTTCTGGTTTGTTTATATGTTTAACAATGCGCCACTAACGCTGATCTGAGACCACTGTGTTGCAGGCCCCCCCCTCCACTGCTCCTCTGCATCTTTGTCTGCTCAGCTCATACACACGCCATCTCCACCGCCTCCCACTGTTCACTCACTGGTTCCTCTTCCTTTCTTCCTCTTTCTTTCCCTGTCTCTCCATCATGTCTTTTCCATGCCATCCACCCTCCATCCTCCATCTGTTCTCAGGAAGGCAGAAACTCCGTGCAGGTTTGTTCTTCCAGTCCAGAGCTGTGCTTGTCAATAAAAGGGGTAGTCATAGTGAAGGTGGATTTTCTGCTGTAGAAACTTTGTTGCGTTTTAATGAAACAAGGTTATTCATGATGGACTTGTGCATGCATGATAAAAGAAGTACATGAAATAAGTATTTATTTGGAAGACATGTCGTTAATTTGATGAGCTGGCGTCATTTTAGGATGATTACTGCCCTGTTTTGATGAATATACTCAGGTGAAACCTTCCACTTTTGCATGATCACTCAAACCCACCTCCTCACGTCTCACTGTGTGTCTCCATGATCCAAAACTGCCTCTCCTTTCTGATTTAATCCTTCAGTTTCAGGTAGGGCAGCAAAATTGGGTATAAAAAGAGCTTTTTGGATTATTGAGATGCCACTCCTCACCCTCGCCACCTCCCCCTCTCTCCCTGGTTTTCCTCCTTTTTGCTGTCCTCACGGGTTAACCATGTACCCAGGTTGTGTCCCACGACTCCTCATCCACTTCCCTCCAACCCTTCTTCCACTTCCTCTCCTCCCCTTACCCTCTCTCCCTCTGCCTTGTGTGTCTCCTCAGTCAGCTCCTTTCTAAAAAACGAGGTCTCTTCCGGATTCATGCTGGCCGCAAGCAGAGGTATCCACTGCAACGCGCCTGTGCACGGGGCACGCTAAAACGTCACCAAGACAATAACAACACTCGTACCTGTCATCAAACCCAAACAACCTGCTCATTTTACCCAAAACACTCAAAACCTGTGGGCTGGTGCAAGCTGAGGATGTTGATTTTTTTGAGAAGCTCTGTTACATTTCAATAAGATGCAGATGCTTTAATACATTCCTCATTCTCACCGTGAGCAGGCCCCCGTCCACAGCTTTGAGTGATTTCTTTCCTGTGATGAAATGAGGATTCTCCAGCTTGCTCTTGTGTGCTGGAGAATCCAGTTATGATCTTGCCTGGTTTGCTTGAACGCCATGATAAACCATGTGTAGATGACATACGTCTATATGGTTTATTAGTGTGACAAAGATAATTTTCCTTTTTTTTAGCCAAGTAGACATGTTTCATCAAACATCTCAGATGAAATGGCTAAAAACAAGTCAGCTCAATATTTTTTTCCCACTTTGTAGCTGAATCAAGAAACTGTCTTGCTCTGGATTTGCTGTATGCTTTCAATTTGCTTGTTTTTCTCATTTAAAATGTCTTCTTGGAGAGAACGCTAAATGATTCAACATGCTGTCCCATGTCAGATTAATCGTATAACCTTTTTACAAAATGAGTGTTTGTGCTGTATTTTGAAAAGGTCTTTAAGTGCTCAAATGCTTTGGTTGGCATGCGATATTCTTTCAGTGATTTGGAAAGAATGAGCGAGGTTCATGCTCCTGAATGCATCCGAATCATTCATAACTGCATGCTAAGGTCTTTCACTCTGTCTTCCCCACTCTCTCCAGTCTACCTGAAGCGTTTCAGCTTGTTTGTATGAAACGCCGATTTCCACTAACCTCCTTTAACTATTTAAATTTTAATTTAAATGGCTGCCTGTCACACACGCACAACAAAGAGTATATCATCGTAAAAAAAGAAAGGGGGAGTGAACTGGTCTGGAATTGCTCTGCGGTGCATGATGTTTGCATTTCCTCATGGATCCGTGACAGTGTGTAACGTGTAAGTGGCTGCAGAGGAGTAGTGGTCTCCAAAGCATGCTATAACAGCAGCGTTAGGGGTAAGAATGGCCGTCGAATAGCTCCCCTCCTGTAAATAGATGACCTCACATACCAGCCTGCCTTTGGTGGTGGTGAGTGGTATGGAGCGCGTAATGAGGAACCTTTGGTGCGACTGCGCCTTGAAGCTGATGTTTTAATGCTTATTCACTCTGCTGAAGGGATTAAGGAAGCGTGTCTTTTTATTCTGATGGTGGGTGGAACATTTTTCCGCCGTCCCAGCACTACTGCAAGTCTTGGATCAGGTTTCAGTCAGATCCTGCTGAATCAGGTGGCATGATAGGCACATTAAATAAGCAAATCTGCAGGGCAGAATCAGTTTTTAGCTTTTTATAGAGCGGTCCCTGTGGTCAGACGGTGTGCATGAAAAGTCAGCTAGTCTGTCCGTTGCTGTGGGAAATATTAATGTTTGTTTGTATCTGCGATTTTTGTGTTTGTTGATGATTTCTCTAAAATCAGAAGCCTTATTTTTTGCTGTTTCACTAACAAACTCTTTTCTAACAAGCTGAGGCTGCCCCTTTACTGCTTCAGTATGCTCCCTGGATAACACAGCTTAGTTCACCATGGAGGTCAAACGCATGGACCTGTGATTTCTAAATAGAAACTTTCCAATCATGATCCGCAAAGAACACTGCACCTGCAAATGGATGACTCTTGTATTTCCACTTTCAGCAGTAAAATGGGATTCAGGGATCGGATCAGGATGAACAATTCCCGATCATCCCAAACTATCAAGAACAAAGCGTCGCCGCTGCCTCCTGGCTCTGGGGTCCGCTGCTCTCCCAGTCAGGAAAATGTCCCTGAGGCTACCAGCCCAGGGAAGGTCCAGAAGAGCTGGAGCTTCAACGACCGCACACGCTTCCGTACTTCCCTAAGACTCAAACCACGACCACCTGCTGATGGTAGGATGTACACACACACACACACACCAAACACACAGTCAAATGCACACCACCATTGTTTCTGCATTTTGATGTGTGTCCCTCTGTTGATGCTCAGTGGAAGGGGTTGGTGAGGACAGTGTGGAGGACAAACCCTATTGTGACGTAGCCATGGAGGAGGTGATCCCAGCAGTGAAGACTCTCATACGGGCTGTCAGGTGAGTTCTGCTATCAAAGGTTGATTTGGTAAAAAAAAAAACAGTTTTTGTGGACCTGTTCACTTGTTTTGGTGAAACACTTTAAAGAGATGTATAAAACACACTTTCCCAAAGTGTTCACAGTAGCCACGTTTACATGAGGAGTTTTTCGTCTTTCCGAATGGAATCTTTCTGAATGACTTTTCCAAAAACAATAGTATAGATGGAAAGGAATATTCCAATCTCTGGTCTACATGCGCCGCTCTAATCAAACAGAATAGTCAACGGGGCATGCGCAGAAAAACGTAAACATCAAATGATTGATCAAAGATGGAGGACAACAGTTTTTTTTTATCATGGTATTGCAATACTCCATATTGAAAGTGTCCGTCTAGTCTTGAAATTATGTTCAGTTCTTCAAAGTTTGGATCAAAAACAAACTTTCCTCCAGTGCTGACTGCTCGCCGCCATTTTTAAAATTGAGGAACGTCTCTAGTTGCATCTTACGTCATATCTTAGCATGCGCTGAAAGAACGCACCCTGACAACTTTCCGTCTGAGTGGATACATGAAACCTCAATCTGTTTGGGGAAAGGAATATTCCACCTCTGCGAAACCGATTAAATGTCCATTCAGATTGGCACTTTTCTTTTGGAATAAGGTGTATACAAAGGTTAAATTCTTTCCGTTTGAGCAAATAAACCGAAAGCAAGCGGAATATTTGGGTTCATGTATACGTGGCTAGTGATGCCTCTGGTTGACCAAATATTATAGTATTTAGAAAAATTGACCTTGAGTTTAACTTGTTCTCGTACACATCATTGAAAGCACCTCAAAGGATGTTTAGAAAACTATAAAAATTTTGATAGATTAGGCTTTATAACACACATGAATCTCATTGGTCAAAACCTCATATCAATAGTGAGTTCTCAAATGCAGAAATGGTGCCAGGGACAAACCAATTTTTCATTCATAAATCAGTCACTGTTGCCAAATGTGTTGGTTAAATTACATTCAGGATATTTTTTAAGTTAGTTTATTTTTTGGGGGGCTCATGTCTTTAATGAGACAGGAGAAGACTGTGGATAGTTTAGGAAAAGGAGCGAGAGTGAGGAGTGACATGAGGGAAACAAGCCACAGGCTGTATTCAAAACCGAGCCACCTGCTCGAGGGTGAACCTCATGGAGCGCGACCTAGACTGCAAGGCCGTCTGCGCCCCGACATTCAGGATATTTTGTATACAAATCCATTGCCAACACTTACGAAGTCAAATAACTTGAACACCAGTGTTATAATTCACAGCCTGCCAGCCAAGCCATGCTGGGTCTGCAGGTTACTCCCTAAAAGGGGCGGGGTAAGCCAGAGCTTATTTGCATGTTCAGTTCTGGGGATGAAACACCTCGCTGAGAAATGCAGTAAAATAGAGGGATTTCAGAAAAAACACCACATACTGGGGATGTCCTGATCACATTATTTGCTCCAGATCCAATTTCAACTTTTTGATTTTGAGTATCTGCTTATCCCGATATTTCCCGATCTGATCTTTCAGTAATGCATTAAGAAAAAAGAAAAAAAAAACTCCCACAAGTTGTCCTTTGAGATTTTTTTTATTTTATTTAAATGAGGGTATCATTCTATCCAACATGGAAGTAGCTTTTTTTCTCCACTTAGTGCAGCATTGGATCAACAAAATAAAAATAACGATTCTCAGTGGTGCATCACAAGACAACAAACCCTAATTTGATGCAGAATAGTGCAATAATGTGTTGTTTATTGTATTTCCTCAGATGGCGAGTTAAATTGGACGTGTTGTATGACGCTCTGTTCTGTCCTCCGCGCTGAACGTCCGCCTTGCAAACTTTGCATATGGCTGTTGAACTGGCTTGACTTTCAAGCTTAAAAACCTTTCAAACTTTGGACATTTTCTCTGAGTCAAGACACTGCTGCTGGATGTAGGCTCATAGCGTTAGCCTCCTACTGTCGTTACAATTGTTACTAGAAGCCCGGGCGTCCCCCTAAATGTCACTTCCGTGCAGCCTTCCTAAACAGATCTACAAACTCATAGGGGTTGCGGGAGCGACACGTTATGAGCTTGTAGGTCTGCTTTTTTCTGCACGTCACTACTACAGATTGCAGTCTCGCCTTACACGGCTATGTGACAATAAGGTTGCAATGTCGTTGTTTGCAGTTTTGTTGTACTTGTTATAATGACAAATAAATGATTCTAAAATGAATGATACTGTGCTATTATATACATTTTAATTAAAAACAAAAACTAAGGCCCCAGGCTTTTCCGATTCCCTCTCCCCCGATCTCTGATAGTTAAAAAATGATGTGATCAGCCCCGATTCCGATCACGTGATCGGATTGGGACGTCCCTACCACATACGTAATCAGTCCTGCTCAAATGCCTTCAATAATCTATTTTCAATGAAGCAAGGGAACTAATTTCACAGATGATTAACTACAGTCATCTTTTAATAGTTATTTTGTGTAAAGCTTTACTTGCTTTGAAAGATCCTCTCAAACGAGTCAAACCAACTCTCCTGCAAGTGTTTTGTTTTTTCAGAAATGTATATAGAGTGATAAGCCCAAGACTAAAAATAAACTTTTCATCTAATAAAATTACATAAACTGCAGAAAAAAACAAATTTGCTTCAGGGGATACAAGGCCAAAGGTCAAAGATCTCCGAGTTGTTTTTTTTGTGTGTATTTGGACCAGAAAATGGTTCAACTTCTATTCGTTTTCTCAGCTGTATCCTGATGAGAAAGCCTCGAGCAAAGAAATCCTGGGCATTAAATGCTTGTGTTTCCAGGAACGTAACATTGTTACATCCCAATTTTGACACAACCAGAGATCTTGGTCACTAGTAGAAGCAGCTCACGTTGTCCAGGTGTACACAGACTAATCATGAGCTCGTCTTGGGTGTTAATGCATGCAGCAATGGGTGAACACACCGCTCCTACATTTAGGCCCTGCTGCCGTGTGCAAATTGAGCTGACGGAGGAGAAATATCCACTTAGGAGAGGTAACTGAGCCTCGCTGCAGGCCAGGTTATTTCCCCGGTCTGACCTTGTCACTCAGCTGGTTCAGGCCGGTCATGTGAAAGGTGGCGTGATAGGATGGCCTTCTAGTCCTCACAAACCCACACACACAGATCCTGCAGGATCGCACTACATCACGACAAATGATATCATTCAGTTCACACAAGGACAGCTGTTCCACTGATTAAAAGCATTCAAGAGTTTGATTCTGACCGCTGTCACTGTGTCATCTGCCCCTGTACGCTTTGTACACTTTGATGTAATGATGTTGTTGTGTGTCAGAGTTAAATACCCTCACACAACCTGATCATAGACAATCTACATACATGGAAACCACTTATTTTAGCCTCAACATAAAGAAAATAGAAACAATGCACAATCCATGAACTCTGTATGTGTGTGTGTGTGTGTGTGTGTGTGTGTGTGTGTGTGTGTGTGTGTGTGTGTGTGTGTGTGTGTGTAAGGAAATGCTCTGTATGCAAATCCTTACCAGAATTATAACAATTAGTAATTAATCATGATGTAATAAAAATAAAACAACACACATAACCTTCTGTTCTATAAACATATATAAACCCCAGAGACTGTGTCAAATGCAGACACATAGTAGTATGTGCACAGACTACACAAACACACCAACACAGGAGCAGTGGTAGTTTTTCACTGATGGAAGCAGAAAAAATACAACTGCCAGCAAACATCTGGTGTTGGGGCCAGGCCGGTCTCCAGAGAGGTGTGATGAAAGCGGATTATAACGGATCTCTTTCTGGTCCCCGATGTCAGAGCTGGTCCTTTCACAGCACTTCTCACGGTCGTGTGACGCTGTCAGTGCAGGTCCTTATGTACTCTGTGAAACTCCTGAATGAGGTGGGTAACATCCTGGAAACAGAGGGAGAAGCATCCTGAAAGCTCTGTTGTAAAGATGCAGTCGGTGTGATTACATCGTCCCGTCTGTGTGGTTCTCTGCATGGGCACAAACAGGCAGCCATCTGAATCATGAAAGCTGGTAAACAAAGTAAATCTGTTTGAATATTCAGATAATCTGCTGTACCAGGATACTGACATCTTAACGGAGGGTAAAGAGAATGATTTTTTTTGTTTTTTAGGAACAGCATTTATGCATTAAAAACTCATGAAACACTTTTTTCAAATGTGGAAGTATTTTACACTATCCTGTAGGATTCACTTCGACATCACCACTCTTTTCTATAAGTCACTCTTTGTTATAATAAGGTGTTTTAATGGATTAACATGAATAAATGAAGCATTGTTTCCTTTTTTCCCTTTTTTTATTGAAAAAACTTCTTATCTGTTGATTTACAGAAAATAGATGTTTTCTGACTTTAAATGCAGCATCATGGTATAATATTCTTTGATATGGTTATGCCCCTGATAATGAGGTCATTAAACGACCCCTCCTCGAGTTGCACTGACTCAGCAGAACTCTGACCTGAGCTGCTCCATGCTGCTGCAGACAATAGAAGAGAGGGAGTCCCTGTAAAAGTGCAGGTGTGTGTACAGCAGGTGCTTCACACACACACACACACACACACACACACACACACACACACACACACACACACGCACACGCTCACCAATACAGATTCTTCGCCAAGTTCACAATTGATGTCTATGAAACAGAATATTTGCAGCAGGCTTTAGTGCTGAGGTTTCACTTTGAAACGATGCACGTGGTTTATCAGTGCCTGACTGAATTCTTTTTATGGACACAGGGGGAAGAGAGAGGAAGAAGTGGGAGGAAAAGAGGGTGAGGTGGATGGAAAAATGGAAAAACAAGGCCCCATATCTTTGAATGTTAGGATGCTCTGTGCTGTGAGGAACTATCGGTTAATGATTTTAGCACCCCCTATAGGCAAAGATGTGCATCTTATCACTCATGTAGAGACATGAGGTGGAGGAAGAAACATACTAACTTATCTTATATGCTTTTAAAACTGTTTAATCCAATAAATCAGCCCATTTAAATTAGTTACGACAGCATTATTCCGTAAATACACACCTTTCGGTAATTATTCATTGTTTAATAATTTACTAAAGGAAATTAGTTCAAACCTTTAAACAAATACCAGGTGCTGGCTGCAGTAGAAACCCATCCCTACAGCACTAAAGTTATGCTTGACCTTGTCATCTCTTACAGTCATCTCCAGAGACAGAAGTAATGCACTAAACTGATGGAACAATTATTAAAGTCAATTAGTTACTCAAATGGGCTGTGAGGAGTTTCTAAGTGATCTTGAAAAAGTCTCCCTTCTAGATTTATGCGTGATCGTAATCCACACTTTAAAGTTAGATTATCAGCACCAATATAGTTTATTTGAAAATGCTGCTTCTTAGCTTCCCGATCAGGTCGAGAAAGACTGGGTTGATTTATGGAACGTCTAAGTCTCTATGACGACACGACACCGGCTGACAAAGTTTAGTAGTGAGAAGATAGACCCGTGTTTTATTCTGCTGAAATTGATTTTTATGCTTAATTTTGTAGTGATGGTGGACACAGGAGCCAAACTGTCAGATAGAAAAAGGTCAGAAGAGCAGAAGAAGCCAAACAGGAGAGTGATAGAGCACAAGCTAAAGGCTAAAACACTGGCTAAGCTGTTTGTGATAATGTTCATTCCAACCCACATGCAGCAGGTATTCTGCAGTGGTCTGTTCAAACTTGAGAGTCTATCAATAAAATAAAATAAAATAAAGAGTGAGGTTACGTTAGTTCTGCTTGGTAGATGACTGGCAGGACAAAACCAGGATTCACTTACATCACACATTATGGACATGTCTCACAGCACCAGGCTGCCAGTTGCTCTAAATATAGCCGGCTACTAAACTACGGTACAAACTAACAATGTTTGCTTGTTGTCACCTTTCAACCAAGGGGCAACATCTGGTTAGTAAAAATGAAGCCTATGCGAAAGTGCTAAATGTTGCTGTTCATCGAGAATCCACATGAGGTAGGCTGCAGAAAGACCAGAAGTCACGTACACACCCAGCAATAATAACACAGAAGCATATTTACAACCTGGTTCAAAGAACGACTTGGGTCTTAAACGCCGATTTCACTATCGGCACACACTGTGGTGAGTGAATTTTTTTTTCTAACTTGGCGGTTAAGAAGTTATTAGGATTGTTCGATTGTCCAATCAGAGACAGAGCTCAGGTCATGTGTCTGAAATGAAACTCACAGCCAGCGTCATAACAAATGTGGCTGCGTCCGTGGACTGGCTTAATTTCAATTGTCAGGAACAGACGCGTGACGCTGTGGAGGCTACGTCCATGTTTCATACAGTCTATGGTTTCAACAAACAGCGCTACCTAAGTGTACTGATAAATTCCTTACCTCATCGTATCTTGTAGAAAGTTGCCTTTAACAAAGAATACTTTTTTTATGATCTGAACTACATTCATTTCCAAAATAAAGACAAGTCTTGTTAAAAGTCACCTCTTCACGACAGTGTGTGAGAGCCAGAAGGTGGCGCTGCAGTCCAGGTTAAACAGATCCTCCTCGCAGCACATTTAATCATGCTAATTTCTCCAGAGGGCAGAGTTCCCGAATGATCCCTTTCAAGACACTCCAACATCTGTTGTACCTAAAAACTCACAGAGGCTCTAGATCTTCCTCATAACATTTAGAAGTGAATCGGCTGATGTATATTTTTAAAGAATGAAGCATTCATTCAGGATTTATCCCTTTAGAAATGATTGAAAACATGTCTTGCAGTATTTGTGTTATATTTTGTGCAGGTAGCGTGGTCTAATCTGGCGAGACACCAGACTCCCCTGCCTGGTCCACCTAGGGTTGGTGTCAGCATAACAGTCATTTTATTAAGCCTCAGATAAAACCTCCCCATTGGACACTATCAGGTATCCAACTTTGCTGAATTGCAAGAAAAATAATAAAAGGACTAACTATGCAAGTATTTTTAGGCCAGGGATGACACTTCCTGTTCTGGCAATGACGCTTGGTTTCAAAGTGTCCGGTTCCTCACATTAGAGGGTATAATACGCTTCAGTGAGCTGTGCCAGCTGAACTGTGCCTCTGCCAGAGACTTCTTTCTAGGATGTGTGTGTAAATGGGGGGGGGGGGGGGGGGGGGGGCAAAGCCTGACAGTGTATGAAAGCCTCAGCATTGACAGAAAAAGAGTCAGCATTTTAACAAAACCCTTGGAGGGTCCGAATCAAAAGTAACCCCCCCACACACACACCATTCCCCCTGTTTCCCCAACCTTTTTTTGCACCCACACCTGAGACCAACCCTGGCAAAAAATCTGCATCTACCTGCAAAATAAGAAAAGGCTTCCTGCAAAAAAAGAAAAAAAAAACCTGAACGTAGGAGTCATCAAGAAACAGAGAGTGCTTTGTGAGGTGGGAGAGTGTGCTGATGGCTGCTACGCCACCAGCTGTAGACTCCACCACTCCTCCTCCTCCTCTCGCTCCTCTTCTCCTTCCCTCACACCTTCTCCTCTTTGTTGCAGCAGCATTCACTGCACAAAACCGTATGTGGCTGCTGTAAATGCAAGCGCTGCAGACCTCAACAAAGGTTACTTGAGAAAGTGACCCCTCCGTCTAAGTTCAAATTTCACTTTGCTGCTGCTGCTGCTTAGTCCAGGTAGCTGTGTAAGTTTGCACGCTGTGCTTCTCAGATAGTACGGGTGAATGCAGCTGTGGCAGAGTAGTTTGGTTTTTGTGTGTGTGTGTGTGTGTGCGACGTTTGTCTGAGAGCCGCTGAGTGTTTCTGATCTTCCGCTTACTTGACCTTTGATGTGATTTCTTTTCTTCCTCCTGTGAAAATGTCGGGTATTATAGTCGACTTAGTGGTCTGGTTGTGTGAGATAGGATTCCCTCGTAAAAATAAAAAAATAACTGAAGAAAAGAAAAGAAGAAAACTGCGCCGCTTTCTCTCTCTTTCACTCCTTCATCTCTGTCCTCCTGACTTGTAGAGCAATCCATCACTGGTGGAGATGACACTACGACTGTGTAGATTCTGTCCTGCTTACACTTGATGTTTCCTTACTTTCTGTGGAGTCTGTATCAATGATCTATGGATGACACACCCAATACACACACACACACACACACACACACATCCTTCCCTCCATCCACAGACTGCTGTGGCACGGGATGCTGTCAGGGGTGCGTTCAGGTGCAGGAGTGCTGGGTCAACATTCCTTGGTGTGATTCCCCCTCTCATTTAGATGTGGGCGGCGATGAGTGGGAGCAGCTGTGGTACAATGTTGGCACTATAATGGCTGCCACACTGAAAGATGAGTAGAAACAGAGGGGAATCTCTATTGCAATGTGTGTGTGTGTGCGTGTGTGTGAGTGTGTGTGTGTGTGGTACCCATTACTATTTGTGGGTTTGTACTAATTGCTGAAACAGCAAGTCCAGATAAGTAAATGTCTCCTGGAGATGTTGTCATCATCACAATATATCCACATGGTTTGGTGCGGTGGCGTCTCTGCCCTCTTTATGGGGCTGTTAGTGAACGATAAGGTCACTCTGACTGTAATTAATCTTGTTTGATCTCAGGGTGTCCCTGCCTCGTTTGATAGCTGTCCTGCCATTGCATTTTTCCAAAGGTTTACAGTACGTCCATACATGTGCTGTATGAGGCTCTTTGTGGTGCTAACAGTGAGTGTGGTGTGTCTTTGTGTAGGATCTTAAAGTTCCTAGTGGCAAAGAGGAAGTTTAAGGAGACACTGCGGCCGTACGATGTGAAGGACGTCATTGAGCAGTACTCTGCAGGACACCTAGACATGCTGGGACGTATCAAGAGTTTGCAGATGAGGTAGGGGTTACATTTTAAACTGTATTCATGAAAAGTGTTGGAATAAAAAGGTGAGTCCAACAATAACAGAAATAAACAGCCCCACCCTGCAATAGGGCAATTCACACTTTTTTCTTATTTTGTTTTAAAAAACAATGGAAGAAAAAAATAGCAAGATTTAAAAGAATCAAATTTATCCCATCATTTTTTTAGTGATTGTTCTGGTCACTGCTGTCAAGCTGTCATTTAATTGCATATTGCCATTTTTTATTTTTATATTGGAAGTCCTTGTTCTCAGTAAGGCACTACAATTCACAGGTAATTTGCATAGCTCTAAAGAGGAAGATTCTTTGTGACAAAAGTGACAAAACTTGTCCACTTGATTCAAAATTCAAAGAGTTTATTGTCATTTCCACAGTAAAGAAACGTTTTTCCCTGTACAATGAAATTCTTTCTTTGTTGTTCACAATGAAAGCAAACAGTAAAATATTTTAGAATCGCTAAGATGGAAATAAAAAAATATAATAATAATAAAATAATAACAGTAAATACAAATGTACAAAGAGTACAGAAAATAAGGCAGTTGAAGTCAGTGCGAAGTGCAAATATAATTTTATCAGTGCAAAAATGAAAGAAATTCCTGCAAAAATATGAATGCAATTGTGTGTAGCTCTTGACTTCATATTAAAATTTACAGATTTGTCCAGTCCAATCCAACCCAATCCAATCCAACATTATTTGTTAAGCACTTTAAAAAACAACCATAGTTAAAACAAAGTGCTGTACAAGAGAGTGAATAAGATACAAGATAAAAGAATAGACATAAAACACAAGTAAAATGAATTTGTCAAAGACAAGGAGCAGAATAAAAGACATGAAACAAATTAAAATGAATAAAAACACAGAAGAAGCAAAATAAAATAAATAAACTTAATAAAAATAATAATACAATCGCCAGCCACTGTACTTCAAAGGCCAGGGAGAAAAAGTGGGTGTTCCAGTGTTGTCCAGTGATATATATTTATGTATTATAAACTCTGAGGTCAAAGAGGAATTTTGTGCAAGGTGATTTCTGGGTTAATCATTTTCTTTCACCATATACCAACATAAGACTGTCAATGTGAAAAGTCATAAGATTAGTAAACAAACAGGATATAGTAAATCAGACTGTTCAGACAAGAGGAGGTGGTAGGAGGGTTTTGGATAGAGCCAAACTGCCTATTCCACCATTTCCAGTCTTTATTCATTCACACTAGACTGAAAATAAAAGTGTTTAATTTGTTGTGTTATTATAAAAATATTTTCTGCTTCTGTTAAGGCTTTACTGTAAATATCATGATGTGTTCCTTTTATTCTAAGAGTGGATCAGATAATTGGGCGAGGAGCTGTGCAGCCGGATAAGAAGGCTCGCCCTGAAAAGGGGGAGAAGACGCCACCGGAGCTAGACCCACTGGATGAGTTGAGCATGATGGGCCGTGTCGTTAAGGTGGAGAAACAGGTATTAAAGTTTGATCTATAAAGTTTTTTTTTTATGTATGGAGGGTTACATTCTGACTAGAAGCTCTAAAATCCTTAGGAGGAGAAAAGAGAGGACAAGAGAAGCATGACACATTGTTGTCTATTGTGTGTGTGTGTGTGTGTGTGTGTGTGTGTGTGTGTGTGTGTGTGTGTGTGTGTGTGTGTGTGTGTGTGTGTGTGTGTGTGTGTGTGTGTGTGTGTTCGCTCAGGTCCAGTCCATAGAGAACAAGCTGGACCTCCTGCTCAACTTCTACTCTCAGTGCCTAAAGAAAGGCTCCTCTAACTTCACTCTGTCCTCACTCCTGGACCCTGACCTGACATCTGACTACCACAGCCCCACGGACCAAAGAGACCTCTTCCCCTCGGCCAACACGCTGAACATCTCTCAGTCGGAGAGTGGAAACTTGGACTGACAGTGAGCTGAGCAGTCTGCAGGGCTGTTTGAACACAAAGACCTTTACACGACGTCTTCCTGTGGCTGAGTCTGCAACTCGAGCAGCCTGAACCTTAATGTCTTCATCACTTCATTTCATTTCATCTGAGTCTGCGATGATTTCTTTTTTCTTCTCTTCCTCTTCTTTATCCTGAAATGAATGTGTCTCCAGAGCTGATTCAAGACAAAGGCCACCAGAGGGCTCCACCTGACGAGGAGCTCCAGCCAAAGCTGCTCACCACACACACACGTCTGTCAACCCGACACGATGAGGATGAGGAGTGGACACATGAAGAGCGATGAATGACTACTGAACCACTCTCAGCTGCTCACCTCATGCTTCATAAATATACCAACTTTACAGCTTCAAATCAGACTCAGACTTTAGATTTTTCTACTTTTTTGAGAAATCTGTTGTACCGTATAGATATTTCTCTTTTTCTTGGCTGTTTGAATCACCTGGGTGAGAAATATCGACCCGATGCTGGAGATTTGCTAAAAGCTGGATTCACACACACACACACACACACACACACACACACACACACACACACACACACACACACACACACACACACAGAAGAAGAAGAAGAAGACGAAGGAATTTTGTCGAGACATGTCTCCCAAAGACCTCCATAGATGGTCCCTCTCCAAACTCAAAACCAGTTATTCTTAATGAGTGAATCCTGCTCTGAATTACTCAAACTCACCCGACTGAGACAGATGGAAGAATGTGTTGAAACGACTGATATGTACAGCACTTTTTATTCATTTTCATATTCTTCATCTCCAACAAGCCCACATGCAAAAAAAGAAAAAAGAAAAAAAGAAGGGATCGTATTCCCTGGTTGGCTGGTAAGTCCTTCCTATTAAGGTTGTAGTACAGCTAAAATGTCCTTTATTGTGCAAAATCCTTTTTTTTGCAATGTTTAGAGGCTCATGTAGCTCTTAAAGTATTTAAGAAAGCTTTCTTAATCAAGACACCCCTCAAGTCTCTCTGTCTTGCAGCCCGTCCTCTGGACATGCATGCTCCTCAGACCAGCCCTGTAGATAAAGCTCACTGATCTCAGAGTTTAGACATCCAGCCTACAATTAGTGAGAGATCCCTGACCTCTCCTTCCCCCTCTTACAGTCAGCAGCTGTGGATACTTTCTGGCCATTCTGGTGCAGTTTTGATACAATAAAAAGCCTCTAAGACGTCCAAGTCTAGTGCATGAACTCCAGACCAGTACCCTTATGAATGCACAAGTCTTAGGAAATCCAGGACCCAGCCTTACAGCATCACACCGTTAGCAATGCGTGCACTCATCAACCATCACACCCTGTCGGCCAAAGTCTCTTCAGTAGTCTTTCCTGGTTCTTTCTTCAAGATTCTTGATGCACGTCTGTGCTCGTGGACAAAACTGGAGAGTGCAAAAATGCACAAACATACACACAAACACACAATGTGCTCAATTCCTTTTCTTAAATTCTCGGCACTTGATAGATATGACACTTTTTTTTTGTCTGTGTTCTAGTCTCTTTTCTGTAAATCTGTTCATGCACTCGATTTTGTGTAACCTATTATAGCAAATTTTCTATTTTTTTTATAATTTTGGTTATTAAAGCGAATGTAGAGTTTTAAATTAATATATTTAATATAGTCAGATATGATCTTGAACTAATGTAGCATTGTTTTTTGTCGAAATGAATCATGGATGATGACACACCTGTAACCACATACAGCTGATCAGGTTCACATTCACAGAGCTCTACGTATATTTTCTGATGTCGTCAGATAATTGCTGCCAGCTTGGACTAAGAAAACGTTCATCCTGCTGTTTCTGGCCAGTGAAAACACTGATTCTACCCTCACATGTGAGTCATTTACATGGTGCAGTCAAACCAGTTGACTCAGGTGCTCCACTTTTCCAACCAAGTCTAGACTTCATGGCTCGGTCTGTTTGGATCTGTAAATGTCAACTTTTGCATTTGTTTCATGTAGAAGAGATAGAGCGCTTTGGCCTAATTAAAGCAGAGGAGCCTGCCTAGTTGAGGCATTATTAGATTGTCATTTCATTGTCATGTGGAATGCTGAGCTTCATCAAACGGTCAGTGAAACCCCTGTAATGCATGTTGTTGTTAGGGGTGGCCCCAGTATTAGAAGAAAAAACAGAATGAAAGGATCCTGTGCCTTCTATGTCATTCTTCTATAACTATAAAATGTTAGCTTTTGAATTTTTTTTTTCAAAACCTGGGTTATAAAACCCTTAAAATGGTCAAAAGTACTTAAGGGTTGGTCCTCATGGCTGCTGCAGTCTTTGATCTCCTCTGACAGTATTCTGTATACTCAACACATGAGTGTATCTCTACCAGGAAATCCCCTCTTCGACCCCCTTACTGTACTTTAACACCAGGAGGCACAGACGTCTGTAATATCACAGAAAACTCTGCAGGCATGTCTCCTTTCATAAGCATGTCCCATTAGAGGAAAATGGCTTCCACAGAACTACCTCTGAGGTCACTAGGGGGCAATAGTCTAGAAACCTGAGTATGAGACTCCTTATAGGTGATTGTCTAACTGACTGAATGCAATGCATGACTTGATGTGCACGTTCTCTTCTTCACTCTGTTCTTCCTCATGACTTCCAAACCATTGTTCACTGACTTGCTGCCATTTTACATTCCAGCTCGTTGCCCTTTAACTGGTAGGTTTATGGAACTGTTGTTAAAATGAAACACAAACTGATCAAAGCAATAAGCAAAAGCAACAAAGTCTTCCAATTCCAAGACATATGGGATAACAGAGAATGGAGCTTATCTTGTTTTCTAATCTAATGCACACCTCTATTTGATCCTTTAGGAAGTACGAAAATGTGTATCTGCTGAGGTTAGAATTAGCTCACTCAACTAACTTATTAATTTATTTGTTTCAATAAAGCTCTTTGGACTGTTTGCTGACTCCTGTTCCTTTTTTTAATCCAGACATTTCCAACAAATATCATGTAGCGTTCACTATCCTCGAGACATTTATTTCTCCCTTGGTTTAAAAGTAGTTAGAAAAACAAAACTGCAGACAAACTTTAGAAGTAATGTGATTTCTGTAAAATAATAAACAGGATGGTACAGAGAAAGATTTCTCAACATAAAACTCAAACTCAATTCTTCATCACTTAAGAAGGAAAAATATAACACCCTATGTTAAACTGTGTATTAGTGGTGTAGCACAAGCATATATACATAAAGCTCCTGTGGAGTTTTTAACTGGTTATGAAACAGTCTGAAAACGACAGTGGCAACTCTTTGTGACCTCAGAAAAGCAAAGAAAACTCTCAGTAAAAGGATGGATGATTTTTATATTGATACTTAGAGGCCCGTAACAACAGCAAGGGGGTAGGTGTCAGGCAAGATGTCACTGTTTAAAAATAATGAGGGTGAGACACTTGGCTTGAAAAATTTCTTCGGGATGAACAGAACAGAGTCAGCAAAGATGTATGGAGTACCACTTTGTCCATTGGGAGACCACAACAATTAATAAAAAAACAAACAAACAAACAAAAAAGTTTCCTCATTGGGGCTTTGATTGTGATAGACAACAAAAGGCCAAACATATGTCAAATAATAAGGCATATTTTTAAACTGTGACTAAAAAGTTATTCCATTTTTCTTTACAAATCTTCGGCTTTGATGTCAAAGCTTCCCACACCGTAGTGGTGGTAAAATAAGGTCACATGTCTTTTATAAGGGTCCACAATCAAATAGGCAAATGTCTGTTCCTCCTCCCGTCCCCCAGGGAAACATCTACCAGAGTCATCCTGCAGAGAAAAAAAAAAGCATGTAAATAATAAAATCATGATTAAAAAAACACAAATACATTTTATCTCATCTATGGAAAGATGTGAAATTGGACTGTTACTGTTTATAAAGGAATCTTGCGGTGAAGTGTTTTGTTAACAGATGTGCAGGTATTTAGTTTATGAATAAATGCCTATTAATCAGGTGATTTACATTACTTTGCTTTGTCAGCAAATAAGATGTAATGACCCAGTCAATGTTAGTCTGTAGTTAAATAAAAATGTATTGTATGTATGCATATGGTTACTTACATGGGCACAGACTTTGAGGATAGATGAGACAACACTGATCTTCTTGGTCTCTGGATGCTTCTGAACACTATATCCAAGTAAAGAGTAGAAACACAATCTCACTAAATTTAAAAAAAGTACTCAAAAAAAGATGACAGACTGGTAGATTTTAGCCACCTGATCAGGTCTTTATAGATGAGCTTTGTGGTGCTGATGTAAGGATCTATGGTGTCCTCATGTTGACAGAGCTCCCCTCCAAAACACAGGTGCTTGAAGATGCAAAACAGAAATTCTCTTCGCTCCTCTCTTCCAATCACAGAATAGTGCTCAGAGTCCTCCTCCCGCAACATCTGGAGGAAGAAAGTTTTTTTTTTAACCTCAGTCCATGAAAGACAGATACAAATGGTTCAAAGAAAAAAAAGAGAGTAACCTGTCTGAGTTCATCATAGTCTGGGTAGACATCATGAAGGCATTTAACTACATGACCAGAGGGCCTCAGGACACCACAGGAGTAAATGGGATCAAACAGCTTCATGGAGACTTCAGTGCACAGCACCTGTTCCACATCAACACACACCACTGGCCTGTCTGCAACATACAAAGAAAATATCTCATGAGATTGGACTAAGCTATTCACCTGCTGACATCAACACTCTTTTAAAATGAGTGATTTTAGGTATACCAAGAGTCATCCGGGCTCCACCCTTCATGTTCCTCAAACTGGAAACAACATTGGGATCTCTGAAGAAACACTGACATCATAACCAACACCAGATTAATCAAGAGGGGATGTAGTGGATCTAGTGCTCTGTTACAAGGGATAAATTACACCAATTTACACATAAAATGAACATAACCAGCAAAGGAAAGGTTAGCACAAATTATTTACACCTTAATTTGAAAATACATGTTTAATTTAAGTCTGGATATTAGGCCAAGTTATGATTTTTGGGTCTTACTAGTGCAAACCTGTCACTTTTGTACGGGTAAAAGCTCTGGTCAAAGCTGAAGCACTGAGCTGAAATCCTCCCAAGCATGGACCTAGAATTAACCCAAACATAAGCGTCAATTATGGATTACAAACATCACATTCGTGTTTTTTTTTCAGGGAGGGAAACATTTTACAACTCACCATTTCATTAACAGAGCTAGCGTGTCTCTGTCTTGAAGGAAAGAGGGCTTCTTCGCGGGAAGCGGAGAAAAAGAAAACGTCTGCTCAAACTCGCATCCCTCTCCTGCCATGTTTATCACCTCCAATGTTGTTCTTGGGCCCGTTGAAAAGAGGTCACAGGTATATGTTCAAAGGCCACTCAGCCAATAGGCGAACAGTCTTTAGCGATTTGTCCGGTTGTATGATATTATGCCGGAGTAGTCAGTCTACTGTTGTACTTGTTGCCTAGCAACGTCGCTGTGGCCCAGAACATTCTCAACATTAAATGCTAGCTAATCAAGGCTAATTTAAGCCTAGTTAGCCCACTAGTTTTTATCTTGATTCGCCAGTATCCCCTGACTTTTCTCAAAAGTTTCTAAAATTCTCTGTCTCTGTCCACCAAACGTACTTTGAGAAGATGTTAAGTCTTCACAACCACTAGAGGGCAGCCATGTCCCGCTGTAGTGACGGCACTGTTGCACTGTTTTTGGCCTACAGACTTTTTGGTTCATAGAAACAGTCTTGTGATTTTGTAATTCCTGTCGTCTTTTATACTGCATGATTTGTGACATTACGTAAACAGGCTGGCATCTATTAAGTATGCCTTTTTAAAATAAAATATCACAAGTCTTTTACACTAGGTTTGCTGATTCTTTTAAATAGAACTCACTCTGAAGTGTATCAGTTCAGGCAGACTTTGTGTGTCTGTATTTAAACAGATGTCCCCGTGGATGTTTTGACTAGCTCTTTCTTTACAAAGGTCACAAATGACTAAATGTTCCACTGTAAATTTGTTCAGTCTCACAGGAACATCTGAGAATCAGAAACATAAAGGGCATATTCCCTTTTACAAGTGGCCTCACATTTATATTGGCTCTTTTTTTCTGACACAGCAAAGGGCAAGGCTTCCTCTCATGCAACTCACTTTTTGGGGGTATTACAAGCTTCAGTCACTGTTACTACTGATTGTCTGTCAAGTGAGTTTACTCCTTTTCTATATCTACACGACTTCTTTGAATCCCCCCCGACACACACACACACACACACACACACACACACACACACACACACACACACACACACACACACACACACACACACACACACACACACACACACACACACACAGATCCATGAGATTCATCCTGGCTCAAATCCTTGTTTTATTCCCATCATTCCCAACATTCCTGGATGGTCGAGGATGATGGACCCTTGTGAGGCACATTCCAGTATAGGACACCCGGACCCTGATACTCCTCTAGGGGGGAGCAAGCCAAGAATATCTGGCATGGTTGAGGAAATCCTGAGGTCTCGATAATGCTGCCATGTCTCTTTTATGTTTCTGCCTTTGGTATAAGAAGATCCGATGCATCAGAAAATGTTGGTGCACTTTAGAGAAGATGATTAGTGTGCCGTCAAGAACAGGAGTACAATAAAAACTTAATACTTGCTTTGTTTGTGATACGTTGTGATGGGGGCAAATCTTCTCAAAAACATTATGTAATACATTTAAATTTATATGTGTGATTTTGTATTAGATGTCAAATCACACTGTTCCAAAAGGCCAAAAAAAAGAAGAAAAAAAAGTTGAAAAGAAGAAAGGAAATGAAAATATCCTATCAAAACTAATGGGAGTGAAAACTGACAAACGTGTCAGGAGGCCAGAAAGTCAGATACAATCTCAAACATCCTAAAGAGTAAATCCAATCTATACCAGTTCTATTTTTGTTAAATACCTCATTATGTGATGCTTGGGTTGAGGTAACAGCACTTGATTTTTGCTCATTAGAATCAAAAGTAAAACCTAGCGAACAGAGGCTGAGGCAGGTGAGAAGATGTAACAGCTGAGGAATGTTTTGGGAGGTGATCACTCACTGCGATCACACATTTCCCTGTCAGTCACAGATAGACACATTTTTTTCAAATCAATGATGATGGGATGATGGGTGTCTCGGTCTGTAGGTTTGTCCATGAATTCTCCATGGAGAGGGTGACAGACAAAGCTTAAACTTTGCTGATGATAATGAGGTCATATCCGCTGTAATTTTTCACCACATTATGAGACCTTTGGGATATGATTATAGCCCCACTTTCCTGTACTTTTTGGGCTTGATATATTGGCGCTATGCTGTCAATAATAGTGGAAGAAAACATAACTCGATAGTTAACAGATCAAATCAAATTTAAACAATACAGATTGTCATGTGTTTTCTCAGCTTTTTCTTTCTTATCCAAGCAAAGTTTTCTGAAGAGATAACTTTCATTTTCCAATCCCACCCTGACCTCAAGTTTAGTTGTAATGGAAATCAAATAATGAAGACTAACAGTTCATTGATAGATTATGATCTCAGAGTAGATCTGGATAATAGTTTGATTGTTTCCACAGAAATAGAAAATATGTTCAATCAGGGCATTGACAAAAGAGAAGAGATGCTTGTGCTTCTTTAAAAGCTGACACTGAGTTTTCTTGCCCTGTTTGCTGTTTTCAGAAAACTTGTAGGTTGAGCAGATTGAAAACCTTTCACCTTCTTAGTGTTGATTTTCTTAGGCAAGAGCAAGACAAAGTCACTGAGTCACTTTGTCAGATGGTTATGCTTGCTCACCTGTGCCCCCTGAAGAAAACATGTTCTAACATTTCCATCAGCAGGTATTGAGAAATGATCCAGAGTTTGAGATCTGTTACAGCAGAGTGTGGTCTCAGTTGAGAGGCTTCTGTTCAGTGGGTTCCTTTAAAATAATCATTGTTCAGTGTCCAGGCGTATTAGCTGACCTGAGCTCTGTCAATGCAGTCTGAACCATCAATTTACAGGTGTCACTCAAACGTCGAAACATGACTCCAGTTCAAGGACCATACAATTGTCTTCAAGGAGACGACTTTAACTATGTGTGGTTGATTCTTTCTCCTCTCATCTTCTGCTAAAAAATATGTTATGGAGAAAGAAAGGTTGTATGAAGTTCAGCCCCTTTGAAAAAAGATTTTTTTTTTTTTAATCTGAAAAGCCTCGCCATTGTCTGCTTGTCTTATGCACTTCCAACATTTTTTAGTGAAAAAGTGTAATGAGTTCAAATGTATTTAAAATTAGAGCTTACACACAGATGGTATGTCATGACAACTGAGAAAGTGGAGCCAAGGGTTGGGCCCGCGCTCAGAGAACAATGGGAATTTGCTGCTGGAGTATCTTGATAATGAATGATTCAGACCCTAAAACTTTCCTGATGATGTCACGGTGAAAGTGAACTTTGTTTCTGAAGCTCTTTTTATTCTTTTCAGGGTCAGGTGGCTCTGGCTGCGAGTCCCAGAGGGACCGCAGTTATTCTCAGTCACTCTGCACTCAGCTCTCGCTGTCATTGTGGTGCTGCAGAGCAGAACATTTCAAAAATAAAATGCCACACCCATAAACATACATTTCCTTTCATTCAGCAGCCATTACAAACAAAATACTTGACACTAAACGTTGATACTTTCATGTTGTAAAATTGTCATTACCTTATCTGGCTCAAAACGTTTTCATTGAAGTGATATCAACTCTGCCTAAAAACAACTTTTGACCTACAGAGGCATGGGTTAGAAAAAAGATGGGGAGCAGTTTTTAAGATAGTTCATTTTGACACACTTTTATACTTTATTTATCCAAAGAGGAGTGTAAAAACAAGATCAAATCAGCAAAATTAAGATCCTTTTTTTTGACAGAGAAGCAGTTTTACTGATTTGCTGTTGATCTTATGGTGGTTCAAAAAACCCAAGAGGTGCTGGAGATCAAGAAAACAAGGTTTGGGAACATTAGAAATCAGAGTAACCATGTTATGTCTTCCTCTGAGCACACTCTCACCCTTTATTCTTTGTTTATTAATTCCTCCTGCACCTCCTGTGTGATAGTGTATCTTAGATATCCTGGGAATCCTACAGAAGCCGTGTCAGGACACGCCACAGAGAAGTGAGGGATGGAGGTGGAGGTGGAGTGAGCCACAGGTAAAGAAAAGCGATAAGACTGTCACTGATGTGACTGTGCTGAAATGATAAAATCTGTGGTAATGTCTGCTCCCTGCCTCATCAGCACACTGAACCTCTTTCACAGAGCGCTGCAGCAACTTAGCTCAAAATGTGTTGATGGATAACAGGTGCTGTCACCGGATCGTGATGGCATAGATAGCCGTATAGGATTCCTGCTGTGGTTAAGGAGACAAAGAGGTTTTAGCTCTTTCAGGGTCAAGGGTTAGCATTAATTACAGGTCATGATTGAGGGCCTGTGTCCACTAAAAGCATTTTTGGTCCTGGCAGGCCGTTTTTTCTTTGCTAACCAATGCAGCTCAGCATTTTCAGCCCTTTGGTGTCCTGAGTGCAAACACACCATAAGTGTCAGCTGTGCTCACGGTGCTCTCATTTGTTTTTATGAGGTCCAGAATTCATACATTTGTAAGTCCGTAGTCAGCTACCAGGTAAGTTAAGTATAAAACTCACCATATCAAAACAGTGTACACATTTATCCAGCGGTACCATGAAGACTACCCTTGTAGATGTTGCTCTGTGTTTAAAACCCTGCATGTCAAAGCCACTGACTGGATGTAGAATGGATAGCGTGGCTCAAATTCATGTGTTTGAATTCACACTTTTACCATTGTATGGTTTTGAAACCAAAATACCTTTGCCAGAGGCGACCCCCTTGTGGAGCCAGTCTCCTCAGTAGAGACCATGAGGGACTCAGAGGGGATCTGAGTGGAGCCAGGGGACAAAAATTTATACAGTTTTTTCTTTAAAGATTCTTCTCTCTTCTTGGCTCTTCCTCCCAATGTTTCTCAGTGCTCCTGAAAGAAACAACACAAGAATGGCAGCTGCCAACCTTTGGTAAACATGACGTAAAAACCCCTTTTAACCTCTTATAACTAATGAAAACAAACTCTTTGGGCCAAAACAAAAAAAATGTACTTGAACACAATGCAGCCCGATAATATCTTCATATCACCACAGCATACGCATGTGAGAAACATTCTTACGAGACGTATCTACTTCTTTAAGTTTGACCACAGCTCATCTGGAATGAATGGCAGGATGGATTTTTTGACCCATACTGCAGCTGGTCACCACAGGGAACAGTTTTTGTGGTGACCTCCCTCTGAGCCGAGTAACATCCTTTTTTTTTTTACAGTCTATGGTCAAAGCTCATTTTTGATAATACTATTATCAGGCAAGGAAATTTATCAAAACTTCAGAAAATAAAATTTAATGGAAGTATGTTTCGTTTTATGTACTATATCCATAGCAAAAGTGATAATGTCTTACCAGGTGATTTAACCTGTTTGTCTTTTTCAACTTATAGACAAGAATCTGATCCCACTCTGTTCGGATAATCAGTGTCTCACTCTTTGTCACTTGTCAGCATTGACTCGGAGAAGGTCATAGTAGCTTCTTCCTGTTAGTATCAGAGAGTTTAAAACCTCTGCGTTTGCATTATTGCAGACGCTACACCCCCATCTATGGTGCAACACTGCCTGTATCTATGGAAAGTGTTTTTTAAAGGCCTCGTTTTGGGTGACCTGAAAGTCTGTTTGCATGTAGACAAAAGGCCAAACACGCAGAAATGCCACGCTTTCAAAAATACCGCCCACGTGTGCACTTGGCATTAGGGGTCAAATGAAATGCCAATAAAAGCAACGTAAACCTAAACTTGATGCTGTTTCCACTTTCCATTCAGGGGTTTTGTTCCTTAGCACCATGGTTTCTGCTCCAGAGAGATGTACAGTCAGTGGGTGTAATGATCTTGTTTTTTCTGGCGAGAAGGCAGCATAAATAAGACATCTGCAAACTACCTTTGCTGTGTGAATGGACAGAGCCTGGAGTAGAGAGCTTTGAATATGAGCTTACCTTTATTTTCCCATTTTTGATCGTACTGTGGAGTAAAACAGTGTCTGTTTTGTGCAGGTGTCTGAATATTTTTAACTAAATTTTGTTGGTAAGCGCTGTTGATGAAAATGTTGTGTTTCAATATTTAATATTTATGCATGTGGAAAAAAGTTTCTAATTAACTATACAATGACAATAAAACCATGAATATGAGACTTGAGAGAATCTACTGTGTAAGACATGACACGAGAGCATTTGACATGAAGTGCATTTCCCATTAACAACATTTTCCATATTGTTTGTGACTTCCTCGCCCTCTTGACATTTCGCTCTAACAGCCTTTTTGTCCCACTTCTCAACATTTCTGTTTATCTCATTTTTGTCCTGGTCTCTGTGGTAACGGTCTGTGTAAAACGGCCCGACACTGAACACGATGCTCGATGTTCTGCAGGCGTCCAGGAATCCCACATTTCTGCCAGCAAACAACAAGGCGGTCTGCTCATACAGTCACTGTCTGCTGCTTTTTGCCATGGAGGCTCTGCAACAACACACAATAACATTGATGCTTCATGATAATGCATATTTACCAACTTCCTCTAACAAGACCCTCAACCTTCTGATTTTATTTGAGAACAAAGAGCTGAGGCCAGCAAGTAAATTGTGAACAAGCTTTTGGACTGAGAGAGGGATGAGAGAAAGAAGAGGACATTCAAACCTTCAGGGAATGTCTAATGTTGGCCTAAAATAACACACAGCGAGCCTTCAGTTTACTAAGAGTAAACAAATACACCAAATTCATCCCATCCATGAAATGTTTCTTCAGTCTCAAATTGCCCTGCACATCAGTGTACTGCTTGTGTAATGGTGAAGTGAGTTGGACAGGATAAACAGATGAAAAACAAAGGAGAGGTGAGGGGTGTTGCTGCCACCCCCGAGTCTCTCTGCTGGCCCCCTGAGCTCCTGTCAGCTCCAAATAAAACAGAAATCCCTTCCTTTGAGCCGAATCTGCCTCCACTATTCATGGAAAACATACTCTTCAAGAAACCAAGCTGAGTAAGAGTCACGCTGTAATGAGTCATACTACCTATCAGCACAAGGGACACACTAATTATTCATGCTGACCTTGAACAATATGAACTGTTCCAAACTGAGATTTTGAGTGATTTTTTTGTCTTTGCAGGCTTTTTCATGCGCTTTTCCAAAATCTAAAAGAGCTAAGATGAAGAATATCGATCACTTGCAGGACTAGCAGGTGACTTACGAGGCCTTAGAACCAGTGGCGTCTGCTGGTCAGTCAAGGAGGGGAAGCTCAATTTTCTCCAGCCTACATTGTAAATCTATTTATTCGAACATAAATTCAACCCTTCGTTGTGTTGCGGGTGTAAAAGCGGCTTTAAACAGGAGAAGCTCCTCTCTACACCTGCCGGCTGTAAGTGTGAGTGACAGGGGGGGAAGCTCTGCAGCTGTAGCTGTAGCTGCTTACTGGTGAAGAGAGAGAGAATCTTTAAACACAGCGCTCGTCGTTTTTAAGAAAAGTAAACTCGCTGGAGATCGACAAAGCCTCTGGATCAGTCCAGAACAACTGAATGTACAAGTTAAAAGATGCTCTGGTGGAGGGTTATACTTCAAGATCGCTGACTGGCTTATTTCACTGTCAATCAAAAAGGGATTCGGCCTCAGACAGATCATCCAATCATCATGCAGAAGCCCAGCGTCCAGGCCAGCCCACTGCCCCATAGACCCCCAGAGACGCTGAGCAAAGCCCAGTGTTTATCCAATGACCGTCCAGTTTCCACAGTGGAAAAACCCACTCTATACTTCCCTGCTGAAGTCAGAAGACACTCAGCGTCCGACTGTGTTAAATCGCTGAGACACTGCAGGGATGAATGAGAAGGAGGTCGAGGCAGTCACCTGTGATAGGTAGCTGATTCTGAACAAAAGATGAAGGAATTCTAGGGCATGTTTTATCAATGAAATGTAAACACAGCAGAACACATCACCACTTTTTTGGGGACATTTTAGGGGAAACTGAGCTTCCCTTGCAGTCTTAAAGCAATCGCCACTGCTTCAAACAGGGTTGTGTTTACTGAGTCCTTGAGAAGCAGCCATAAGCAAGGAATTAAAAAATGGAACGTTTGGTGTCCATGATGCTGATTCCTCTCAAAGGGGTTCCCATTTAGCTGCCAATGAAACATCAAACCAATTTAGGTTTTGAGTCGGTCCATGGCCTATTAGATTTTTTGGGGGTGATTATGAGCGATGAGCACCTTCGGTGAATGGTTGGGTGAATACTTGAGTGCAGGAGTGGGTGACAGGTATTGAGCGATGGTGTTCAGACCACCATGTCTGGGTTAGTCCCTGTGGGGATGGAGGGTTGGATGGACCACCTGATGCCTCCTCTTAGCTTTTTGTTTAAAGTGAAGAGATGACATCATAGACCAGACAACGGTGTGCATTGGAGAAAATCCATAAGGTGATCTGAGGTTTTCTTTTCCCAGCAGACACACACACATCTCCAGAAGTGATTTCCCCTGTGTCTTAAGTCACATTTCCTTCAGTTTGAGGTCAAAGTTTAGACATTTATCAAGAAAGTGTGAACAGAAAATCTGAAATATTTAGCCACGGTGTGTGGAAACACCTTGCTATGGAGACTGTATGTGCGGCAACAACAACAAAAAAGGCAGAAACAAAGTAACAAGCCTCCACATGCTGCTTTTATTGACTTTAACTTGAAAAAATACACATATGTGGTAATAAAGTGTTGGTGGTCCTTACTTTAACTCCTCAGGGCACCTGCTCTGTAGTGTATGATGTGTAATCTTTGGCACAGAAGAAATAGAGCTGTCTAATTCATGGTAATAAAACACAGACAATGATCTCTGAGTGGATTAAAGGTGGCTAAATTTGAAAGTTTGGTGAGTGATTGTTTCTTTTATAGTTTAATATACATGCAAAATAAGCTACAGAAATGTGTCATTACATGTGAGGGTCTATAAAAGGTTTTAGGTTTTAAAACTTGTTAGTTTAATTTTTGTATTTCAACAGTTTGACAAAAGAAAAACAATAGAGTGAATGAATGAATGAATAAATAAATAAATAAACAAACAAACAAAAAAATAAATCAATAAGTAAATAAATTAATTAATTCCCTAATTTATGTAATATTTGAGTGATAGTATCAGATAACAATTAAAACATAACTTGTGTTGATACTCGACCCCACTGGGTCCTTCTGGCTCTACTTTTAGCTGATGATGTGATGTTATTCATTGATCCTGTTATGCAGACTGTGTTTCCTTTTTGCTGACATAAATGTGCTCAGAGAGTTTGAACTATTCAGTTTTTCCAATGATTCAGGTCCAGTCACTTCTCTGTCAGCAATAATCAAGCTGCAAGTGTGCGGTTTCACAATCAATATGAATCTGAAGTGACAGACGCAGAGATGGGAGGGTCGTAGAGGTGACAGACGGACTGACCTTTTCAGCGAATAACCCCTTTGTTTCATGCTGAGTGATCTGTTATTTGTCTCATGACGATGAGTAGAGGTTGATGGCAGAGGGCTTTCTCTGGGTTTATGTACAGAAGTTAATACTATATATATATATATATATATATATATATATATATATATATATATATATATATATATATATATATATATATATATATATATATATATATATATATATATATATATATAATTCGTGATTTTATGTTTCATGTATTCTCACTCCTCTTTCTTAGTTTGTCTCTTCTTTGCATCAGCGTTGGTGCAGTAGCTTCTCAGGCTGCTCTCAAGCCCAGCCTGATACAGAAAATTGTTTACAATCTAATCATTCAGGGTACTCAGGCGAACTTCGATTTTTTTGCCACATAGTAAACAGGCAGAGGTGAAATGTACCAGAACTCCTTTCTGCAGATTGATTTGATATAACTTGTGATCAGTTTGTCTCCATCATCATCTTTTGTTTCAGATCTGCTGACTTCTGTGTCAGCAGGATTTTCACACCCCTGCAGTCATGACTCACAGTTGGAGATGTTTTGTCTTGAAGATAAGCAGAACAAAAGTATATGATGAAACCTGTTTTTTTTTTCTCAATAGGAGACGTAGAGGCTGACCCTGAAACTGGACCTGAAAAAGAGGATTAAAGAGAGAAAGGACTTAAGAACGTAGCTCTCACATGTCTGTCTCATATTCCACTCTTAAAGTTGTCTGTGAGAGTTATCTGGTTTAAGGTGTGTAGCCTGCAAACAAAAGTACATCAACCGCTCTCAAAAACAAAACTGTTGGATGCAACAGCTCCAGCTGCAGAACAAGAGAGAACACACAGTACCATAAAGCTCCGATTTCCCTCCAGATAACTGGAGCTCTACTTCACAACAACACGTGGGTGTTTATTTATTATACACCTGCAGCTGTCTGACTCAGAAACCTCCAAACGGATTGTTGATGCCACGTGTCTCCTGTCAGCTCATCCTTGTTTACTATCAGCTCCTGCATGTTCCTGGAACAGGAAATGCTCTGGAGGGATGGAGATGGATGTGTGTCCACCACTCCTCCACCCTGACACAGTGCAGCTGGGATTCCTGGGCTGCTCGGTATCATGGGAGGGTTGTGACGTGGTAGTTAGGAGAAAGAGGGGGATTGTTCCCCAGGATGAGTGTGTTTGAGTGTTTCGCCCATGCAAAGTGTCAGTCATAACTTGGATTCATGTTAAAATGCCAATTTTTTACAGATTTCTAACCAAAAGGAAGAATTTGCAGGATTTCCTAAAAAAATAAAATGTCAATTTATACAGGAATAATCCAGCTCAATCGTCACTTCTGAGCCTCTATGCATGGATGATTCTTCAGATAAGGGAGTTTTTCTATCCCTGGGGTAAATTTTCAAGAAGAAAAATTCTTCTTTTTTTTTTTTTTTAAAAAAAGAAAGGGTTACCTTGAAAAAGTTGTGAAAAAAGGAACAGTGTCTCAAAAATGATACTTAAATACTTTTTATGTGTGTTGAAAATTCAAATGTGCAAGATTTTCACTGTTTTGGGTTTATTATCTGTGTGATGGTGATGACAAGTTTAACTTTTTGCACAAAATGTTGGTTAAGTTTTAGACTTTCTAAGCTAACAGGCTAGGTAGCATACAATGTACACATAAAAATATGTAAAAAAAGTGAAATTTCCTGCCAAAAAGTTAAAATATTCAAAGAGTAGCTTGTTTGGTAATGACACCTAATCAAGGGGCAACATTCGGTTAGTAAAAATGAAGTCAGTGTGGAAGTGCTAAAAGTTGCTGTTCGTCGAGGATCTGCTTGATGGCTGGCTGCAGAAAGACCGGAAGTCACGTACACATCCATCCATAAAAACAGACTTTTACGGCATTAAAAAGCATATTTACAGCCTGGTTAAAAAAAACATCAAAGTTTTTTCTAACTGCGGTTTAGCAGTTATCAGGTTGATTTCATTGTCCAATCAGAGGCACAGCTCAGGTCACGTGACTGGCAGGCGCCCTGTAGCAGTCTGAAGAAAAACTTCAGCTGGCGTCACAGCAAATGTGGCTGCATCCATGGATTGGCTTCATTTCATGGTTTCAGGAACAGACGGGCAACGTTGAGGAGGCTACACCCATGCTTTGTACAGTCTATGCACCTAATAAACATACTCTCACATCAGGGTGTATAAAAACTAATTCAAGAATCACCTACATGTGTACCAATGTCTGTGTCTGCTTTTAAGTCTCTCCACTGCCTGTATGTTGACGTTTTGGTTGAGATGTTTTTGGGCAGAATAAGCGTGGTTACTTAGGCCAATCTCAGCGCGCCCAGTGTGCAAGCGACTTAGCATGCTGGTGGTAACGAGTAGAAGACGCTATCTGGAGCAGCTATGATAACAGACTTAGCTCAGAGAAACAAAGACACAACCAAAGAGAGACATTAACACATAAGGCTTTTTAGTAAATGAGGGTGAAGCTTAGCTTGAGTTTCACTCACCTTGGGGGACTTGGAAAGTAGCATGGGACCAAGAGCGAGCAAGCCGGCTTTCTGCTAACCAGGTATGTGTCAAATAACCCAGTGATTATTTGTCTCTCACATGTAGAAAAGCGATGCTGCAGGTGGTTGTTGGGCTAGGGAATGTGTTTACGTGGTTAACCCTAATCCTGAGACATAAGAAAAGTAAATTATTGCAGTCTTATCATTAATCTGATCTAATTTTGAAAGACATGCCAGCTGCTATCTGTAGTAGTGCTATCTAAAGGGTTTTTACGTATAAACAAAAAAAAAGCTAACAACAAAACCTATTAATTTCTTCTTTTACTAAAGTAAACACATCTGTAAGTGCCCACATCTATGTGCATGAGAGCCTGTGTGTTGCCCTAGCTGAGGCGTCTTTGTGGAGATGTGTATGTGAAGCTCTATTGTTACCATGTGTGTCCTCTGCCTCCACAGTTGGGTCTGTTTCGGGGAAATTACCTCACAGACAGAAGCACTTCTGATCTGATATCTGGTTCCTCTTTTTTGTCTCTGCCCCGAACAATCAGTGTCATGTTTAACATCTGGAGGGGTCTTTGAGGCCTGAGTCACTGAAGGCCGGGTCAGGCCTACGCGTGTATGTATCAAATGTACGACCATACACGAGTGTTACGACACACACCGCCTACTGATCTTGTGAAATACATTTCTAACAGCCAGTGGAGGTGATTCAGTGGAAATGAATCACAAGCGCACTCTCCCTCATCTGGTGACTTCCTCCACTCATTAAGGGGTCTGCTGGAGGAGATCTGAGGGTCCTCACACACACACACACACACACACACACACACACACACACACACACACACACACACACACACACACACACACACACACACACACACACACACACACACACACTCCTACAGATGGCTACAATTAAACACTTGTGTATTTACGGTCAATGGAGCATCACAGCCATATCATTCTACAAATGACTCATTGACTGACTGTAGTTGCTGCATTCTTTACCTGTTAGTGCAACTGAATCAGTCAAAAGTAAACAACAGGAGCAGCAATGACTGAGAAGGTGAAGACAATAAAACACTGTAAACATAGCTTGGAGCATCTTTCTACAGGAATTGTGTAAGAGATGTTAAAGCAGTAATTATAGAGTTGTAGAAATGAGACATCTTTGTTCATAAAGCTGACAGAAACTGTCTGAGAGATTGTTTTTTTGTCCTGTATGCAGGAGACGATGTTATATGTCATGTAGTTCAGTGATGCCTGCTAAAGACAGAAACCTGTTTTGTTTTGAAGTGTTAAAGCACCAAATCAAAAAAACTAACACGTTTTTGATTCTTGCCATTGATTTTTTTGAATGGACAGTTTTAAACATTAACTTCTAACATTAGCTATGTTTTCTTTTGTTAACCTCTGTGTATCTATTTATCTTATTTGGCCAATGGGTTACTTTGGACTATATGTGGGCATTTTAAAGTGAAACTCTGTGTTCAAAAGTGTTTTCATATTTATAATCTCAATCATGCCAGCGGGAAGCAAAAATGTTCTTCAGTGGTTTAACTATGGTGTCTAAAAAGGGACAAAATAGCAAGAAATTTAATATAGTGTACTTGTGTTACACCTTAAATTCTTTATAATTTATAATGATGCCCTAAAACTTCTAATACCAGTTCTTACTCATTTTGTATTTCATATTTATTACCAGCTTATTTGACTTCTGATATAGAACATATACCCTACATGACATCTAAATTGTCACCAAATGATATCAAAAGTTTGAAATAAAAATTTAAAATAAGCACCTGTCATTTGGAAACATCTAATAAAGTTTTATGAGACATTCTCCAGTGTTTTCTGTCTGCATCAGTCTGAGGTATGTGGCCTCAAGCAGTTAACGTAGGTTTTAAATTCTGGTTTATTGTCTGTCAGCACAGTGTGAGTACAGTATGCCTGCTCCAGCGCTTGTGTTGAGGCCTCTGTTAGATGTTTTTTACTTGTTTAAAAAAAACAGTTTAGAAAGATCATTATTAATTTTAGTAAAATTTCTTTTGAACTTTAAATTAATGTATATTGGAATCAAAGTTTCCATAACTATAATAAGATCTCAGCTGTTTTAAGAGAAAAGTGATGTGAGAAGTCAGCGCAACATCCTTGACACTTTTTTTTTTCTGTTAATATTTCGAATTCATGTTCTTCGACGGAAATAAGGAGAAAATTTGGTTTCTCATTGTAGCATTACATTTTTCTGTAATTATTCCACAAGAGCTTTTTTACACTTATTTAATTTTCTGACATCTAAGATCCTTTGTTTTGACCAAGCTCTTCTTTGTCCGGAGATCTTTTTCAAAAAGCTTTTTCGCCTCCACTTCAACCTCCACTCCCTCACATTTATTGATTCTGCCTTTAGCTTATTGATCCGCTCAGAGGGGGACCTGTGGCACAGCTGCGTCTTTGAGACCACCATGGCAGTATCCTAAGCTCCTTTTTAGCATTTTTTATGGAGAGAAAAAAAAAACAAAGACGAAACTAGATTTTACATGCTAGAAATTTTTGATATTTTGGTACAGTTTGTGTTGAAATAAAGTGGTCACAAAGAGCATTCAAATTTAATTTTGGATTGTTAGATATTGAAATGATCCCTGAATGATTTCCCAAACAGATTCTTTCCCTTCTGGAAAGATGCAGATGTTACAAAACAGGAGGAAATGACAGAAACAGGTTCAAGACAAGCGACACGTGGATCATGAATGAAGAAAACATTTGGGATATTTTGCTAATTCAAAGTATTCGGCCTCCCTAAAACACCTGCCAAAACTTTGACCCCAGAGGCTTGTTCGTAACTTTCTAGAAGGCCTTCCCAGGGCTATCCCATGATTCCTGGCTGCCTGTGGTGAAGACAAGCCCATGACCACTAGATGGCGAGGAGGTCAGCAGTCCTTACGACTGTGTGTGAGTGTGTGTGTGTGAGTGTGTGTGTGTGTGTGTGTGTGACAGAAGCAGATTTGACCCTGTGGGGTAAAAACACACAAAGATAGTGGAGGGGAAGCTGCTGTCAGAGAAAGTGACAGAAGACAGGAAAAGACAAACAGAGAAGAAGAAGAAGAAGAAGAAGAAGAAGAAGAAGGTATACCATTTCACTTTCACATTCTCAGCCTGACAAAAAGGACAGACATTGAAACAAAGCAAACCTACAGAAGTGTGTGTAAGTGTATGAGCAGGGGACACAGGGCAGAAAGTGTGTGACTGTGTGTGTGTGAGAGTGTGTGAGAGTGGAGGGGTGGGGGGGTCGAGGGAGGGAGGAGTGGTTAGCTCCTGCCCTCTGCCTGTATATAGAGAAGAGCGAGTGTAACAGAGCAGATCCTGTAAGAGAGGGAAGGAGGGAGAGAGGAACAGAGGGAAGAGAGACTGACCTTTTACCCGCGTCCACCTGTGAATGACTCTGAGAAACTTTTCAAAAAGACTCTAGTTTCTTATTGGATTACAAAAGCAGGATTTCTCTGTCAACTCAAGGTAACAACAGTTTTTCTTTTTATCAACTTAAGCTTTTCAACTATAGGTTTCTTTTATTCCAGGCAGGTGCAGCATGATCTGACTGATCTCATGTTACAGAAACATCTATCGAAAGTAGTGTCCTTCATATGTAAGCTGGTGCACAATTTTTCACTGAGACTAGACATACTTTTTCTTTTTTCATCCAAAGAGAAAACAGAAGTTTGTCAGGGCTTTCTGTCACCACATATTTACCTTCTGGGTGTGTGATTGTAGAACACAATATTCTGTGTGTTATTAATAGCTTTGAGATTATGAATAGAAAACTTGTGTGTGTTTTTTCCTGGAGGTTACCGAGTTCACCGAGTGTATATTTGCTCAACAATAAGACTTAAAGCGCACCGAGGGCATATTTTCCCATCATTCACCTGCTGTTCAGACCACATTAGACACCTGTATGATTAAGCACACGTCCTCAGCTTTACCCTGACCTGGTGTGTACTGTGAAAAATAAAGCACGACAGAGTCTTCAAGGGCTGTGTGACACAGGGGGGAAATGGAGCTGAAAGGGCTTTTGTACAGACACACACACTGAGCCAAGATGCCTGAATTATCTGGTGGGTGGTGCACAGATATCTTGAGTTCAGCTGCGCAGGAAAGTTCAGGAAAGTAGTGGAGTCATGAGGCACGTGTAAGCAGGGAATACGCCTGGATGGCTCGCCCACAATTACAAAATAATAACAGATTCATTTCACTTACCTCTGGTTGCCACTGCAGGTAGTTTTTGGTCTTTCCAGTTTTGAAAGTTAGTAACTGAAATTTCTTCCACCAAACTAATAAAAGTGAAAGTTTAACACATTTGCATCCTTTTGAATTTGGGGTTTTACTAAGCTTTTAGAGAGACTTTTTCAACATTTTGAGATTTTTAAATGTATTTAATGACACATGTAGACTATCAATGGAAAGAAGTGTTTTAGATTAAAAGAAAGATCTCGAAGCGAAATAAATCAAAGTTACAGTCAGCTTTACTCCACAAGAGGTCGAAGAGAAAATGTGTTTGTGTTCTGGTTGTTCTGACTCTTTATGCTGCTGAGATACAGAGTTGAAATAAAATCATGTGCATGTTTATGATGCATCTGTTTGTGTTTGAGTGAGTGTATCTGTGTGGCATCCTGTGCTAATGGTTTATCTGCAGTGTGGGATCAGTAGCTTGGCTGCAGCTGTCTGGAGCTCTGATGGGCCATATGGTGTCTTCTGTGACAAGCTGTAACACCCTGGTTTCATCAGACTGAGAGGTGCTGAGACATCATTTCAATGTAAATCAAAAGATGTGATCACGAAACGTCAGACATGGGCCAGGTTTTGTTGATTTGATTAAAGCGGTTCAATTTACTGGCCAAAGATTTACTTAAATGATCAACTCATTCTGATGAATAATCCATGCAGTCATGAGAAGCTTCTTAGTTTTGATTTGATCAAGTTACTAAGTAGGAGCTGAATAGATTTTGGGAGGTTATTGATCAGGGCACAGGCGGCGGCTGCTAGCGTGATCAGCACTTGTGGTTTTTATTCACCCACAGTTTGACCCACAGGTCTCAGCAGCTCGTTGAGCAGACTAGTGGGTGTTTTATTGCCCTGCTGCTCAGAGTCTGCCACAACAAAACACTTGTGCGAAGGAGGAGACTTGCCCATCCCATGCTGCCATATGCTCCTGTGTGTGTGTGTGTGTGTGTGTGTGTGTGTGTGTGTGTGTGTGTGTGTGTGTGTGTGTGTGTGTGTGTGTGTGTGTGTGTGTGTGTGTGTGTGTGTGCATTTTCAACTAAAGGCACAGTCATGCAGAAAACAGCACAGCAAAGGTCTTTTCCGGAGCCCCTGCTTTATGCACAGGGTTCATTGTGCTCTGAGATGTGATTGGTTAATTAATGATGCTATTTATGTAAGCAGCAAGCCAACCCCCTCGTCTTTGTCATGCACTGACATAGACTCATCCATCTGGTAACCTGAGACCAGTACACGCACATGGGCACTCGCTGACACAAACAGCAGTTCATGTGGATTATTGTCTGACCTTTGTGAAGCCTAGAGTGAGAGTTGGATGCTTGTTTGTGACTCCCTGAGCCTCATCATTAAATGTGTTGCACAGAAAGCAAGTGTGGTTACATAAGAGAGACACAAAAAAAGAGTAACAATCAAAATCAAAAGTAGTCTACACACAAATCTGGATTTAAAGTAGGAGAAAATGGTGAAATTTTCCTTTAATATGAAACTGAATGATTCTGATATTTTGATTTAATTATTTAATTATCTAATACGAACCCACTTCATGCAACATTTTTACATTCTTAGAATTTCCCTACTAGAGTCCCCTAATAGTAATTTTTACAATTACTATTATATGCTATTACTCCCTTACTATATGACTCATGCACAGCTGTTAATACACATGCTGCTATTTAATGTATTGAACCATAGTTAGCTTTAAAACTAATTTTGATCTGCAGACGGTGGTTAATCACCAGCTGGAGCCCTAATGTGATCATGCTATTTCCTGAATGCATTAAACAGACATTAGTGAATGCACGTTTCCCTCTGCCTATGCTGTTACCATTCCTCGCTTGGCATTTACATAAACTGTATTGTTTTGGATATTGCTCTACATTAACACTAGATGTAAAGTGTTTATCCACCCTGAATACTTATCTCCAGTGTGACTGATTATTTCTGGCAGCGGGACATGACTTTATTTTTGTGCCTGTGGTGACAAACTAATATTAGATGATAAAGCCCCTTACCTCAGTGGGTCTTTATTAGACTAAATCATATTCACTTACATGATGATTACAGAGCAGAAGGATTTATGTGCTAATGAAATGCAAACAGTGTTTCTTTAAACGCCAGCGCTTATGGAGGATTAACAAAATCTGGAATTACATACATCAAGTTGGGTCAACCTTTCACCCTCAGACCTGGAGCGACCTGATCATACCTCCGTCACCTTCTTTAAAGACCTCTGTTTCTTACATCACAGGCTTGTTTCCATCACTGTCTTGCTAAGTGTGTTTTCATATCGAGCTGCTGTTTCTCTTGGCTGCTTGAAGGGAAAATTGGACAAAATATGCTGATGATCTCCGGGATCATGCTGGTTTCTATTTGGACCAAGTGCTATTTTAATGTCTATCTTTAGGGACGTGTTTCTAAATGGCATATTATAAATTCTGTGCGTGAATTATCCAGCAGAGAGTTGGCAGTGGTTATAACCCATTTATGATCTTCACAGTGCGTCCCCTTCCCTGCTTAGTCTGTGAAATGTGAAAAGCAGCTTACCTCTCTATTTTCACTTTAGGATAACAGCATGAAAGTGTCTGATTATTTGATGACTCAGTTATGAGACGACTTTGACCTAACCATCTTATCTCCTCACTTTACGCAGGTTTATCATGAAGCTCTTCCTGTTGTCCGTGGTATTGCTGCTCTTGGCGGTGGAAGACAGCACTGCAGACAGAATCCTGTCCAGAAGAACCAAAAGAGAGCTTGCAAGTCCGCTCCACGTTGGTGGCATTAGGGACCCATTTGGTTCATACTGCGAGAGGAGAGGAGGCTGCTGTCCCGGCAGAGATGACCTGTGCACGGTACCCTACCTGGACACAATCTGCTACTGTGACCTCTTCTGTAACCGCACAGTTTCTGACTGCTGTCCTGACTTCTGGGGTCACTGTTTAGGTGTACAGCCACCTTTCATTGGTAAGTGAAGGGTGAAGGAGCCAGTGTGTAAATGTGTTTGTGTGCATCAGTGAGCTTTGTAGGAGAGTGTGCAGTACTGTCACAGTTAGTCAGGATCTTCAGAGAGCAGCACAGACACCCCACTGAAAAACCTGGCACTGAATCACAATACAAAGCTACAGGACCCTCTAGAAATGAATATAAATTAAAGTTTGTTGCTTCTCCCTTTTTGACAAACTGACAGGCTGAAAAAGCTTCCAATTTTCTCCAAAGAATATGGTTGAAAAAAACATTTAGTAGGCACAGGTAGGACAAGCTACACATTTTTAATTTGATGAGAATAAATGAAGAACACTTGCAGGGACATTGTTTTTGCATATTCAGGACTTGGGGATCATTGAATCAAACTGATGTGAACGTGAAAATAGAATAAGCATGGAGGAAGCCAGAGGGCAAAAAAATTAAAGATGAAAAACAATGTTCAACAACACTCAACAACACACTCCCTCCATTATCATAGTGCCAGTCACTCACTTCAGGTAGAGGTGTAAAATGTGCCAGTGACAGCAGAGACCTACCTGAGAACAGAAGAGCGGGGAACAGTGGGTTTCTTATTAACCCAGACAGAGGGCGGGTGGAGGGATGGATGGAGGGATGAATGGAGGTCAGCAGAAAGAATGTGCACTATGTGGAGAAAGGAGGAGGTGGAGTCACAGACAGAGGGTGCAGGATAGGAGGCAGAGGGGCGGGTGCAGGTACATGTCTACTGGATGACAAGGTGCCACTCAAACACTAAAGCATGAGTAAGAGTGTGCACACAGATACCTCCAGCCCCTTACAGTAGGCTGACATACAACTACTCACCCACAGAACTCACTCATAAAAATTCCTCCTCTGTCAATGTGTAACTTTTTGCAGGTCTGCAGCGACAGAGTCGTAATAGACTGTGAGACAGCCGTGACAGAGGAGATGTGGTATCAGAGGGTCTCAGTCATAAATTAAACTTTCAGCTCAGGGCCTCCCACCAGTAAGAAAGGAAACCTATGTACACTGTAAATTCTGAGCCAGCTCATGCTTTAAATATGAAATTCACACTGACAACACCTTTCACTGTAAATCAACTCGCAGGCAAACCTCACTGAGAATCTGTTGCCAATTCAATACAGTTTTCACAATCTGTACATAGAGCAGGGCTCAAACTGTAACTATTACAGCTCAAATTAATGCAAAATGTTTGCTAACACTGACTGCCAACTCAGTTTTTGTTGTAACCGACTGTACTCAAACAGCTGCTAATTTCCTTTTGCTACTTGACTGTAGGCTATACACTGTATCTCAGATGTTGCTAACAAATAAGGAAGCTTTTACTATTTCACTGCTTTAAATTGAATGACTATTAAAAAAACAATCAACAGTGAAAATCAAGAGGGAAACCTTGTCACATTTTGAGTAAAAATCAACATATAGCAAAGCTATTACAATCAGTTAGCAGCTAACATCAGCATTGAGCCACCTAATTAGCTAAACTCTCTGTTAGCTGGGATGGTTGAAAGCAAGGAACAATACCAACTATCATTCTTACTCCTTCTACTGTTTATTACCCTTAAACAAAACATTTTTTTCAAACTGATGACAAACCAATGTCAGATTAGGTTGACACATTCACAGCAAACAGACTTCACTACAATGTACTGCATTGCATGAATGATTAGGGCTAAGCCATGAAAAGTAAGCATTAAGCTAACGTTACAGGGTTCAGGAACTATATTTTTTAGCTTCTGAATACTGTAACGTTAGCTTATCAAAGCTTATGTAACTGATGCAGCTCCTGAATGCAGCTTAGCTGTCTAATCACTCATGAAATGTAGTTCATTGCAGTGAAGTCAGTTTGCTGTTAATCTGTCACCGTGGTCTGACATCGGTGTAGCTATTATTAGCTATAGCTGTAGCTGATGCTATCGCAGAGTTAGGTAGATGGTTAATCGATCGTTGTAACGAGCAATTTTAAAATACAACCAACAACTCAAAACATGGCTAATATTTACATGAAGTAGCAAGAGATTGGATATCTGATTAAAAAAATTGTGATATCATGGGAAATTTGTCATACCCGGTGATTTCAAGTGAGGTCCTGGTTTGTCTTTGTTTCAAGGGCTGTGTAGCCCTTCCCCTTGATATTATGGAGAATAGGAACATTACTTCACTACGCACGGGCAAAACCAAGGACCATGGGGTAGAACTGGGATTGGCCAAAATGTTACCACTAGGTACAGTTACACTGTGCAACATTACATTACAAATACAACTAAGTGAAGATATGTTAGCCAGCTTCCTAACATTACTGGTTTGCCAACTTAAATTTACTAGCTAACACAATGTTAAGTTGAAAATGGTTGAATATGTGTGATGTTATAGTTTTTTTTCACTACAGACTCTTTAAAAACAAATAGTTCACACTTACACGACCCTAAATCTGCAGATTTAGATTAGCACTTATCTTGAAGCAGCAAAACGATGACTGGGATTATCATCTCATCTACATCAATACAACTCACAACCTCACACACACACACAGCAAATTGGCTGCTGTGTGAATGAGGTGCTCATGAATACTATTCTTTGTAGGTGCCTAATAAAGCATGTAATAAAGGAGCTACTTTTGTGGCCACTCTCCTCCAGTCCCTCCAAAGGTGGTGAAGCGTAAGAGTAAGCTGGTTAAAGCATGACGAGGGCCCAAGTATCCTGGGAAGGCAGGAAAGAAGCTAACGCCACATTCCTACACTGGATTACTGGAGCTCAGAGCTCCTTAGACCTCACATATTCTCCCTGCTCACTCACACACTGCACACACACTCACACACACCAGGGGTTTACTGTTAACACTCTTTATTGTGGCTGCTACTGAAAGAATTTTCCTCTGTGATTGTATGGTATTAACTATGAGCGCCTTATATGTGTGATCTCTGTATTTAGAGGATGCCTTTTTTGTAGTTTGTTGTTCAGCCACTTCAAAAACACATTTATGTTAAGTTGCCCTGTTTTCTTCTCCTAGGCACCTGTGACAGAAATGGCAACAGGTTCTTTACAGGACAAACATACAAAGAGAACTGCAATTTATGGTACGTGAACCACTCTTTCTTTCCCTAAGTCTTTTTCTCCACTCTAAATTCCAGGCTTTCCCATAAATGTCCCCATGAGTGGCTTAAAGTTATAAAAACATTTCCTTACACTTCATATCAATGTATATTATACTTGTTTTAACACCAATATTAACCATTGCATGCGTATTGTACATATAATACATATGCACAAGCTAACCATGTTGTTTGATGAGCAGATTGTACCAAATGAAGCAAATAACACTTCTCTAAATTTCATGCTGGCAAACAGTACCACCGGGATCTGTGCTGGAATTTAAAATTGACTTGTGAGGTTTGTGAAATGTGTGTGTGCACAGCATGTGTTTCTTATAATGAAACCACTGGTGGCTTTATGTTGTAACATTTATGATTAGAGTGGAAATTTTCAACTATCCCACGAGCATCATATCTTCACACACACACTGACCCTGTCAACCTCCACTTCCCCTAGTGCTACTCATGGCTCTGTAAGAGTAAGTCATTATGACACTCTATAGGAAGAGTAGCACAGGTGCTCATCATAAATCAGTGACAGCTGATTTCCATTAAGGTGTCTCAGTTTTAGGGTCCTGGAAATGGATATGCTTGGTAGACATTTGTGACATTGGGGAAATTTATTCACTCAAAGCAATTGTTGGTATTACTGATACATTTCTGCTTTATTGTTTGAAAATATGGCAGAAAAAAAATTGTGTTGGAGAAATGGGAGGCAAAAGAAAAACTGCTAAAAAATAAAAGTCTGCTAAACCTGTTATAGACGACCTTAAAACTTGCTCCTGTGAGAAGTTTTTTTTTCTACTTTGTTTTGACTCTCTTAGTTTAGTCCTTGACGTTACTTCATGATTTTCCCAGTTCAGGGCTGCCGACGGACCAATTCACAAACAACTCCTCACTTTATGACCCCGACATTAGGCCACGAGCTGCTAAAAACATTATTTGAGATTAACTTTGAGTAACAGTAAAGTGTCTTTATCGCTGTGGCCTTCAACAACCTTAAAGCAACAGAGTCCATGCAACTGTTGTCATTTTTGTGCATGATATTAAGTCGAGGAGAGTAGAGGAGCTCTTTTTTTAAGCAGACAGAGCAGGATCAGGAGGTTAAGTGAGTGGAGGTTAAGTGAATTCCTCACCTGTGCTTCAATATGGTTTCCCACCTACGTGTCATTTAATGTTCCTCAACAGCACTGTATGCAAGCGTGTACAAATGTGCACTCTTGCACGCAGATGCTGATTTTAAAACCACACTGACCTTTGCTGTAACTTCTTCTGTGCAACTACAGCGTGCTCAAAATGTGTCTTACAAAACAACGTTAACCCCAATGATCTCCTCACCCTCCTCTGGAAGCCTGGTAGCTGCTTTTTGTCAACTTGATAGCCTTGACTTTTAGACTTTTGGAAAGGAAGCTCAATTAGGCTTGACTTAGGGAGTCTGATGGGGCTGTAGATAGCAAAGGGTGTGAGATGATAAACAGCATTACTTGAGGAAACCCTAGTGGAGATTTAACCAAACATAGACTGGGGAGTACAAATAGCGTGCAGCGGTCCAGGTCACCAGAAAACAGCATTTATGTGCTAACTCACCCCTTTCACCTCTAAACAAAGGAGTCTTACAGAAATAGTCTCTGACACATGCTTGTTAAAGCAACACACACACACGGCAAAGTTGCACCACAACTTTGGCACAGGGGGACACACACTCCCATTTCCTCCTCCCACACTCTTCACTTATTGATTTCCCAAATGTGCATCCTCCTAACTCCTCTTCCTCTTCGAGATGAAAAGCCGCTCTCCCTCTTTAACATGAAATATCTCTCATTAGCAGAAGTCCAGCTGGAGGATTATCTAATCTAACCTCCTACCAGTTTTCACTAAGCACTAAAACATCTGAGCAAAAAAAAAAAAAAAGGGGGAGCAAATATCATATGCGCTCTGTCAAAATCAATTGTTTGACATTTGCATCACTGTTGATTTGAGCTTTCCCTTTCCTGTTTTAAGATTATGGCTATAGGCAGATATTTTACACTACACAGAATAGTGTACAGCACAACCTGCCTTGGAGTGAGCAAATACTCCTGTTTGAAGATGCAGCACGTTAATGGGATTACCAGCTGAGGCCTTTTCCTCCCTGAGCGGTTTGCATCCTGATAACTCTTTGTGTGCTCCAAGTGAGCTGAAACGTGGCGCCTCTCGCCCTCATTGACAATCTAACAAAACCCAAAAGACCAACTATCTCCTTCTGCTACCACTTCAGATTGGACATCAGCCAACATAAGCTTGGCTGTCCTGAGCTGCCGTAAAGATTCCCAGGTGGTGTTGATAAGTCATCCCTAAAGACTTGTTATGCCTCCAATAAATGGAGAGAGGTAATCAACAGATTCCTGAGCATCAAATGTGTCATTTTTTTTTTAAACTTACACAAATTAACACATCAACACTTGCACAGAAAGTATGACACATAAGCAGTGTCTTATCTATACAATACCATTAAACTAAAAGTTGCATTAACTTATATCTGACACCATTGAACATTTAGATACATACATGTTATCTTCTGCAGCTTGTAGTTTTTTTTCCTCATCAGCACAAACCAGATGTAATGTTCTCCTGGATGCTGTATCTATTGGTTGTTGATGTTGATTCTAACAACAAACAGTCTTTGCAGAAGTCAACTTAGATTTTATCGACCGTCACTGGGATTTTATCCAAACGCCAAGATGAAAACAATGTTCCTTTAAAACAGTTTGGATTGAGTTTTATGACAAATTTACATTCATCTGGGACTAAAAATGTCATTTAATATAAGGTCAGCATTAAGTGCTTAAGTACTTTATCTTTATTATCTATCTTAGACTGTATTATTACAGTGTGGGAATTGCCTTATGTACATAATGCGACATCACTTGACACAACCACAGGATTGACGCATTGACTGAGCATGGACTCTACGAGCACAGCAAAGTTAAATTTTACTTAAATGTAGTCAAAATGCTTCCTTGAAACATCTTCATGAGCTAACAAGTGATTTCTATAAGATTGCACAATAAAATTAGAATAAAAACAATGAAAAAAGCACAACTTTAAATGTGAATAAAAATATTCATTTAGATTTTTTAGTTTTCATCAGATTGTACAACCATAGGGTTATTTTTTATTTACTTATAAAGTGAATATTTCTTTTAGCACTGAACAAAAGCTCACACTTAAAACCTCTGTTCCCGTCATTGATCTGGAAGTATCGGTGACAATTTAAAGGTTCCATGTTATGCAACTTTTCAACAAGTTTAAATAGGTCTCAGAGGTCCCAGCAAAGTCAATTTGAAGCTTTTAGCCTCAGAATCCGGTTATTTCCTTGACTTCAGCCACTCTGTAAATCCCCTCTCCTGAGCGCTCCTGAGAACAAGCTGTTTCTGTGGGCGTGGCTCTAAATGATAATGAGCTGCCCTGTCCACGCCTCCTTCGATCTGTGGACGAGGGTGTGGCTTTCGCTACGGTACCATGCGGGTGTTTACAGAAAGTGCGTAGATATGGCTCAAAGGAGCCCCGTGGTTCAGTCATACCAGTTTGATCCAGAGTCTGACCCTGAAAAGAGGCGCCTGAAGAAATCCTTACCCTCTCTCAGGTTAGCCTCAACCATCAGGTACCATCAGGTAAATACAGCTAACGTTAGCAGCTAGGTGCTAGCCAGAGTTATATGACAATACCGGGCAGAAAGAACTGCACTCAGCCTGGACTGTTAGTTTTTCGAGACAGTACCATGAGGGACATCTATCAAGCAAACCAAACTGCAGCAGTAACACACACATTAGTGGTGACTGTGGTCTTAGCATCCATAATAACAGCTGAGAGTGTGTTGGGTACCCTGTAGCACAACATTAGCTCCGCTGGGGGCTACCGCGACAAGTAGTCACATCCGTCCAAACAAAAGATAACTAGCTTCCAGTGACATATATGTCCATATATCTTCTCTTTAATGTCCCCTGACATTATCTACTTATGTGCGCTAACATAGTGTAAGGAAACTATGTTACCAACCGTAACTTACGTTAGCTGCCATGCTAAAACCACATTCATTAGGCTATCTCCCTAGGTACAGCATATAGTAATTCACATTAAATTAGTAAAACTTACAGCTCTTACGTATGTAGCTGGGTCACAGACAGTTGGTACAGATCCATGCTTCAGCTTCAGGTTCTTGGTGAATCCTGCTTTGTACTGGCCCTCGTCGTTGAGAAAGCAGTCCGAAGTGAAATGGTGAGCGCACACATACAATATTTTAGTAGTTGTTGTGGGTGCATCTCCATCAAAAATAAAATAAATCCACTGCGTCTTCAAAACCTCAGATGATGGAGTTAAAAAAAGGCTTCTGTGCTCTTTTGTGCAGCCAACAACAGAGCAACCGCCGAGCTTTGCTTGTACCTTTGCTATGTTTATTTTACTGAAGCAGCCGAGCAGCCAAGGTGAAAAACGCGCTGCACAGAAGGGGCAGTACAAGGTCATGACGTCATGCAGGGCATATCTCAAATCCGCGTGTTTGAGCACACGTCCTGAAAGCAAGTTTTGTCTGGAGCAAGCAAGAGAAGGAGACAATAGAATTTTCTCATTTCGGGGTGTTTGTAGACAGGCTGGGGACGCATATTACTGTTACAAAACAAGTCTAAAGTGAATTTTGCATAATGGGACCTTTAGGTTAGCAATACAACAGACCCCCTACCAGCCAGTTGTGTGTGTATAAGTGCATATCTCTCTGTGTGTGAGTGTGTGTATCTCAGAGGTGAAGAGGGAATTAAGGAGTGTGACCAAAAATGTGAAAAATGGACTCCTGGTGTCCCAGGGGCTCCCATATTTCTTTCTCACTCAGCCTGTCCCACTGTCTCCATGAGTCTGTCATTATGTGTGTGTGTGTGTGTGTATTGCTGTTTTTGACCCATGGGGACTGAGCTTCATCCATGTGCTCCTGCTGGAGGCTGAAAGGTCATTGTGGATTGTCCATCAGTCTGACTCTGACCCTGTGTGTACTGTATATTTGTGTGTGTGTGTGTGTGTGTGTGTGTGTGTGTGTGTGTGTGTGTTTAAGCATTGTAAATGAATCTCAGCTGGGTGGAGTGCATTGTGAGAGGTGATACACATTTAGGCTTCAGTGGGACTAAAGGGGATTTTGGCATCTCCCTCATTGTGTGTCTGTGTATAATGATGCTCTTGGGCAGGTTCCCGTCTCTGTAAACATGATGTCTGATGTACAGTAGACTTAATGGATGGAGGTCTGTGCATGTCTGTGGGAAACACCCCTCATTGTTTCTCTCTTACAACACACTCATTTATTATGAAATTCCTTAAATGTCTGCTGACCCTGTAGCTGCTGCACTCTGCAATTCATAGTGACACTGTAACTTCATCTAATAACCAGGTATTTGTCATGGGGGGCCACCTGAGAAGAAAATATTTTGACATTCAACCTATATAACATGGGGAGAGTAAAATAATCTTTCTCAGCACCTGTTGGCGATAATTTGAAAGGACATAATATCTGAATCTACACAAGCTTAAATCAGTTTGTTCAGAAAGAGTAAAACAGATAAAGTAACAGACAAAACATTTTTCATCACTATCAGAAGTGCTGTAACACACCGGATATACATTGAATTTGAAAAGATGTCTTGGTTTTCTTGGAGAGTTAGATTGAAAAAAACTTGTATCACCCTGTTTTACAGTTTAAAGTACACAAATATTTTGGTTTTTTTTCCATTTAAAACATCTTCTTCAAAACAGTTAATAGGGAAGCAAATATCTATTATGCAATAATATCATCTATGCAACAGTAAGAGCATTTTCTAAAGGTAACACTTTTTACATTTATAGTACTAACTTTTTTTGACCTTATCTTCTAGTTACTGAAGTAAAGCTAGATGCTGTGAGGAGTTTCTAAGTGATCTTGAAAAAAGTTCCCCGTCTAGATACATGCCTGATCTTAATCCACACTTTAGAATGAGATTATCAGCGCCAATATAGGTTATTTTGAAATGCTACTTCTTAAGTTATCCCTCAGGTTGCACAAGACCAGACAACATCAAAAGTTTAGTAGTAAGAAGATAAATCTATTTTTTTTTTTTTTTTCTGCCGGAAAATGATTTCTGCGATTAATTTTGTCGTAATGGTGGACACGGGGGCCTAACTGTCAGACAGAAAAAGGACATGACAGCACAAGAAAGCTAAACGGGAGAGTGAGCTAAAGGCTAAAACAAGGGCTAAGCTGTTTGTGATAATGTTTAGTCCTACTCACAGTCAGCAGTTATTCTGCAGTGATCTGTTCAAACTTGAGAGTCTATCAATAAAATGAAGAGTGAGGTTACGTTAGCTCTGCTCGGTAGATGACTGGCTAACTCCCTTATCAACTGTCTCACAGCACCGGGCTGCAACTAGTGCTACATATAGCTGGCTACTACTGTGCTACAGACTTACAAGTTTGCTTGTTGTCATGTTTCAAACAACAGGGCTATGCAACTGTACTGATGAATACCTTACCTCGCCGTGTTTCATCCCGTAAAAAGTTGTCTTGAAAAAGAAAATATGTTCCAAAAAAACACGTTGTTAGAAGTCACATCCCCACGACAGTGTGTGTAAGACAGATCCTCCTCATAGCGTCTTTAAACAGCTTGCGCGACACACACACACACACACACACACACACACACACACACACACACACACACACACACACACACACACACACACACACACACACACACACACACACACTCAGTGAGTCATTAGAAAGTACACAGTGCAAGTTGTTTTTTGAGAATTCCTAAAGCAAACATTATCTTTATTATTAATATCCTGTTTTCTTATCTCTTCTGTCATCTTCTGCAGTTGCTCTGTGTCCCTCTGTCCAAAAACGGATCACTGCTCTGCAGCCTTAAAAGGCTTAATGTCTTCTTTAACCTCTCACTGGATTCCTCACCCCCTCATTTTTCCTTTTTAAAGTTGTTTCCAGTTAAAAATGTTCCTTTCCATGAACTAATAGATTTCTATTTGTTGACCTGGTGGAGCATAAATATGAGACTTGAAAGTATTTTAATTGTAGCTGGTAGATGCCTTTAATGGTCCGTTTTCTTTCCTCTATTTTCTGTCTGTCATCTGTAGCACATGTGGGACCACAGGACGGTGGGAGTGTGAGCAGAATGCCTGTCTAATGGAGCCTGACATGATCCATGCTGTCAACAGGGGGAATTATGGGTAAAACAAAAAGAAAAAAAACACAGGCACATATAAACACACCTGTAGATGTTTGAATGTGTTCAGTGTGATTTCTCTTTTGAATTTCCTCATCTGATTTCAGGTGGAAGGCGGCAAACTACAGCCAGATGTACGGCATGACGCTAGATGAGGGCATTAGGTACCGGCTGGGCACACAGAGACCATCCAGGACCATTATGAACATGAATGAGATTCAGGTAGGGAACAGGCTTCATCTTCAAACCAAGTTAGGACGTAAAGTTTTTTCTTCAAAAAAGAAGGAGACAGGTTCCTGGAAGCACAAGAACGTGAACAGTGATTAATTCTTTACATAAGTGCCCCCAAGCACGTCATGAGACCTCTTCATCCTAGTTTTGTTTCTAACCTTTGACCTCTGACCTGTCATTTTAAGAAGTGTCAAGAGAGAAAACATGTCTATTCAGTGATTAAAGGAATATCAGGTTACGTGTTGCTAGCAGGTATGACCTCTTGAACTGCGGCTTTCCCTTTAAAATTCCACTAAAATGTTTTTGGACACTTAGGGTCCACTTAAACTGTGGGATATCTTGAATTAAGTTTTCTTCTTTGAACCAAGGGATGGCATCCAGTTTAGAAAGTGAAGCCTATGGGAAAGTGCTTAAAGTTTCTCTTCATAGAGAAACTGTGTGAGGCTGGCTACAGAAAGACCAGAAACCATGCACACTCAAAAAAGAGACTTTAAAGGCATTAAAAAACCTATTTACAGCCTGGTTCATAAAACGGCTTAGGTCTGAAACACTGAATTTGCTATTGGTACACGCTGCACCAAGGGTGAGTTTTTTTTGCGGTTAGAAGATATTAGGATCGTGTGATTGTCCAATCAGAGACACAGCTTTGCTCAGGTGACTGGCGGGTGCCCTATAGCTGTTAAAAAGGAAGCTATAAGCCTGCGTCATATTCAATGCAGCCATGTCCGCGCATTGGCATCATTCAAGCGGCAACCTCCGGTCTAAGAACACGAGACAATGAGGAAGTGCTAAAACCTGCTGTTTCTCGAGTGTTCGCTTGAGGCTGGCTCCGGAAGTACCAGAAGTCACATACACACCAAGCCAAAAACGGCAGTTTTTAAAGCAGAAATTAACCTCTTTACAGCCTGGTTCAAAACAACGTCTCCTGTCTGAGTCTCTAATTTTACTAACGGCACCCACTGTACTGGGGGTGAACTTTTTTCTAACTCGGTCGTTAAGAGGATATTAAGATCGCGAGCTCACCCAATAAGAGGCACAGCTGAGGGTCACGTGACCAACAGGTGCCCTATGGCTGTAGGCAAAGCCCTTGCCACTGCCAATATGACCGCTATAGCCGGTGTGCTTCATTTTCCGTTTCAGAAACAGACGGGTGATGTTGTGGAGACTACGTCCATGTTTTATACAGTCTATGGCTTCATTTCACTGTATGAACAGACGGGTGATGTTGTGAAGACTGCATCCATATTTAATACAGTCTATGCTTTGTACCTATAGAATTCTCTGCTATTAAAAGTTTCCACAAAACAATCTTCTGTTTTGATCAATATTGAAAGTATTTTTGTCACAAAGCCATAGACTGTATAATACATGGATGTAGTCTCCGTGACATCACTTGTCTCTTTCTGAAGCTGAGTTTTGAAGCCTATCGTCATCAGATGCTTACACTAGATTCAGATTCCAGTTGTCTGTCGTCCTTTGCTCTAAATTACAAGTAGTGTTGGAGATGTTTAACTTTTAGGTGTTGGTAACTATCAGCGAGTGTGACACATGCAGGTGAGCAGGAAGTTAACCTACAAGCAATAAAGCAGAGGAACGGTGCATCTTTGCAGCTGTGCTGTAGAGTTTCACCTGCATGCCTCATGTTTATCATTTGTAATATAGAGGTTCAAAACACAATACAGCAAAGCGAGCTCTGATGAATGTTCCCCTCCTCATTACATGGGCTTGTTGTTACTTTGTAATACTGTCTCAGTCTAGAGCTGCATCCCCCTCTGATCTGCTCAGTCTTTGTTTATGTTTTACCCAGACAGATTACATAAGACAGAACCAAAACACACACATACACACACACACACACACACACACACACACACACACACACACACACACACACACACACACACACACACACACACACACACACACACACACACACACACACACACACACACACACACACACACACAGAAGATGGAGGAGGCTGGTAGCTGAGCTGTCTGCAGAATGAAAGGAGCTACTTTACCTCCCCACTGCACCTCCTCCAACTCCATCTCCATCCATCCTCGCTCCCCCTTGCTAACATTCCACGTCTGAAAACCCTCACAGCTCCGCCCCTCCTTCCGCTGTCAGCGTGTCTCTACCTGTGCCAGGAGCCAGATCAGAGCTTTGTAGTTCATTCATAATTTTTTCCCCTCTCCTTTCCTCTGTCCATCATATGACCTGTGTCTACAGGATGTGAAGTTATGAATCCATCAGTGACTTTCTTACGCAACTCCTCACTCCGAGAGCCAGTCTTTGCTCTTTTATCACGCCCATAGGTCAGGTGTTTCAGGTGTTGATGACTCTGGACTACGACCTTCCACACATACGAACCTCTGACCAGCAGCACATTCCTTTGGTTATGAATCAGGTGTCCGTTTGAGCCCTGAATACCTCACTATTAACCAGAGGAATGCAGAGCAGGCAGCCACGAGGAGAGTGGGAGGGAGGGTCCGTTGTCCAGAAGTGTGGTCTCTGTTATCACACATAACTCGGAGATTAGGAGAGCGTCCAGTCTGGAGTGGAAAGTGGTGTTGGGTGTTTGGCATCTGGGAGGCACCTGCCAGTGAACACCAGGAAGATAACGCTGAGTAATCCTAATTAAGATGAATCATAGTGATATGGATATGTTAAAAAGGGGTGTTTGCTTTCTAGGTTTAAGTGATGCATTCAATGCCAATCTGATGTAACCAGCAGCCTCATGGTTTCATGGGGATGACCAGGATCAAAGGTGCCTGTCTTTCTTTCAGCATCATAGGGTCAAAGGGTCCTAGTTAATATGCTCCACTAGATGGTGGATTAGCAGACTTATGTAACTCAAACTTGATGTACAAAGCATTTTGTTTGCAGCTGCTAGACTGGAGTTTGTTGAAGGAAAACATTTACCCTCTTACATTCAAAAAGTCCCTCTACTACTGCTTTATTTTGGTAGGTTTAACTGTGTTAAACTGTAAACGACTGTTTGAAATGCTGGGCGGGCACTCAGTGATAATTACTGTTTTGGCTTCATGTTTTGGGTTTCTCTGTGAGAGTGTAGCTGCAATAAAGCCATCATGACTTGACTGTTTCAGACCTGTGATAACATTCCCTCCTTTTCTGTTATTTTCTCTCTTTATTAGATGAACATGGATCCTCAGAGCAACAGTCTGCCTCTCTATTTCAACTCAGCAGAGAAGTGGCCGGGCAAGATTCATGAACCTCTCGATCAGGGAAACTGTGCCGCGTCCTGGGCTTTCTCAACCGCAGGTAGAGCAGAAAGATTGAAATATAGAGACAAATGAAGGAAGGTATAAGACAACAGCAGAGAAAGTGAATATACATAATCTTTATTTAATCTGTTTATCTGCAGCTATGCTATCAAGCAATCACAGCATAATTATGCCTTAGTGTAAGAGTCCTGAGTATGACTTTTCAATGGTTATCATTAGTTTAGCCCCAAGAAGAAAAAGTAGAGGAAAATAAAGGATAACATCTCTCAACATTTTTACATGCAGTGAAGTTTTGAGTCATAATGTTGCATATCCTCTTCCCCAGCTGTTGCTTCTGACAGAATATCCATCCAGTCAATGGGTCACATGACACCCCAGCTTTCACCCCAAAACCTTATATCCTGTGACACCCGCAACCAGGGAGGCTGTGCAGGGGGACGCATTGATGGAGCCTGGTGGTACCTCAGACGTAGAGGGTAAAGGATTTTTTCATATAAACAAAAAACAACTGCTCAATGCACGTTTGGCCACTTACTGTTACACCTCCTCTTTTCTCACAGAGTGGTGACTGAAGACTGTTATCCATACCAACCTCCACATCAAACACCAGCAGAGGTGGGCCGCTGCATGATGCAGAGTCGCTCGGTCGGCCGGGGGAAGAGGCAGGCCACGCAGCGCTGCCCCAACACACACAACTACCACAACGACATCTACCAGTCCACACCCCCCTACAGGCTTTCATCAAATGTAAGCAACCACAGATGCTCCTTACGCCTCTCCTTACACTCATTCGTAGATTTATTCAACTGCATATTTCTTAATCTTCAAGGCGCACACAGCTTTCTTGCAATCCCTGTGCATTTTTGGGATTTCCTCGTGCCTCAGTGGGCCATAATCTCTCTCACGTGCTTTTACAGTAGGTGTTTTTGCACACTTTCCTCATGCATACTTGACTCGGTTGTGAGTGTGCTTGGGAGTGAGGAGGATTTAAGGCTCCACAGCACTCCTAACTGAATTAATGGAGGGCAAGAAGTTGTGTTTTAAGATTCAGGCTGGTTGATTCAGGACTGAAGAGGCCAGTGGAAATGTACAACATTAAAACGCAACCTTGTTTGTTTGCTGTATTGGTTTGAGTTATTCACACACTGCACTTAAGATATCATTTTCAAATGTAATTTTGTTTTTCAAAGTTGGATTTATGGATTCTTAAAGTTTGTAGACAAATTCAAGTTTCTTTATGTTTTTCCAGTAGCAATATGAAGTTAAACCCTGCGTTTCTACTCTGTTTATTGTGCACCCAAACACTGAAAATGAGATTAATACTGAAAGATCTAAATTTAGAGACACTAATTCTTGTTCGCTTCATGCACAGGGCACCTCAACCTCATTTGCACTGAGTATCATGTATCACAAGTAAATCTGTTTCCAGAGACAGTCTCTGCATGAAGCTTCATCTACAGCCCACATGTGGTTTTGTCAGCCAGCATCCATCAGAGCTAAACGGCAGCTAATGCCTCTCGAAATCATTACAGCCTGTTGTTTCTGACTCCTGATGGCCTGTGAAGTCAATAAGCCAGGCATTAAAGCCAGGGGGCCCTGCAGGACTCAATCTTGTTATCTGACTTTTAACATCTAGGGGCTTTGTTTTCATCCTCTCCATTTCACGACGTGTAACAATCCTGTTGTCTGTCTCTCCTTCTCTCTCCTTCAAATCTTCTTTTTCTATCATCCCTCTCAGGAAAAGGAGATCATGAAGGAAATTATGGATAATGGTCCCGTGCAAGGTGAGATAACTTGTAAATAATATTAAAACAACAACTTTGTCTGCCTTCGAAAGTGAATACAACACTGCTATGAACACGTGCACCTCTAAGCCTCGTGTAAGGAAGCTGACTTGGGATGATGTCATGTTTGACCCCGTCAACCTTGTGGTTTTACCCTCGCTTTCAACTGTGACCCCAGTCACCTGGTCTGAAATGATGGGTCTTCATGTCAGTGTGGTTGAGCTGACCCTCGTTTACTTGCTCGCCTTGCTGTCTGGTGCCCATCTGGGCCGTTGTCAAAAACACTTGAGAAGAGGAGTCACATGTTAGTGTGTGTGTGTGTGTGTGTGTGTGTGTGTGTGTGTGTGTGTGTGTGTGTGTGTGTGTGTGTGTGTGTGTGTGTGTATGTGTGTGTGTGTGTGTGTGTGTGAATGTGTGTGTTTGGTATGTTCTATGAGCTTGTGCCAGCGTTGTTGTATTGTTTAGGAGTCCCGGGGAATGTGATGGCTTCATGTTCAGTTTCCTTTTTGGCTTTTAGTTTAGCTCTGACACAATGACACAGAGGTGTGTGTCTGAGCACTCACCCATTGTGTGTTACTGTGAATGGCTAACTAAGGTGTGTGTGTGTGTGTGTGTGTGTGTGTGTGTGTGTGTGTGTGTGTGTGTGTGTGTGTGTGTGTGTGTGCGTGTGCGTGTGCGTGTGCGTGTGCGCGTGTGTGCGTGTGCGCGTGTGCGCGTGTGCGTGTGTGTGTGTGTGTGTGTGCGTGTGTGTGTGTGTGTGAGTGTGTGTGTGTGTGTGTGTGTGTGGAGCAGGTAGACCTCCAAAAGAAGGATTTTCTGGGAAATGCACCCCTGGAGAGTCATTGCCATTAAGTTTGAATAGAGAAGTCAGAAAGAAGTTTAATGCTAGGCTTCCATTGGCACACTTACACAAACACACACGCAAATACACATTCACTGTGTCTGAAGTCTGGGTGTGTGTGACTCAGGGGAGAAATTAAAAATTGTTGATGAAATAAGGTGATTACCTTTAGATTGTTGTTTGTTTGAATAATATTTGTGTCCCTTCCTGAGTAATTGATTCTGCAGCTTTTATTGTGTGTGTGTGTGGTTGTGTGTGTGTGGTTGTGTGTGGTTGTGTGTGTGTGGTTGTGTGTGTGTGTGTGTGTGTGTGTTTTACATTTGCTGATTCCCTGCTTGTTCGTTCTTGCAGCTATTATGGAAGTCCACGAGGATTTCTTTGTCTATAAGAGTGGGATCTACAAACACACTGACGTCAGCTTCACCAAACCACCACAATACCGCAAACATGGAACTCACTCCGTCAGGATCCTTGGGTAAGTTGATTTACTACAACGCACATTAACATAAAATATTTTCACCCTCCTTTTTCATTGAACTATCAGCCTGTTAGTCAGTCAGGATATTCTCACAGCTCATTTCCTCTGACGTCAGGCTCAGGGTGGGATATTAAAATGTTGTGATTAGGTCTAAAACTGTGACAAGCAACTGAAAATATATAGAAGTCAAAGTTGGGAGGGTTATTGCGCTTTATTTTTGAAGTAAAAAAACTAAAACAAAGTTGATCATTCATTGAGTATCCTAGCCAGCTAGCTTGCTTTTGGCTAACTTTAGCATTCAACAAGCTAAAATGACTGCGTTGTTAGCCTACATTTCTGTAAGCCTACATCTTCTATTAGCTCAAGTTTGCTTAATAGTATTGATAAAGTCACAACAAATAAGCGCATACATGTGTTTGTCACTGCTCTTTTATCAGTTCATGTTAGCCAAAATATATGTTAGCTAACATTTCCTACCAGGTAACGTAAGTGTTAGTGAGCATCTTTCCAAATTAACAGTTAAGGAATGAATGATCACTTTCATTAAATGTTTATCACTTCATCAAACAGTGATGTGATCAAGGAAATGGTTTAATCCTAATGTTAGCTGCAGTCGACAATTAGCTAGCTTAAAGGGGCTGTGAAGAGTTTCTAGGTGACCTTAAAAAAGTCTCTCTTCTGGATATCTGCCTAATCGTAGGCAAACTTTAAAATGAGATTATCAGCGCCAATATAAGTTATTTTGAAATGCTACTTCTTAGCTTCCTGATCTGGTTGATCAGGACCGGATTGATTGAGTCATTATGACACCACCATGCTGGCTGACAAAGTTTAGAAGTGAGAGGAGAGATCTGTATTTTACAGATGAAAATGATTTCTGAGATTCATTTTGTAGTAATGGTGGACACAGGAGCCTAACTGTCCAGAAAAAGGATAGTAGAGCATAAGAAAGCTAAACGGGAGAATGATAGAGCATGGCTAAAGGCAAAAAACAAATTAAAAGCTAAATGAGCTTGTGATAATGTCCATTTCAACCCACATGCAGCAATTATTCTGCTGTGGTCTGTTCAAACTTGAGAGTTTATCAATAAATTGAAGAGTGAGGTTACGTTAGCTCTGCTTGGTAGAAGACTGGCAGGACATAACCAGGATTCACTAACGTTACACATTACAGAAACGTCTCAGTGCACTGGGCTGCCAGTAGCTCTATGTATTGACAGCTACTAAACAACAGTACAAACTGACAACATTTGCTTTTTGTTAAGTTTCTAAAACATACCTGTACTGACAGATACCTTACCTCTTTGCACTGTATATGGTAAAAAGTCATCTTCAACAAAAAATGAATATTTTAATCCATTCCATTTAAAAGCAAGCAAGCAAGCACACACCTTGTTAAAAGTGATGTCTTCAAGACAGTGTACGTGAGACTCCAGGCCAGAAGGCGGCGATGCGGTCCAATTTATACAGATCCTCCGCACAGCATTTTTAATCAAACATTGTCTTTCAGTTAATGATCAGATGAAAAAAAATAAAAATATTTTGTACCTATTTTGTCTGTAACCGCCTGTTTGCAAATATTTGATTTAGAAAAAAAAAAATCAGGAAAAAAGTGGAAAGGTTGCGCTGCGGGGCGAAATTTGACTGATTGGTGGAAAAGTCTTCCATTTATAAACACTACAGAGAAAATCATGAAGCAAGGTAAATTGTTGTTCCAGGCATGAACCTGATCAGATGCGTAAAGCCATAAACTATTAAAGGAATATTTTTTAGGCCTTTTAACTGCATCGTTTTCTTTAGTTGGAGTTACTGGTGTTAACAAAGAAATCATCACATCAAATATGATCTGGATAAAAACCTTTCCCACCCGTGAGTCATGTCTTCAAGAGTCTGGTTTCACTGTTGCTACATGCTCCACAGTAGCCACTCCATCAGACCACAGTGTTTATTTAGGATGAATCAGGTTCAGTTTAGTAGCTGCTTAATTCAAAGCGTCACCTGCGCAAGTGTTTGAATTAAGCTGAGTGTGTGCTTGTGGACAAACTCCCCTCCCTGTCTATTGCTCATAAAGACACGCCTTGGCTCCACTCCTCTGCCCCAAACAAGGCCCCCTTCCTTCCCCCTCTATCTATAACTGTGCCGACCACAAATATGCAGACGGGTAGACAGCCGACACACCTGCGTTACCTGCCCCCACCCCTCGTCTGTCTGTAATCCCCTTCCTCCTTTCTTCCCCACCTCATCCCCTCTTTCATATCTCCTCAGCCACTGCCCGTCTGACTCACTGACCATCCTGCTTCCTCTCTTTCTCTTTCTTTTTTCCCCTCCTCATCTGAGCCGTATTATCGTTCAGACGCTCCTCAGCGAGGCAGGTTGCTGTTTGCTGCTGTGTTGTTTACGAGCTGTTAGGAGGGTAGAAAGAGACAAGGAGGGGTTTGGACCTGTGAAAAAAATCTGAAACCTGCATTTTACTAGGTCTTCTCTGGGAGTCAAAACAGCTGGTTTGGAAAATGTGTCTGCTTTGAAAATGATACATTGCTGCTCACTTAAGTCTCACTTTCCAAATTTGAAAAATGGGCACCTGCCTTGTAATGAGTCCCAAATGGGAACCAAGAAATGTGTGTTTTGTGCATTTCAGCGTACAGTGGTACCTCATTGTCGGAGCTTGTCCCTGAGTTCTAAAGAAAATCCCAGACAGAGGATCACAGTGCAGAGATAAAAGCCGTCTCTTTCTCTTTATCTGATTGGCCATTGAAGTAGACTAAACATTTGGGAGCAGATCTTTATGTCCCATTATGAGCGCCTGTCTCATATGTATATTTTATGACATTCCACTTTGTGTCATCAAATGGCATGTGTAGGCATGTGCAGGATAAACACTCCAGCTCTCATCTTAAACCTGTACTTAACATACTTAAATCACAAACCCCTCCACACATACATCACATAAGAATGTTCTGAAACAAACTATAATTATATCTCTACAGCCTCAGTTTGTCAATACAGGTATGCAGGTTGTGAGGTGACACAGAACACAAGGATGCCTCCTTCTCTTTGGCTCCTTCCCCTGATGCTGTGATCGGGCATCCCTCACTGAGCAAGTGGATGTGGATGTAGCCGCCACACGGGTTTTGGAGCGGATGGAGCAAAGAGAGGAGGAGGAGTAGTAGTAGTAGGAGGGGAGTGTGTGTGTGTGTGTGTGTGTGTGGTGCTCCAACCTGCCAGCCACAGGCATCAGTGTGTTTACACAGGCCAAATCCCACAGCGATGCGCTCCTTTAAGCCCAGCGCCTGGGAAAGTTTGTGGAGAGAGCATTGGGGTTCACTGTGGTGGAAAGGGCATTGTCTGGGCTGCTTATCCCGACTGCACCAGACAGAGAGGCAGGGATCAAACCATCGGAGAGAGGAGGTCAGGGCCACTGGGGAAGGGCGGGGCACGTGGGCAAAGCAGTATGCCCGTCATTGTCCCAGAGTGAGCAAGTGAGCTGATTGGAGCCCTGATAAGAGATCAGCAGTGGTCTGATTGTGTCTGGATCTGTCATACTGATACAAGTGTAGAGAGTCATGCATGCATATGTGATCAAACACACACACACACACACACACACCCCGTCTCACCAGTTTGCAGTTTTGATCTGTTGTTACACAGCTGATTAGAATGAGACGGCTCCTGCTCAGTATGACGTCTGACAACATTTTGGGCCAATAAAGTCACTAGCTGATGGGACGTTGGCACAAGCAGCCCCGTGCTGTGGTGGCAGGTTACCCAGTTGGCAGTCAGACTCCAGCCACTTTATTTCCCAGCATTCCTTTCCCCCTTTAAAAAGATAACAAGCGATTGGGCACCGTGAGTCTCTTGGGAAACCGTGCGGCTCGCAGTGAAAAACAGGATGGGAATTGGCCTCGAGAGAATGTTTTGATCATGACGAGCAGAAAGCGTCTAAAAAGTTGGCAGCGCTAAGACTAAAGCGCACAGAGCTGGAACTCTGTGGCCTTTTGCCAGGCTTTCCTGAGAACAAAGTTAGAAAGATAAAGATAGGTCTGTGAGTTCAGACATATATATTTTTGTTTCTTCGTTTGGGCGCTCCGCATATTGATAGGATTGAGGAGGTGCTCACTTCCTTGCAACCGTCCCTCTACTTCCTGTTTTATGCGTGGAGAGCGGAAACAGCAGAGGAAAAGGGGGAACTCCGTGTTCTTTGGATTGGCATGATGTGGGAGAAAAACCAGGCGGTGTCCAGCCAGAAATACTCTGTTTTCAGGATGTTGTTAACAAGACTGAAGATTCCTCTCGCCACACTTTGACTGGCCTTTACTTCTTCCTCTTTTTCTCCATCAGTGATGCCAGGCGTGTCCCATGCGGACACAATCCTAAGAAGTGTTTACAGCCCATGTTTCCATGTTTTAATAATAGCACTGAAACTCTCACTCAGATAATATCTCTGGGGATATTTTGTTTCCTTGTTGAATGCATGTGAAATAACCATCCTCTCTGCTTTGTGCAACAGGTGGGGAGAGGAGAGAAACTATGACGGGACATCGAAAAAATACTGGGTAAGGTGTTTATTTTGCAAGAATTTGGTGATATACAAGTGGAGGATTGGCAAATGACCTGGTATATGGCATACTCAAAGTGAAATTTGTTGTTTTGTGGTAAATTTGAATTTAATTTTCCATTTAGATTGCTGCCAACTCCTGGGGAAAGAACTGGGGCGAGAACGGCTACTTCCGCATTGCTCGTGGGGACAACGAGTGTGAGATCGAAGCATTTGTCATTGGTGTGTGGGGCCGCATCACAATGGAGGACATGCAGAACCATCATCACCATCATCGTCGCCGCCACATTTAGAGCCACAACCAGTTTAACCAAAAACAACAACAAAAAAACAAAAAAACACAGAGGCCTTTGTTTCTAATCCAGATGAGTCTCAGCTCCTCAGCACATCTGTTAACCCATCAAGCTGGCTCGGATAACTACAAGCCCCTGAACTCTCACTCTTGTAATGCCTCAGCTCTCTGTGGATCCATAAATCCTTTCACTCCTCCATCTTTACCCCTTTAAGGACAATTCTTCACTCTCCCTCTTTTTAACTCAAAGTTTATGGCACCAAAACAAATAAAAAGTGAACTGAGCTTAAGCTCTGCTTTTCTGCCTTGCAACTAGGCACCTCAGGTACCTACGGAATCCAAAGACAACACTTCCCAGAATCCTCAGCGTGATATCTAGTTGTGTGATGAGAGAAGCAGAAGCTTCTTTCGTCTTTGTGAACCTTAATCTCTAGTCTTTTCCAGCTCTAAATCTGTGGATTACCCTGATTTCAGAGGAAGAGCTTGAAAAGGAGGAAATCTGAGAGTTAGATTAACATCAGACCGTTTTAAGAGAGACACACCCAGCTGAGTGTGTAATATGATCATATATCATACATGACCTTACAGACATCTACCTGTCAGCTACACAGAGACAAAGCTAGGGTCATTCCCCTTAGTTTTAGAGAGGACATTTAGAGTCAGGAGGTAGAGTTTCTCACACATTCCAGGAAAAAACACAAAACCTGACACCTGAAACAGTGGGAGATGTGATGTGGTGTATCCCATTACCAGAACATGGGATTTAGGAGGATTTAAAGTGCCGTTTACCGTGACCAGCATTCAAAAATAAAAAAACTCCCATGACTTCATGATTGAATATTTATGAAAGGCCAAATATTTGTCTTTTGAGGAACAGTATCAGTAGAATGATATGTTTTTCTTTCAGAAATAATCAGGAGAAAACATGAAAAACTTCCTGCAACACTTAAGTTGAAAGCCACATTTAACGATACTAAAAGAAGCCATGCTTTCAGCCTTGACCCCACCAGCTCATTAGAAAAGTAAAACACTGATGCATCCAGAGGATATCAAAAATGCAATGGTCTGGCGCATCAAGTTGTTTTGATCACCTCTGTCGTCTTAAAAGGCTCAGTTTTGTTTACTCTGTTACAGTTTGAACAAAATATTTTTAATTTTTTTTTTTTTTTAAAGACGTACTGTATGGAATAACTCTTAACACACTCATCACTCAGCTGCTTCTTGCTTGTGCTTCTTGTGCTTGTACCTGTTGGACCAACTGTGGACTGTGGAGGGAAGGGGGGTGTGGCCTGAGGAGGCAGAGAAGGAGGGAGGGAGGAATGGGTGGATGCCTGCACCCATACTGCTGCTATAAAGTCTGTGCTATAGTGTTTGACTGCAGTCTTTAGTGTGTTGCATTCTTATGTCATAAACATGTATAGACGCTTGTGACTAACGCTGGAAGTCACGCAGGTCACAGATTAGCTGTAGCTTTTTGTCGTCATATTTTATACATCATCTTCCCCTTTCTCTGCTTGTATACTCAACATGCCAACCAAACCCTGGTGCTCCCTGAGGTCTTCATTTCAGGTGGTCGTAGGCTGTTTGAGGATTTTCTCATTCGTTTTTGGAGTGTATTCTCACTTGGAGAGGACAGAATCGCTTATTTAAGCCACTTACCTTGAGTAACATCCCGCTGAGCTTCAGCTGTAACTTCAAAAGGCTTTTCCACTTCTATATCCTCATATCTTGTGATGTCTTAGCTTTTGAGAAATGTCTGGATGGACAGGCAATGTGCAAAGTGGTGGAGAAATTATTGCATTCTTCTCATGAAATGAACCGTATCTTTGAAGTTGACAATTTCAAGGAATCAATAAGATGCTCAACAGTTGTACTTCTATAGCACAAAGGGAGTGTGAAATCTGTTCTTCCTCTCTAGACAGAAAGAAGATTTATTGGCTTTATTCATTTCTTAATTTTTCAGCTGAGTTCCTGGATTGGTTTCCATCACTCTTCTCTTAAAAGTCCCAAGAGTTAACGCATGTTTTCGTCATCAGAGAGGGTTTGGTGTTTGATTACCTCCTGCTTCAAGAAAAGCGTTGATATTGGAAAATCAGACAGGCAACAGAAAGTATGAAAAGGTGTGTTACAGCGGTCTGAGAAAAACAAACTCTTAAGGTAATACAAAATCAAATTTTTTTTCTGAGGAGACAGATCCTGTCAAAAATGTGCATTTCATTGCATTTTGCCAAGTTAATGGTAGTTTAAGCTACATTACTGGTTAAATATGAATGTTTGTTATGATTTCGAATACAATGAAAAGCTCTATTGCCATACTGTTTCCAAATAAATGTTTCCATAACAACACATGTACCATGTTTTGAGCACATAAGCATTTAAAATATTTTTGAATTAATGTTGCAGTAGCTATAGTTTTCTCCAACTACTTGACCACTCCTCCAAAATCTCCCTGTTGAGTTGCAGCAGACTTCCCTTCAGAGGTTGTGTATTTTATGTAAAATGAACCACTCCATATTCACTGATGTGTAGACTTTATTTATGACAAGATGTGTAAATTATATTCTTTTATTCTTCTGTGTTTAAATGTTTTATTATCTCTCTGTCTCTTTGTATTGTGTGCACTAAATGCAAAACCACATTAGTGTTCACTCGTGCTGCACAATAAAGTCTTTCCAAAACGACGCTGTCCCGCTGTGAGGACCTTTATGTGAAGGTTCACAGTTTGTATCACTGGAGCATTGAGGTAATGGGGCAAAAATGCCTCATATAGCATGCATGTGTGAAGATTAGATAATAGAGAAAGTGAGTGATTTTTAGGCCCATCGAGGATCAGTGAGGCACAATGAGAGAGATGGTTGCAGGGTTTTCAGGGGGAAGCTCTATGAGACGAGGCCGGGTGGGATGAGGACAGTTTTTCTAAGGTCCTGCTGTGTCAGCGAACTCTTCCATCACTGAGAGCAATAAGTGACCATCAGTCAGTGGAGAAGCAGGGCAAACTGTATGCAGGATCCATCTGAAATGCATATATTTAAACTTTGATTATTGGACCTAAATGTGCTCCATTAGTTACACTTCAGGCACTAGTTAAAATGTTAAGTTTTCTAGAGACGAGGCTGAAGGTCCGTAGTTACATGTTAAAGACCTTGTTTTCTTTCTTTGATGACTGAGACTTAAATATGCCCAAATGTGGCTGATGTATATGGGAGACAATGGTGCAAAGATAAAAACCTCATTGCTGCTTTTCCTGGGTGTGTTCAGATTTTTCAATTTTGGGTCAAAAACAAAGAAGATATTAAAGCTACTGTGTGGAGTTTTAATCTGCTTCCAAAACAGACAGAAATTAATATTGGTGCTTTGTAAAACACACGGGCAAGCAATACTATCAATTATAAGAGTTATTGTTTCAATATTGTGCTATTGTAACGTCTAAAACTCCTAGTGTGGGATAGGTGTTGGCCAACTTGATGAAGTGTTACAGAACATCCCATAGTACATTGAAATTCCTATCATAGAGATTTTAGATAAAAACACATTTCCGCCTGAAAAAGAAACAGAGCTGTGATTTTTTTTAAATTTTATCAAACATATCACACATGTACCAAAATAAATTCAGAAGACATAAGAGGTGCTGCTCTGTTCGGAAGGATGGCCAGAATTGACACATAAGTTCCTGTTAAAAGCACAGTGTGAAGTTTTTAGCGGCCTTTAGCAGAACAGACTTGTTTGAAATAGAAAACAATATCTACAGCATATTTAAAGTGACATAGCACAGGACGTTTACTGATCATAGATTGTGAGCTAACACTACAGCAGCCTCCCGTTAGCTAATGACACCGAAGCCGTCAAGAAACATTGCAGGCAAGTCAGCTGCCGCAGTTTACTGAATACAAACCTTTTGGCTTATTTTTCAATATAAACATGTTTTATATGACTCACTTACCACTGGACAAATTTCCATAATCTCTGCGGCTCGAAACAAACACGCTGAGCTCTGCTGCTGCTGTCTGAGCGAGTATTCGAGTGGCAGATGGTGTGTTCGGCAGCGTCAGATTTTTTTGTATTACCGTAAAATACCAAATAAACGCAGAGTTCCAAATAATCGCCAGGTTCCAAATAAACGCTGAGTGTAGCAGCACGTTAAGCAAAATAGACGCCCGTTCCAAAAAAAAACGCCGGGGGTATGGTAAGTTATTCGGCGCAGCCTAGGAGCCGCGGTCCATTTCTTTTGTTCTTTTTTTCATTCCGCAGTCATAGTTACAGAACACACATGCAAAAGCTGAGCTCACAACTGGCAGTTGACTCTTGAAAACTGATTTTTGTAAAAGAAACATAATCAGACTGTACCTTATTAGTAGTGGTGCAACGGTTCATCATTGATCCGTGATCCGTTCGGATCGACGTAATCGGTTCGGCACACACATGACCCTACAGCAGTGTTTTTTGTGCAGCAGAAGCCCAGAGCACTCGCACCAAAGACCTCCTCCCTGCTCGTCTGCCAGTTTCCTCTGCATTCAGATGGGGCCATATTTTACTTGACCAAAAACACAAATAAACGGACTCCCACCGAAAAAATCTTATATCGGTCTGCATTCACGCTTTATTTAGAGAATTTTCAGCGCGTTACTTTAACACAAAAACACCGCTAAATAAGGCTCTAGTTCTCATCGTGTCGTAAAACGGCACTACCTCCGCTGCAGAACCACAGCTGGCTACAAGGCACTCGCCGCTTAGTGAATCAGTCCACGCGTGGCGTGCCAGATATAAACAAACGCAGGTAGTCTGCCAGGACGAATTATGCAACAACAACGTAAAGATGAGGAGGCTTTGAAGAGTCAAAGAAGACGTTACCACTTCCGCTGAATGTTATTTGCTGGGAAAGGAATTAAACGCCTGTCCCAAATAGTCGCCCGGTCCCAAATAAACGCCTGGTCTGCTCAGTGAATGAAACAATTAAACGCCCCCGCTACTATTTGGTATTTTACGGTATATAGTATATTATATTATATATAAATTATTTGCGTGTGGTGGGGATAAAATGTCGCCTCTGAGTATCAGTTAGAAGACTTTTGTGCATGTACAACTGGCAATGGGGGCATAGCCACCCTGACAGCAAAACTGTCAGGGTGGCTATGGCCCCCCTTGCCCCCCCCCTTGCAGGCGCCACTGCTTATGTTTACCAAGAATGAACCCTTTATATCTGTGTTTGAGAGCGGGTACCCTACACCTGAGGCCACCATTATGCTCGCCATGTCCACAGTAGTACAAACTAGTGACCAGCTTTTTTGTGACTGGCCCGTCAGAATATGAGAAGTTGGCAATACTTTTTAAAAATTTTGTATAAAACAACGAGGAAGCTGAACTGTCAGATCTTTAGAGCTGAACTCATTGTTTTCCACCTCTCCTTCACTTTGCCAGTACGGTATGTAAGTGTGTTTAGCTGTGCTCCCTTGCCCTACATCAACACCTGTGTGAACATCTGCCTACCTGGGGAGAGGAGTGCCCCCTATTTGAAGTGAGGTAAATGATAGGTTTTGAAAATGATCCAAAATGGTTAAATTGTCCCATAAATCATCAAGTACTGTCAGTGAAAACTACCAGGTGTTGGCACTGTCTTCATTTTCAACAAACACTTTGACGAACAGGCGGGTGAGACAGCCCGCTGTGTCCAGTTCTGACGGCCCAGAGGCTGAACTTAACCTCACATTCCTGCTTAAAATCAATCACCTATTAAACCTTTTAGATTCCATCTGAGTACATACAAAGCATAGTTTGAGTTATACTTCAACTTTAAGTACACATGTGATGTAGCCTGGCTCAGAGTGGAGAGTTTTAGAAATGCATTTTTCTTTGAAAACTCATACTTTCTCAAATAACATAATAACTGATTGTGTGTATATGTTTTCTAATACCTCTAAAATGCTGCTGCATACAAGGTTTCAGAAAACAAGTTTCATTGAGTGACACACTGCTTCCTTTTTTTTTTTTTTTTTTTTTACAGTCTCCATTAAAAAGACTGAGGATGATATTGATTGAACTTTAACACTCCTGGCTGACATACAGAGTAGAAGATAAGATGGTAAGAGGACAAAAGATAACACCTTTTTTTCAAAGAAGGCACAAAAACTCAACACAAACTTAACTTCCCCAGAGGAAGCTTTTTTTTTTTTTTTCTTTGTGTGTGTTGTGTGTGTGTGTGTGTGTGTGTGTGTGTGTGTGTGTGTGTGTGTGTGTGTGTGTGTGTGTGTGTGTGTGTGTGTGTGTGTGTGAGTGTGTGTGTGTGTGTGTGTTCAGTTTTTAAAATATGACTGTAGCTGCTCACATTTTGTTCAATAAGTTCACTTTTATTTTCTTTTTTTTTTCCTCCCCATAGGAGATCTACAGTCTTAGATGTCACTGATGACTTCAAACTTTAAAACAGTTTAAATCTGCCAAGTTTATCCCTCAGTCTACTAAAACTTAATAAAACCTTTGGCAAACTCTTCTAAAGCATCTTAAAAAAAACAGTGATATTTCAGAGCTTATCTCTTTTCAGCAGCCACACAGACCAAGTATGGAAAGTTGGATCAAGGGGCTTGTCTGCTGACTGTTTACATTTCACTCATTGTTTCTGCGTCACCAAGTAGCCAAAGCATTCATTACCTCAACGGCTACTACTCCTCTCCCTGCCAGCTGATGAAGAGGAGTACACGAGGGCCAAGAAAGAAGCGGAAGTAGTTATTAGAGGCAGTGAAACAGTAGAACAATCAGTGGCTGGAGACCCCTCCCTGGTCTTCCCCGTTCCAGGAACGTGATATTCTTCTCAGGTTCTATGCAGCCACACAAACACACACATGAAAACACACAAACAGGCTTACGCAGCTTTTCCGTGTGGCCTATACTTGAGAGCGTTCAGGAGATGTCAACAAACATGTTGTGGAAGATCAGGTCGGCTGCCAGAGGCAGAGCCTGTTCCCATGAAGAACAGCCTCATAAAGAACTTATATTCTCCTGTTTGTCCAGAGGAATCCTGGTTGGATGTACGGGAGCAGGAGTAAATCAAACAGCTGCAGGGGAAATCCTGAGTCCATCATATGCACTGTAAACCTTTGATGTATTTCTCTCTGCTGGGTAAAACAATATTCTCATATTTCATATTTTATTGCAGAATTTTTTCAAAAATAGCACTTCCTGTGAAAAAAATTCATCACTCCCTCGCTTGGTTAAATTTACTTCCATATAAAGAAAAGGGCTGAGATGGAAACTGCAGTCTTATCAGAAATCACTGATTCAGTACACTTGCTTTTTCCCCCAAAAAAATGTGTTCTTGACTTTAACTTTCACTTTAATGTTAAGATTATGTTCAACTCCATGGGCTGATCATTAACTGGTGGTACAACTTTCTATAGCTTTTGCTCTTTTACACACCCTAACATATTACTGTTTGAGTTCCTTTAAGTGTTATTCTTTACTCTGATAAAGCTTCTAAAATCTTTTTGATGGAGCTGGGAGGTTGAATTTCCCTCTGGATCTCTACACTCCCACATCATATTACTTATAATCTGTTTTATAGTAGCCTACCCTCAATCAGTCTTAAAAATCAAGGCACTTAGCTTCAGCCTTGCTGGTTTTGTACTCTAGTGCTGCCACCTGCTGTTGATCCATCTGTACAGCTGCAGAAAGCACACAATCCAAACAAGGGGCCAGGGTGACTGAGTAGAAGTCAGATTCTTAACTGGAGATTTGCGTGTGTTTAAAATGCAGAACCTGCAGAGAAGAATGGAAGAATTTTCCCAAAAATACACAAAGCAAGGGAGTGTAACACTTAACAGGGAGGGAAGCTGGTATCTTCGTAAGGAGTTTTTAAGTGATCTTGAAAAAGTCTCCTTTCAAGATATATGCCTGATTGTGATCTACACTTTAAAATGACATCATCAGCACCAGTAAAGTTTTTATTCCTAAATGCTACATTTTAGCTTCCTGATCAGGTTGTGTAAGACCAGATTGATTAATGGCGCGTCAAAGTCTTCGTTACAACATTATATTGGTTGACAGGATCTTTGTGTTTGTCTCTGCTGAAAATGATTTTTGTGATCAATTTTGTAGTGATGGTGGACACAGGCTACTGTCAGGCAGAAAAAGGACAGAAGAGCAGAAGAAAGCTAAACTAGAGAGTGATAGAGGCTAAAACATTAGCTAAAAGCTAAAAGAGCTTGTGATAATGTTCAGTTCAACCCACAGTCAGCAGTTATTCTGCAGTGGTCCGTTCAAACTCCAGAGTCTATCAATAAAATGAAGAGTGAGGTTACGTTAGCTCTGCTTGGTAGATGACTGGCAGGACATAGCTAACCAGGATTCACTAAAGTTACACATTACAGACATGTCTTGGAGCACCGGGCTGCCAGCTGGGCTGAATATAGACGGTTTCTAAACTACGAACAAACTGACAGAGTTTGCTTGTGGTCATCTTAACCTTCAGATATGTTGTAGCACTGGCTGCCAGTAGCGCTACATATAGCCGGCTGCTAAAACGTTTGCTTGTTGTCACGTTTCAAACTATAGCACAATGTAACGGTTGATAAACACCTTACCTTGTGGCATTGTATTTGGTAAAAAGTTGTCTTGAACAAAGAAAACTTGTTTCGATCTGATCAACATTCAATCCCAAAACAAACATACATCTTGTTAAAAGTCAAGTCATCTCGTCAGTGTGAGTTGGACTCCGCGCCAGAAGGTGGCGGGGCAGTCCAATTGAAACAGATCTTGACCTTTCCCCAATTTTTGGGATTATTTTACTTTTTGTCATTGATTTGTTATTTTCTTTGATAGGAAACATATGATAAAGTTTGATATGACCTTATTTCTAATAGTATGCAAGATTTGCATTAGGTGATGTTTAAACAGATGGACAGCAGTGGTAGGAGGATCCTTCTCTTCTAACAGTCAAGGACCAACCCTGATAGGTGGTGACAACAGTAAGACAATTTTACATTATCTAAAAAGAAGTTCAAACAACACCATCTGGGTGTGTGGATTTTATTAGCTTTATTGTGTTTCACTCTCTGCTATCAACATGCATATTCCTAAACAACTCATCTTGCAAGATCATGACCCTTAGGAAACATGTTAATCGAACAGTCAAAAAGACTCCAGGAGCAGCATCAACACACAAGTCTTCATTCGATCAGTCTGGACTGCCTTCTTTGAAACAAACTGACTCTGTCTAACGTGAGCTTGTTCCTCTCCTGCACTCACACATTCTGTAGGCACATATGTAGAAAATACCTGAAACAGACAGAGGATACATATATGCTCATATCGTGTGGAGAAAAACAGCATTCATAGATTTTCTTACAAAAGTTACAAACAGTGCAGTCATCTTTCCCTCTAACCTGCAAAGAAGGTCATGAGCATGGCCACCCAGCCCAGTATGTAAGACCAGGAGAAGCGCCAGTCACCGAAACGTCTCCCCAGGAAGTTGACAGTCACTCCAGTGTAAATTGCCATACCCAGAAGAACAAAGAAAGCTGAAAGGGGTGAAAGGGAAGTGCAGATCAGTTATGATTAAGCTAAGTGTAAACTGTGCGTCATATGAAAGGAAATGGGACTCACTGGAGACAAAAAACATGATTCCTGCAGCAAAGGAGCGGTTGAACCTTTCAAAGGAGGAGAAGTGGGAGAAGGACATGATGCCGGCGATGATGCCTGCAAAGCACGACATCCCGGAGAGGATCATGAAGGCCCTGGTGGCATTCCAGTAAGCTGGGAAAAAAGGATCAGGATTCGTCAGATAACTCCAGAAGCTTCTTAAAAAAAAACACACACACACACACACACACACACACACACACACACACACACACACACACACACACACATGACTTTTTTGTTTTCACTGGCATTTTCCTGTCAGCTCAGTTCGAGTTAAAGCTCCTGTGATGAGTTTTTAACTGGTGAAGAAACTTAATGAAATCCACACTAACGTCTCTGTATGGGTTACAAAAGAGCAAATGAGACCATCTGCGGTGGCACTGGCTATTTGTGTATTTTATTTTTACATCCTGAATCTGCTGTGGGGGTTAGGTGTCAGAGGAGACAATAAACGGCATGCAGAGGAAACAGCATTTTTTTAAACATTTCTGTCAGAAAACTCTACCTAAACCAGGCTCAGGCTCGGACCCTAACAAGCACAGGACAGGGTCTGCAAAGAGATGGGGTATCACTTTGTCCACAGGGGGGCATCAAAACCAACACTATCTGAAAGTTAATCACAGAAGCTTTGAGTAGGGCTTCTTTTTTGTTTTTCTAATTTAATGGATTTTTTTTTCTTCTGTTAGAAACAATGTTTCTCAAACTTAAAATTTTCTATGACCCCCTCTGAAACTCTATTCCACACTCTTGAAAATTGCCTTGCTCTTCCTGTGTAAAGATACATTATTCAGTACATCATTTTTTATTCAAAAGTAGAAAAACTGGGGGGAGCTGGTCTTGTTTATATCAGTGGTTCTCAAATGGGGGTACGTGGACCCCTGGGGGTACGCAAGATTAAAAGATGTACACCAACCAAGCAAAATTTCTTTATCACCATTTATTTAATCAATCCAATATAAGTTTAAGTTCACAAGTTTAATACTATAACCAATAGACACTCAGAGTACGGCGCTATGTTCTAGTTTTTTTCCATCCAAAACTGCTTTGTGCTTGTTAGGGGGTACTTGGCGGAATAAAAAAAACATGGGGTAAGTCGCTAAAAAAAAGTTTGAGAACCACTGGTTTAGATTATCCACCCATGTATATGTCCCAATTTTTAAAACTAAAATATACACTAAACGAAAAGAAGATTGGGGAGCACTAAATTAAAACAGCATTCAATTATTCTGTGGACTTTTTTTCAATTCAAAACAACCCATCTCTGAAATTTTAATTGTAGGTCCTTTCAAGATACACAGTAAAACAAAAAAAAAGTTGCGTAAACCCCAAATTTCAAGGCAACTGTCTGCACTGGGTTTTTGAGTTTTGAGGCCAACTAAAAATCTACAAAAAAAAAAAAAAAAAAAAACTAATAAGTTTTTGTTGAGATAACTTATTTCACTTAATTCACATCTAACATAGCTCAACGTTTTGACTTCTACATACCAATATTTTAAAAAAGTAAACATATGAACTTTTGCACCCACACCACCCATCAGTTTTACACAGTTTATACCCATCCCCACACAACTGACAAGCAGCGTCGTATGACTAGAGGAGGATGATTCAAAGCTGGCCTTGTGATTCAGAGACAATCACTCTATCACTGAACCAAGGCCACCCCACCAATTCATAATCTACGTGCTAATCAATTCATGATCAGGCGACCAATTGCAAAGCTGGAGTTTACTTTACTTTACGGTGCATTCATTTTATTCACAAAAACAGGGGAGATGGTGGCACATGTGGGAAATTGAAAATGTAGATGAGGACTCCTGTAGATTTGAGTTGAAGACCCTGTTTTTTGCTGAAACATGATCAAAGAGTTTAGTTATAGCTTCAAATATGTAATTTTGAGTTCTGCCAACTTAACTTGTGAAATGAGACCAACTTTACACAACAAACTTATTATAGGTAGTTCAGGTAAGTACTCCAAAGTAGTTTGAAACATAGCGGAAGGTTTTTTGTTTATAAAAAAAAGAAAGAAAAATCAGGCCAATAATCTTGAGTTTTCAGTTTACAGTGTAGCGCTTCACTTTGAGTATCAAAGCCTGATCCCCCAAGTCAAGCTGTCTGTATTTTATTTGTTTTATTGTGACTGCTTTTTTTTTTTTTTTTTACTTTTCTAATAACAAATATTAAGTTTTATATTTACCTTTTTACTACTCTGTATTCTAATGTTGGACTGTTCCTCCTCCACTTTACATTAATGAGGCTGAGATAAAATCACATCAGGATATCTCTTGAAATACTACCTTAGCCAATGCAGTAGCTGGAGTTTAGAAACACAAGACTTTACACACAGCCATGATAATATTTAAATAAAACTTCCACAGTACGTCAGTAAACACACCACACAACAACCCAAACACTAATCTGCATTTTTTCAGAGATTGTTTTCTTGTCTGCCCAGTGAAATGTCTCCCTCCTGAATGTCCTACCTATGCTTTCAGTCTGCATGTAGCACTTGTTGGACATGCAGTACCTCCACAGACCCTGGTGGGCGTAGTTGCCAGACAGACGGTACTGCATCCAGTAGTCGGTTGCAGTGGAGACCACCAACAGGATGTTACCGACGATGGCACAGAACAGGCCCCCTCCCATGAAGCTGTACATCTTGAGTTGATATAATGGAGCCACTGCAGAGCAACTGTGATGAGGAAAAATCACTCAAGTTAAGAGGAATACTACATATGGTGGAATCTCACATTTCAGTTTTTATGTGTAGAAAGTACACCCTTTGAGTGTGAAACTGAATTTCAATCTATTGAGTTTACAAACATGTTGTCCTAAGAGCTTCAGCTTTTTATGAAGATTCCTTGCTCAAACCTTACTGGTCCAATAAAATACACAAGTGTCCATTTGAAGCTGTATTTTCAAAGCACAAACAAATGATACCAGCTTATCATACAATGGCAAATGAGAGAATAACTACGAGTCCAGACTGAGCCCTTGAAGTAACTTTAAACAGGCTAATGTAAGGCTACTTAAACCCAGAGATCGAATGAAGAGACTAACAGACTGGATCCCTTAAAACCTTCCTATCACACATATTTACCTCTTTCTTGAAAACATCCCTATAGGTTGAACTGGTGCAAACAAAAACCACAGTAATAGCTCTATTATTGCACTTTGTTGTTGTCCTCCTTCCTAATCCTCATGTCACAGCAGAGTTAGTTCAGCAGTAGTCAGGTTTTATCTGATTCTGCCAGCCTCCATTCAATCACTGACATCATAAATGTATTGCTCCAGTATGAACACACACACCCACACACACACACACACACACACACACAGAAAAAAAACACCCTAAAATATGATCCCTTACCTTGTTTCTAGAAACGCACCCTCTCCTCTCCGAGGTAGTGACAGAAACAGGTGGAGGGGAAAGAGAGGGAGAGAGTTGTTGCTCACTTGGGGGAAAGAGAGAGAGCCACAGACAATACTACACCCACAAAAGTTTCCCCCTGTTTTTTTTCTGTCGATGGAAGCAAAATCCTTTGCAGCAATCAGTCTCCTGCACTTGAATGACGTGCTGCAGGGGCCACAGTGCATGTGACACCGTAGATTAGAGTATGTGTATGTGTGTGTGTGTGAGTGCATGTGTGTGTGCGTGGTTTGTTGGGTCTGGTACAGGGGTGTTGGCCCATGTTTCTTCTTTGGGGTTTTGTTTGTTTGTAAATGGTGTGCTCTAGAACAGGGGATATGCAAAGGTATGCAGGACTGTCTGTGTCAATGCGACATGCTGAAACACACATTTTTCTTTCAGTGCTGTCACACTGTGGCAGCGTGGAGGGACACATATAGAGGGAGCGCTCTATACACAGGCAGTGTCTCTCAAACTCTCCCACAAGATTGTCTCAAACTTATCTTCACATCTTAAGTTCTACCTTTCACTGTTTTTGGGCAATTAACGACACAACATATACCTTCTCTTCAACATTCACTCTTTTCAGAGGACAGCTTTATATTTTTATATTCACTAGAACAAAGATCAAAGTACAAATCTGGATATTGTGTTTTCTTTTAATGTCTAGAACATTTAAGAAAATCACAAAAGATTACAGTTGAATGTAAGCATCATTAGCTCAAAGAAGCAGATTCTTTTATCTGCAGGAAAATGAATAACAAGAAGCAGGTGCACTGTAGGCTGCAATTGCACTTAATTGGAAACGTGAGCACAATTAAGAAGTTTTTTGAAGAAGGACTGAAGCCTAACTACTTCAGTCAAGCTACCTGTCGTGGTTACACTGGGTAGCTTCCACTTGTGCATTTAAAGATTTCAAATATATATAGGATAGAAAGAAAAAAAACAGTAATTGTCATCCCTTTATCCCAAACTAAGAAACAGACTTACCTTTTTAATGAGGGTTAATGGGTTTGTTTCCTACCCCCCATACAGCATGACCTTCCTGAACCCCGATTCCCTTTTTACACTTTCCACTTTAACCATCGTCTCTTTCAATGAAGGGCTAAATTCTCAAAATTCATTTGCCTCATGGCATGTGGTGGCTTGGCCTATCACAGTGACAAATCTACTGTTTTGCTCCCCAGATCAGCAGAAATTGGGCTGTTAGTGTCAGCCAAAGTTATTACCGGCTAATCAGCAAGATGTATATTACCTGATTACACCTGACTAATTAGAAGTGGCAACAGTAATACTAGTGACAGCCTGGTCAGACATATCATGCAAATGAATGTCTAGAAAGGAGTCACAACACACCTAGTGTTCACCTCTGCCTGTTGACAGTGTAACAAAAACAATACTTTCACTTTGCATCCATGGACACAACATGGAAAATATTCTTAAAATGACCCAATTCTTGAATTTCCTTTCGTGTGTTGTACATTCTATTCTATTATTGGGAGAGCATAAAACTTTAGATGGTTGATCAGTCGCCAGCAGTCACACAAAACAGAATTACTTCAGTGTGTACTGGACTCTTTTGCTTTGTGACAGGGTCTCGTCGCTAGAGATGGGTACCGAATTAGGTACTTTTATCGGTACCGACCGAATTCTGTCAAAAGTACCGGGTACCAATTCAGATAAAACCAAAAGGTACCATGTTTAGGTACCTAAGTGCATCCTTGTGACTGTGAGGGAGTGGAAGAGTAGGTGATTTTCCATGCTGGACATGAACACAGTATTGCAAGGTTATAAATTGAAGAATAAATATGTTAAATCCAAGTATTTTTATATTCTATTATTAAACAAATTGATATTTTTTACCACACAAACACAAAAAAGTACCGAAAATTGGTACCGGGCATCGGTACTGGGTATCGTTTCAAATGTGAAAGGTACCCATCCCCACTCATCGCACCCAGGTGCCAAAATCTTCTGCTTCTCAAGTGTCCGCCTCAGACTGTAGCTCAGTGGTTTAGAATATATTAGATTTTATTGGCTCCCACAACAATTTGCTTCAAAACGCTCTAACAGAAAAAGATGGGTGACATCACGGATGCCACGCCCTTTTGTTGTACAGTCCATGCCTATAATAGATTGACATAAAACAAACAAACAGAATAAAACAGTTTTAACATTTTTTAAAACATATTGACAACATGCAGCAATGCTTTTTTTAATCAATGAATTAGTGTTCATATGGGGCTTCTGTAAAATTGAATCAGTTTGAAGTTTGAATATATGTTTTCTAAACAGCCCCAACTGATCTTTCATACAATATTCAACTTACAGTAACTTTTAATTCGCCCACTTGAGGTAAAATAATAATTATAAAAAGTGTGCCTGGCATAAACTATTTGGCTGTATAGTTCACTGTTTCAATTTAAGCTGTTGAACAACGAAGTTTGAAATTTCACCAAAGTTGCACCTTATCCATGAAACCTAAGATTCACCTGAATTTGGAACAGAGATTTCAGAGAATATCTCCAGACCCACCTTTGGATGGACAGGTAGATATGTGATGAACTACAGACCGTATAACATGTGAACCATGGGAACTCCTGAGAGCCATTCTGGAAGGAGGTTTGACCCCTTATGACCCGGAAGCTGACGCCATACCCGAGCTGTTCCATCGGCGGAGTAAAGATGGCTGACCAAGGCGCCGCGGATCCTGGAAATAACAACAATAATAAACCTGAGTCATCGGAGGGAACTATCATAAAGGTCACAGTGAAAACTCCTAAAGACAAAGAAGAAATCGCCATCGCAGAAGATGCCTCTGTCACTCAGGTTTGTTGATAATTCAGCTGGGAGCTGGCTGCTCTGCTGCTCTCACGTCATGCCCCTGCCCACAACTTCTGCTAGCAGGCTAGTTAGCCCTGTTAGCATGTGTCATGTCGCTTACCGGCTAACTTATTGTGTGTGGAATTGAAGGAATTGTACGTATTGGAAGTATTGCAGCCTTTGCCCTCGCATTTTCGTTGTTTTTGATCGTTATTGACTCCCCGTAGAAAGACAAAATCCCCTCAGTATATGGAATGGCTAACCGGTTAGCCAGCTAGCGGTTACAACTAGCTAGTTGGCTAACTCGGTTTCCTAGCTCAGCCAACGTTAGCTAAGTATGTAACCAAACAAGTGTCAGCTGACGGGTTGCTGTCTTACTAGGCCTTATTTTACTGCCACAGGCCAAAAAGGACACATAAACGTGAAAGTTGTCGTGAAAGGAGGTTACGACACTTTCATTTTCGCTAATCAGTCTTTATAAACTACCAAAGCTTGCTCTCCCTCTAGAACATTCTCACTGCTGCCACTGAGTCATTCAGCTTTCTAGGGAATACACAGTATTCTCAGAACTACTGTTGTCTTGGCGACGTGTTACAAAGACCCTATAGTGCAATCAGTGTAGCGGAAAAATGTATAGTTCCTAAACTGTGCTAGTCTTCATTATATGCTGTGTGGTCTTTAGGGTTATATCGGGATATTATCGTCTGGTTGTATATGTTTCATAGTCATGTATCATCTACAAAATTGAGTTAAACTTTACTCAGACTTTGAATTTGGCTTGTCATTTTAACCTTACGTAGTAAAGGGTTTACATTTATGATATTATACATCAATACGTAAACAGTGAGCAATCTTTAAGGTTACAGTTGTGTACTTAGTGAGTATTGTGGTAAAAGCTACTATAAGGGATTTTATTCTTTGTCTTTTTTTTTTTTCCATTTTGAGCTTCCACAATGTTATCAATGGGTTCAAAAAATACACAAAACAAACCTGTTATTTACATAATATCAGTGGAAGAAGATAAGTGGAAACTAGTAAACAAGTCAAAAACAAACCCCAGGGACATTTGTATGCAGGGAAGGAGAAGGACATTTAGAAAAGCACTGTGTACAAAAACTAATTCTCAAATACCTAGCAACGGGCAGAAGAGGCTCTCTGGACAACAACTGAACAGATTTGTTTGCGGACATTGCTCAGCAAGGTTATCTATCTAGGTTTCTGGTGGTTAAAGGGTTACAATTTGGCCCTATAATAAATACAAGTAGCTGATTGTAGCACTGTTAAAAGAACAGATTAATCTTTTTATGGTTAAAATGAAAGACCAAAAAGCATCTGACAGAGTTATAAGAAGATTTTCTGTGCTCATTTTATGTCAAGGAGTAACAGTGAATTGGCAGATTTGAAGGATTCAGACCACTGCTAATAGGATAAGTACCCAGGCCTTATGTAGAAATTGGAATTTAAGGCCTTAAGGTTGCGACATAACAGAAAGCTCTTCAAGCTGCACCACTAAAGTGTAACTATCTCATTCTTAATGTGAGCCACTTCCTTTTTCTTTTTCACTTCTTCCCTTATTACATTCTTATTTCCTCCTCATTTGTCTCATATCTCTTTTTTTAGTTCAAAGAAGAGATCTCAAGGCGGTTCAAAGCCAAACAGGACCAGTTGGTTCTGATTTTTGCAGGGAAGATCTTGAAGGATGGCGACAGCCTCAGCCAACACGGCATCAAGGACGGCCTGACAGTTCACTTAGTCATAAAGACAGCACACAAGTAAGGCTCATTTATTACACAAAGTACACTGTTTCATGAGTTGAATTTGTAGCCATCCTTTGACAAGGATTGATATACTTTGGAGAACTATTTTGATGCAGTTTTTAGTGCAGCTATGTTTTCTGAACATGTCTTGTCTGTACACACTGTAAGCTTATACCAGTACAAATGAACTCATACAACTACAACTACCCCCACAGGGCAGGAGATGGCAGTAGCACTTCAGCCTCCAGTTCAACCTCCACTCAAGCAGGCAATACCTCCACCTCTAGTCCGGGTACCAACCCTCCCTCCACAGCAGGCTCAACTGGCAGTGCCCCCCCTCCTGCACAGACACCAAACATACTGAGTAAGGTTCTTTTTAACATTGAAACATCATATATAAGTTTGTTACCCTAAAGAAGTCTTACGTAACCATCTGGCATTCCCCAGCTGGCTTTGGTGACCTGGCTGGCCTCGCTGGAATGGGCATGGGCTCGGCTAACTTCATGGAGCTGCAGCAACAGATGCAGAGGCAGCTCATGTCCAACCCGGAGATGCTCTCTCAAATCATGGAGAATCCGCTGGTACAGAACATGATGTCCAACCCAGACCTGATGAGGCAGATGATCATGGCCAACCCTCAGATGCAGCAGCTGATGGAACGCAACCCTGAGATCTCCCACATGCTCAACAACCCCGAGCTCATGAGACAGGTGAAGGACACTGACAGAGACTGTGTGGGCTGACTGGACTCCAGTACAAATCAATCTGAAATAAAACAGTTCATGACTAAAGCCTTCACTCTCATTGATGTGTGCTTTGTAAAGGTGTTGAACTGAGGCCAAAAATTATTATTCACATTATCTTGTTAAAATTCAAACCAAAATTGCAAAAACTGCATTAACCTGTATAGCATAAATTGCAATCATTTTAAGATTATGATATAGTTGAGCACCAATCAAGCAGGAAAACCATCACTGGCAGATGAGAACTGATTTGTATTGTAGAGTTCTCAGGGTTAGAATAAACTTTCGCTGACTTGGCTGCACTTCCCTTTTATCTTTCCCCTCAGACCATGGAGTTGGCCAGAAACCCGGCCATGATGCAGGAAATGATGCGGAACCAGGACAGAGCCCTAAGCAACTTGGAGAGCATCCCAGGAGGTTACAATGCTTTGCGGAGGATGTACACAGACATCCAGGAACCCATGTTCAGCGCTGCCAGGGAACAGGTAATCTGATTTGTTGTCCTTTTGTGAATACAAACATCCAGTTACCTTTGTCATAGTTTTCTTCACCAGTAATACATGATAACTTTATTTAGATATTTTCTTTGTTTACAAATGTGCTCAATTCCTCTCTCTTTAGTTCGGTAGCAACCCATTCTCAGCTCTAGGTGGGAACTCTGAGTCTGGTGCTCAGCCGTCGCGAACAGAGAACCGTGAGCCTCTGCCTAATCCATGGGGGCCACCAAATTCTTCTAACCCTTCTGAGAGTGGAGGGGGCACCACAGGGAGCACAAGCACCACTGGGGGCACCAACCCCAGTGTGTCTAACCCTCTTGGTATCAACCCTGGCAGTTTGGGTAATGGTAAGAAAGAGAGATTATTACTATCAGTACACCTGCTTTCTTAGTCATATATTTGTCCTCTGTACGTGTCCATAAATGTATAAAAATAATTTTTACCTGTGTTTTTTTTTTTTTTAGGGATGTTCAACAGCCCGGGCATGCAGAGTCTACTGCAGCAGATTTCAGAAAACCCTCAGCTGATGCAGAACATGCTGTCTGCTCCCTACATGCGCAGTATGATGCAGTCACTGGCTCAAAACCCAGAGTTGGCCTCACAGGTATGAAAAATGACTCAGTGAGTACACTTAAGGGGAAGAAAATGCCAATTTAAAGAGTTTCATTACACTGCAAGTTCAAGTTATATAGACTTAAATAATCAAAAACTGTCTTTGTTGCTGAGATGCGTCCCTTTGATTCAGTTGGCTGAGTACTCAAATAATACTGCAGCCTTTCATTCATTGTAAACAGAACGATATAGTCAGGTAACTAATGAGGCTAGCTATTTGGTACATACTGAACCAGGTGGTTTGTCTGTTAAGCTCTTTCACATTTGCAGCAAATAGCTAAGTACACAACAGGAGTCAGACTTATTAGTTTCCAATGACCTGATTGACTTCAAATAAACAGAAAACCTTTTGCAGTAGACTGCTTCAAAATCACAGACATAAAAGAAAACCATTTTCCCAAGATATTTCTCAGCCAGATTTAGACCAACTTTGACTGTTCCTATTTGTCTGTCTTCTCCAGGTTTTGATGAATAACCCCTTGTTTGCTGGGAACCCACAGCTGCAGGATCAGTTCAGAGCTCAGTTACCCATCTTTTTGCAGCAGGTACCAAACACAGTCCAGTCCCACGATTCAGTTCTGATTTCTGGAACTGTGTATTTCTGAGTTACATTAACACACAGGAACAACCTCTGTGGAAAAACCAAGAGCAGTACTGATTAGCCAATAGGGGGCAATCTACTCCAGTAAACCTTGACCCTGGTATTGTGAAACCGAACTGATTCTTATCAGCACGTGCTGAACATTTTCTTGTCCCTAAGGAAATTCATCTCTGCCATACATTTGTGTATGTTATTTCATGTTTGTTTAAATGCTTCACTTTTTATTTTATTTTGTTCTGATATTTTTTTGGAAATTTGTTTTGAAGGCCCTTTTTATGAAAGTTTATTGTTGAAACCTGTAAAAAAAGGTAGATGCCTAGTTTTAAAATTAATTGTTGATGACACAAGTTGTTGCATTTTACATTAAATAATTAACTTCAATCAAATACTTTTTTTTTTTTGCTTGGAATTATATCAAAACAAGTTGTATTTTTTTTCACTGTTAGAAGAACAAACTTTTCAGGGGATACTGATCTTTTTTTTTCTTACAGAGTAATTTTTTAAGTTAAGATACAAAAATCTTTTGATTAATTGATTCTCTGATTGGATGCAGATGCAAAACCCAGAGGCCCTGTCAGTGATGACCAACCCCCGGGCCATGCAGGCTCTAATGCAGATCCAACAGGGTCTCCAGACGCTGCAGACAGAAGCACCGGGTCTCATGCCCAGGTTTGTTTTCATAAATATACAGATGGATTATGGAATTTAATGTCACAAATGAAGAACAACCACTGTTTCTATAACTGTCGTCTCTTTTTTGTTGTTTTAGTTTGATGACAGGCGGACTTCCTGGCATGCCGACTGGTGGAGTTCCAGGTATGCCTACTGGTGGAGTTCCAGGTATGCCTACTGGTGGAGCTCCTGGTATGCCCGCAGAGAACCCAGCTTCCTCACCCAGCAGTGCAGGAACAAACACCGCCCAGCAGCAGCTGATGCAACAGATGCTCCAGATGTTTGCCGGAGCTGATGGTGGACGTGGAACGGTACACACATATACACATACACTAAGAATTCATGGCTCATAACCAGAGGATGCAAATAATGAAGTACAAGTACTCTGTTACTGTAGATTTTTCAGGTACCTTGTGCTTTTAGAAGTATTTATTTCTCTGATGGTTTTTTTACTTTTTCTCAGTTACATTTCAACATAAATATTGGTACTTTCTACTCCTTATTTTCCCAAAAAAAGATCATTAATATGTATGTATAGCCTAAGCCTAGGCTTAGGCTATACATACATGCATGCTAAAGTAGATTCCATATAAAGTATCCTGTGTTTAGAGGTGTAATAGAAATATTTTTCACTTTCAGAAGTACTTTTGAATACCTTTTTAGAGTCTGTACTTTTTACCTTTTTCCTGAGTAGATATTTGAATCAGTTCTTTTTACCTTCACTCATGTCTTTTTTTTTTACATAGGTATTTTACTTCTACTCAAGTATAAGGAATGTGGGTACTTTTGCCATCTTTGCTCACAACCTAAATGTTTGATTATTTTCTTATGCTCCCTTTATTTTACCTCATGCAGACCCAGACCCCTGAGGTAAGGTTCCAGTCCCAGCTGGACCAGCTGAGCGCCATGGGATTCATCAACCGCGAGGCCAACCTGCAGGCCCTCATTGCTACTGGAGGAGACATCAATGCCGCTATCGAGAGACTGCTGGGCTCACAGCCCTCGTAAAGACATACAGTACATCTGACACACAGACACGTGCATACATAACCTGACTCATCAACACACCCAGCATCTACAGAGAACCAAGAGAATTAAAAGCGTAATGTCCCAAACCTTGCAGAAGAAACTTGGACAGAATCTCATTCTACATCTGTTTTCAGATCATTCCCCTGTCCCCAAACTTCGCTTTGTGTGCATCATCCAACCAGATCTCTGTCTCAGAGTGCTGCTGTAGAGCCGGACTGAACCACTCTCACCTCGAGGGGTGTTCTGGTGCAGAGAAAGAAGCGAAAACCCCTCCTGTAAAGGGATTCCCAACCATTCTTCATTTGTTTTTCTTTTTTTACATTAAACTGGAGTCTAGTGTTGCAGAAAGACATTTACATAATACAGATCTAATCCATGCAATGTGATTGGCTGTCGTCTCAATTTCTTACATGACAGTTTGTTAGCATTGAACTAGCAGGTCAGTAAGTAAGAGTTTTATGGTGTACACACAGTAATCCTGAAAACAAGCAGGAAGATTACGCCCAGATGGATAGTCAGTCTCATTCCTCTTTTTTTCACCATTTTCAACATTGGACAGAAGTAGCTGGTTTTGCCCAACATCTTTCACTATTTATTGCAGGAGTTTAAGAAAAAGACTCCCTTAACTTTACTCTGAACTTATAATTTGTCATTCCAAACAAAAGTGCCCACTTACAGGTGCACAGTGTCTTTTCCTCCTGAGGCACCACTGCTGTGCCTTGTGTCCTTCCCTGCCCTGTCAGAGCATCGTCTGAAAATTACAACCCCCAACTCAGTCTGTTAATTAGAGACCATGATCAGTTGTTCACAGATTCATCCAGAACTGTCACCGTCGTCAAATATCACATCCCAACAGCTCTGAAACAAAGGAGGCTGTTATAATGATCATGAATGACACAAACAAGCTTTCCTTTCATTTTAATCTGATTCTTCTTTTTATTCTGTTCTTCTTGTTTTGAGGTGCAGTTAGTACCTAGAGATAACTATGATTTGTCTCGCATAAAATTAACGTGGAAATCAAGCGAGTAAAGAAGTAAAAACATAATGGAAAGACTTTACAAACGATTGTGGTGTGGTGCCACCATAAGTTTCTCAAAATCAAGTTTTAGGTTGTCTTATTATTATTATTATTATTTTTTCTTTTGAAAATCTCAGCATTGTAGTTGTGGTAACCTTGGCAACTGCTTCTATAGCTTTGCTTTGTCTGTTGACCTCAGCTGAAAGAAAAATCCATCTCCCAGTTGAACATGTTGGAACTAACTTTTAACAGTACTGTACTAAATAAAAAATAAAACATGGTCAAAAACGGTCGCCCTTCTGTGTCAGTTGATTGATGGGTTGTCAAAATGTAGATGGGTCAGTGGAAATCACATCTTTTTTATTTTTAATTCATCGAAATATTTTGCCCTAATTTAAACAAAACAAGCTGACTTTTTTTTAAAATTAAAAGTACAGTAAGGAGTTTTCTGCTGCTTATGAAACAGACTCTATTTAATCAGATCTGTCCATTATACACAAACCAAATCATTAGTTAGGAGATTTTTACTTGTTGAAAAAACAGGCATTTAAATGCTCTCTTGAGAGTCAAAATGCTCACTATTATGCCCTCTCGGCAGCTAAAACATATGCTAATGTGCCCTCTTGGTTTCCAAAACCCATAATAAAGTGCCCGTTGGCCAAACACACTAAACTGCTCCCTTGGCTGATTAAGACATGATCAACTGCCCTCCTAGGTGGCAAAAAAATAAATCAAATATTTTTTTTTAATAACAGGTGCTGTGTCTCAATATCTGTCACAGCTGTATCAGTTGACTCTAATCCAACACTGCTGCCTGGCTATTACTGGAAATGATGGTCACAGGTAGTCTTCTGTTGTTTATTAATTGCCACCTTCACCCATTGTTTGATGTGTTCCTGCCCCATCTGCGACGTAGCCAAGACTATGGCCAATGAAAGTGGTGTCCACCATTTTGCACGACGCACAACTTTTTGACTATTCTGAGTCCACTAGATGAGAAATCAAAACTTTGTTTTTCCACTCTGTAGCTGTGAGTGCACTAATTCATTTAAAACTGTCAGGGTAAGTACAGGAGTAAGACATTTAAGACCAAGGCCAAGTTCATAGGTAAGTATCCAAAATGGTTTGGTTACAACAACATACAACTAAAATAAAATAACTACATAAGTATTAAATTTATTTCCAGGAGAAAGCTTTTAAAAACTTGTGTTTTGGGTTCTTTTATGGGAAGCCCTTTTGGTATTAACTCTACACAAGTAAAATAACTCAAACTGTTACCTCTGAATGCTGAGACCATTATTTATAAACTGTAAACTCTCTTATCCAAAAAACTGTGGCATTTATGCATGTAACAATAAAATGAAATATTTCTTTCTATTTTGAAACACATGGGATTACAAACACGCCAAACACAGTTAAGTCATACAATAGAATAATAAAGAAGACAAAAAGCTCAACAACAGGTGATTGAACCAGTAATCAACTCAACTGGCTTAATTACTTCAAACAAAAATCATAATGAGGCAGTCTGTTAGTCCTGTAGTATGGTAACTTTGTTGCATCCACTTAAGTGCCCGAGGGTTTTCATCCCTGTAGGTGTGAAACAGGCAGCAAAATGGCGCACGCACATCCACCTGTTAGCTCACGTTTTATTGTTATTCAAATGAGACGAGTCACTGAGCTAAAAGCGGGAGCAGCGTAGGAGAGGGGTGGAGTCGGTCCTGTTAGTGGTTCTACCTGTTCCACCTGCTCTCCTCCCCCTCTGGACCTCCCCTGGGTGTCAGCTGATGAGGGATCGGCTGGCCACAGTGCTCCTGCCCTGTCTGCCTGACTGACTGCCTGACTGACTGTCCTCAAGCAGGAGTCACCTGTGTCCACAGATAAAGGAGGAAGCGGGTTGGTGCAGCCTAACCTGTTCTCCTTTTCTTCTTTTTCAACTTTTTACTCAATCTCTTTGAACAGGGGAGAGAGTAAGGAAGAGAAGCTGTGTTTTTCTCCTTTTTTTCTGCTTGTCTTTGCTTAATGTGGCTTCAGGATATTTGCTAATCAGGAAAGATTCACCACTGAATGCAGCATGTCGTCGGACGAGTCTTATAATTATGTCTATAAAGGTGAGTCCTGTTGACTTTAGCTGGGATTGTTTGGAAGGGGTTAAGACAGATAGGATAGGTAAATAATGCTGGAAGAGCTAACTGTAGTTGTGATTACCTGCCTTGATTTCAAAGGGAGGAAATACAGAAGGAAGTGATACCAATCAGTCTGTTTAGCTGTAAAACATCTGACCTTTGACCTGTCAGACACAAGCTCTTTCATTTCTGCCCCACTTACACCAGCCTGTGGTTCGGTTTCAATTTTCTCATTAACCTTTGATTTACCATTCCATTCATTCTTAAAGGAAGTCAACCACAGTGTAGATCTGTCACGTTTGCATGATGTCATGATGTGTATTGTCTCATGAGGGTGACACAAAGTCTGCACGTGCCAGACGAGATAAAAGATATTCATTCCTTTTCAGAAAAACACAGTTTTAACCTGCTGACACTCTTTTCTATTTGCTGTTTGCTTGAGTAGTGATTTTAAGCCCAGGTGTGGTGGTGGTGTTATAGTTCTCATGCTGTGTTCTCAGTTCTCCTGTCTGTGCCTGTTCAGTGGTTTTGATAGGGGAGTCCGGAGTAGGAAAGAGCAACCTTCTGTCTCGCTTCACTAAGAATGAGTTCAATCATGACAGCCGCACCACCATCGGTGTCGAGTTCAGCACGAGGACTGTTCAGATGAACAACTTCACCATTAAAGCCCAAATCTGGGACACGGCTGGGCTGGAGCGCTACAGGGCCATCACCTCAGCGTGAGTACACACATGCATGTCGTACGCTCTCCATGCTTGTCAAACACACCCTGTTTTAATCCTGCCTGTGCTGCCTCTGTTGGATTCAGGTATTACAGGGGAGCAGTAGGTGCACTGTTGGTCTATGATATCAGCAAACACCTGACCTATGAGAGCGCAGAGCGATGGTTGAAAGAGCTACTTGAACATGGGGATCCTCATATTGTCGTCATGCTGGTGGGGAATAAGAAAGACCTGGAGACCCTCAGAACTGTGCCAACAGAGGAAGCCAGGGACTTTGCAGGTTGGGCAATTTAAAAAAGAAAATCACACAAGGGCGTGTGGTGTTACTAAATATAAGAATTGCTATGATTCATTTAAAGGCAGAGCGCCAAAGATAATAACAGCTGTGCAGTACAACAAACTTGAGTGTGATTGCTTTTAGAAGTATGTGCTGCATTTGATTGTAAGACCTTGACAGCAACTGAAGTCACATTTTTTACACACAGTTAAGAGTTAAAAAGTCGGGTCTGCAGGATTTTTGTTGTTGTTAGTAAACACAATATTCAAACTGGGCTCAGTGCCAGCTGCAGCGCACACCCACAGCCTCTGACCGTGACTATAGCCGCGTTTCCACCAAGCAGTCCGGGTCGGTTCGTCTCGGTACGGTGCGCTTTTAGCGGCGTTTCCACAGACTCATCCTGGGACGGATCCCTTAAAGAGCCGAGACGAGCCGTCCCACTTTTTTGGGACCCTTTCGTATGGGTGCCAGACTGAACCGATCCGCTCCCGGGAGGTGGAGCAACACACTGCAGACTGTTGATTGGCCAAAAGAATCGTCACTTACCCCGATAGCGGCTGCATTTCTCCTTGCGGCTCACAGACTTCTCTGAAACAAAGCTTGATTGTTCTTTGTAACAGAGAGTTACATGAAAATCACAGAGAGGACGAAATGCTGCATGTCTTCCATCCGTGCTCTTTGTTTACTGTGTCGCGTTTTCTTCTTTGTTGGATTTAATTGCGGGGTAAGCTGCTACGGCGTCGCGCTATTGTTTACCAGCTGTGGCTTCCGGCATGCGGCTTACACGCCGCCCACCATGAGAGGGCACAGTTTGCTGTGGAAACGCAAACGGAATGAGACTTAACTGTCCCAAACCGTACTGAACCGACCCGTACTGCTTGGTGGAAACGCAGCTTATGTGAACACACTCACTAGCCCACCTGTAGCATCGCGTTTCTTCATGGGAGAGACTTGTGACTTGGCATGTTAGCACAAGCTAATCACTGGGTTATTTGACACATACCTGGTTAGCAGAAAGCTAACTTGCATCACTCTTCGTCCCGAGCTGCTCTCCAAGTGCCAGACAGCGAGTGAAAGTAGAGCCAACCTCCACCCTTGTTTAGGAATAAGCTTGATCTGTCAGGTGTTTCGTTTCACTTTGGTTGTCTTTTTCTTCCTCTGAGGTACGTCCACTATTGTAGCCACTCAGGATAGCTTCTTCTACTCACAATTATCGACAGCCGAATTCACTTGCAAACTGGAAGCAGAAGGTTTACTCTCCTCCAAGAAACGTACCGAAACAACCAAAACGTTAACATACAGGCAGAGAAGGGGGTTGAGGCAGACACATATACTGACACATATGTATAGAGGCATGCAGAGGATGTTGAGCAGGACTATTCCTATATAAGTTGACATTTTTAGGAAAATCCTGCAGGCTCTAACTTTAAGTGCTTTATGCTATATATATCATAAAGTGTACAGATAACTTACTTTGTTATTGATGCTGATTATTACATCCCCAGGTTATTAGACAACATTCCTGCACCTACTTCACTGTGAGTTTGTTGTTTGTCTTTTATTCAAACCCAGAGAAGAAGGGTCTCATGTTTATTGAGACATCAGCGTTGGATTCCACCAATGTTGAAGCTGCGTTCAATGAAATCCTCACAGGTATGTATACACACGTCTTCACTTTGACTCTGCTCTTTGACTTGCCTGCTCATGTCTCCTCTTTTTGTTCAGCCATCCACAAGAAAGTGGCTAGCAGAGAGGTGACCCGCGGCTCCATCTCTGCGGTAACTCTGTCCAGCCCCATTGGACCTATCGGAGAAGCACAGGAGGAGAGGCGTGGCTGCTGTAAGAGCTCCTAACATCAGATCTGTGCAAAATAAAAAAACACACTTGACTGTTGTTCGGGCCTCGGCATGACGTCATTCACGCTGAGACTGAAGAGCAAGGTGCCTGTTGACTTTAAAGCAGTTGAATGTACAAAGCTCTTTAGATGTAAAAGATGTACAGTATGTAACTGAAAAACAAAAGGTATAATATTAATTGAAATGTTAATATTTTATGTTTTCATATTGCTAACGGGCATTTTTATTCATGACTAATGTGCATTTATTCTCATCTTTTTTCTCCATATTTTTAAAAGAAATTGTAAAATTGTATTATTTTTATAAAGTAAAACTCTGGGATTATCTTGGAATAAGTTATTTATACCATTTCGACTGCAAGTTTTCATTTCATTAAAACATGAATCTAATCTTCATTTCTCATGTGTAACCTTTAACTCGATAAAGGAAAGGAAAGGAAAGATGGCCGATATGACATCAAGAAGTAGATCACCAGGGGTCCAGGAAATTCTAAAAAGTAAAATTATTGATTTATTGAAATTCTCTGTGATCACTCAAAGTCTTAA